>NC_134703.1:18836271-19172938 GCF_043290135.1 Rhipicephalus microplus
GAGTGTAATGAAGAAAAAAAAAGTGTCTGATGGCTGAGTGGTTAAACGCACCACGCCGCGGAGTAGGAGGTGAACGGTTCGAAACGCCACGCTAACCATGTGCTGTTTTTTATATCTTTCTAACGGGAGATATCATCGCGCGCAAATAAATGTACCTGTATATTTCCAACACCACGTGATCTCCCTAAAAGTCACGTGACGTGACACTATTCAAAGTACGATTGATGCATCTGTACAAATCTGGCGCCAAGGTCATGCGTATTGCTCCCACCAATCAGGTCTATTCGCGCGTATTTCAAATGACGAGTGGATTTGTGACACCACATGATCTCCCTAGAAGTCAAGTGGCGTGATTCGCTCACTAAAGTGCCATCACTAAAGCTCCTTGATATTGCTCTAACTAATCAAAACTTTTGACGCGTAATTCAAATCTAGGAGGGTTTGCAACGCCACGTGCTCTCCGCATCCAATCGAAGCAACTTGCGCTCTCGCACCTTCGTCATCAGATAGTTTTCAGGGAAGGAACTGGGATCGCTGCGAGGTATGACGACAGACAAAACTTGATCCTTATCAGCGATGATAAGGGCCTAAACTTTTTGAACACTTTTCCACATACATTGGGGTGAAGCCAACCTCCCAGGGGCACCTGCCGCTCGGATTCGTCCTCATTGTGAGCGTAGTTGGTTGGTAACTGCAAAGTGTGACGTCATACAAAAATTGATCCTTATCAGTGATGATAAGGGCCTAAGCGTTTTTGACCACTTTTCGACCGCTATGGGGTTAAGCGAACCTCCCAGGGAAAGCTGGTGCACGCCATCGCTCTTGTTATGAGTGTAGTTGGTCGGTTGCTGCAAGGTATGACGTCACACAAAAGTTGAGCCTTATCAGCGGTGATAAGGTGCTCAACTTTTTTTACAACTTTTAAACCTCCGATGACGTGAAGCGAACCTCCCAGGGGAAGCTGCAGCTAAGAATCGCCCGTGTTATGAGCGTAGTTAGTCGGCCTCTGCGAGGTGTGACGTAAGACAAAAGTTGAGCCTTATCAGCCGTGATAAGGGCCTAAACTTTTTGACCACTTTTCGGCCTGCGCTGAGGTGAAGCGAACATTCCAGGGGAAGATGCAGCTAAGAATTGTCCTTGTTATGACCGTATTTTGTCGGTCTCTGCGAGGTGTGACGTCAGACAAAAGTTGTCCCTTATCAGCGGTGATAAGATCCTAAACGTTTTGACCACTTTTCGACCTACGCTGAGGTGAAGCGAACCTCCCAAGGGAAGCTTCAGCTAAGAACAGTTTTTGTTATGAGCCTAGTCGGTCGGTCTCTGCGAGGTGTGACGTCAGACAAACCTTGTGCCTTATCAGCAGCGATAAGGGCCCAAACATTTTTGACCACTTTTGACCTACATTGAGGTGAAGCGAACCTCCCAGGGGAAACTGCCAGTCGGTATCGTTCTTTTATGAGTGCAGTTGGTCGGTCGCTGCAAGGTATGACGTCAGACAAAAGTTGAACCTTATCAGCGGTGATAAGGGCCAAAACTTTTTTGACCACTTTTCAACCTAAAATGAGGTTAAGCCGACCTTCCACGGGAAGCTGCTGCTAACAATCGTCCTTGTTAAGAGCGTAGTTGGTCGGTATCTGCGAGGTGTGACGTCAGACAAAAGTTGAGCCTTATCAGTGGTGATAAGGGCCGAAACTTTTTTACCACTTTTGAACCTACGCCGAGGTGAAGCAAACCTCTCAGGGGAAGCTGCATCTAAGAATCGTCTTGGTTATGAGCGTAGTTGGTCGGTCGTGGCGAGGTGTGACGTCAGACAAAAGTATCAGAGTTGATAAGGGCCTAAACTTCTTGACCACTTTTCGAACTACGCTGAGGCGAAGCGAACCTCCCAAGGGAAGCTTCAGCTAAGAACAGTCTTTGTTATGAGCGTAGTCGGTCGGTCTCTGCGAGGTGTGACGTCAGACAAAAGTTGTGCCTTATCAACAGTGATAAGGGTCTAAAGTTTTTGACCACATTTCGAGATGCACTGGGGTGAAGCGACCTTCAAGAGGAAGCTGCTGCTCGGAATCATCCTTGTTATGAGTGAGGTTGGTTGTTGGCTGCAAGGTGTGACGTCAGACAAGAGTTGGGCTTTATCAGCAGTGATAAGGGCCTCAACTTTTTTGGCCACTTTTTGACACACATTGAGGTGAAGCGAAGCTCTCAGGGCAAGCTGACTTACGGCATCGTCCTTGTTAAGAGCATGGTTGGATAGTCACTGCAAGGTGTGACGTCACATAAAAGTTTAGCCTTATCAGCGCTGATAACAGCCTCAACTTTTTTTACCACTTTCGGGCATACATTGAGGTGAAGAGAACCTCTTGGGGAAAGCTGCCACACGGCATAATGAGAAGCTGCGACACAGAGCATTATCACGTGAACTTGGCTTCGTCAATGACACTTTAGTGAACGAATCACATCACTTGGCTTCTAGGGAGATCATGTGGTGTCGCAAATCTACATTTGATTTGAATTACGCGTGAATACACTTTATTGATCAGAGCAATAAGCGTGATACTGGCTCCAGGTGTATATAGCTTCACCAATGGTATTTTAGTTAATGTGTCACGTCACATGACTTCTAGGGAGATCACGTGGCGGTGCAAATCCTCCCTTGAGTTGAAATACGCGCGAATAAACGTGATTTGTGAGCGCAATAAGCGTGCCCTCACCGCCAGAATTATACAGATGCATCAATCGTATTTTAAATAGTGCCACGTCACGTGCCTTTAAGGGAGATCACGTGGTGTCACAATTATTCCGGTACACTCAATTGCGCGCGAATCGGCTGCTGACCCGCAGGTCGCGGGTTCGATTCCCGGCTGCGGCGGCTGCATTTCCGATGGAGGCGGAAATGCTGTAGGCCCGTGTGCTCAGATTTGGGTGCACGTTAAAGAACCCCAGGTGGTCGAAATTTCCGGAGCCCTCCACTACGGCGTCTCTCATAATAATATGGTGGTTTTGGGACGTTAAACCCCACAAATCAATCAATCAATTGCGGGCGAAGATACCTTATCGTTAGAAAGATATAAAAAACACAAGGTTAG
This sequence comes from Rhipicephalus microplus, assembly GCF_043290135.1. Lineage (NCBI taxonomy): Eukaryota > Metazoa > Arthropoda > Arachnida > Ixodida > Ixodidae > Rhipicephalus > Rhipicephalus microplus. The sequence goes on from NC_134703.1 coordinate 18,839,355, forward strand.
AGGCGTTTCGAACCTTTCACCTCCTACTCCGCAGCGCGGTGCGTTTAACGACTCGGCCATAAAGCACACAGTTTCTGTCTCGCAAACGGCACTCCATTTATATACACAATTTACCGTTGGTAGTGCATTTTTCTCGAATGTTCTTCAGTTACTTGACAGCACGTAAAGAACCCCAGGTGGTATAAATTTCCGGAGCCCTCCACTACGGCGTCTCTCATAATCATATAGTGGTTTTGGGACGTTAAACCCCACATATCAATCAATCAGTTACTTGACAGAAATGCCCCTAAATGAGGAAAATGGGTGCGCATTCCACATTTCCGCTATCATTTCTTAGTGATAAAAATTTTTCCTCTTCCTATATGTGTTCTGTCGGGCCGCAAGCGTTCACAGAAGTTCTGACATGCATACACGTTATGGCTTTCCTCACAGAACGTTTAGTTGTTGACCAAGAAAAGGCTTGCGATTGGGAAGGCAATGCGAACAAGGTCTGATTACGCCATCTTGCTCTGCACTTGAAAGCGAAGTTCAAGTGTGCACTCGGAGCTTTTACAGCGAAAGCTGTTACACGTTCACAACAAGAGGCATTTTGGCGTCGTAGTTTTCCGCCAGTTTGGGGCCGTATTAGGAGCCGTAGTGAAAAAAACAACAAGAAAATAAGGATAAAGTTTCAAGGTGGACAGTTAATCAAACCTTGGTCCTCTCCATGGCACCCCAGTATTTTACCACAAAGCCACTCCGAAGTCTCGTTACTTATGAACACTGAGCCATTCCGCATTTTATACCTTGGTGAACTTACGACCCCACGTGATCTCGTCCACCAATCGCATCAACTCCCGCTCTTAAACCTCGTCTTCAAGGGTGGAAGTGACCGTAGTTCTTATCCGTGTTGTAAGCCAGTCGCTGCAAAGTGTGACGTCAGATAATGCTTGATCCTAATCAGTGGTGATGATGGCCTCAACTTTTAACTGCGAAGCATTTATTTGTGTACTGCTAGCACTTTGGTCGTCTATCTATCTATCTATCTATCTATCTATCTATCTATCTATCTATCTATCTATCTATCTATCTATCTATCTATCTATCTATCTATCTACTTGTCTGGGTACGCTCGTGATTGCCTCCTAACTTGGCGAGAACCAAAGTAGTATGGGAGGGTTAGTTGGTTTGACGAATACGAGGCGCTGGTAATGACATGGATGATGTCAGAATACGGTCGCTTATATTGTCAAACACTTAATTGATTGATGGGTGCGGTTTAGCGTCTCAAAACCAATCTATGATTATCAGAAACGCCGTAGTGGAGGGCTCCGGTAATTTAGACCGCATGGGGTTCTTTAAGGTGCACTGAAATTTGGGCACACTAGCCTACAGAATTTTCGCCTCCATCGAAAAGGCAGCCACCGCACCCGGAATTTGATCTCGTGACCTGCGGCGTTCGTGGGATGAAACTGTGAAGAGGTGTTTGTCAAACAGGAAAAAAAGAGAGAGGTAGGGAGAGGGTAGCATCAATTTGACTTGCAAGACACCGCTGGTCTGATAGACTGTTTATTTCACTTATCAGGATCACTTCAGGGACCGGTCTGTCGTACGGTGTCGTCGTCATTAGGCTTAACGCCGCACATGTACCATAATTAGCACGTGCTCACTTAAGGAGAAGTCTTCCTCGTGTTGTTCTTCGAGCTCTTAATATTATCTTGTCGACATTAAGGTTTTCTTTATCAACACCCTGCCCCATCCCTGTGCGCACGCTATAATGATAGTGCTGGAGCAGAAGGGGGACGACCCCACGTACCACTTTCTTTCCATCGCTTGCGACAAATGTCAGCGGCACTTGACCCCGCCAGTGAGAGCTACGTGGTTCTCAGTCATTCTGGCCGTTCACTTACCTACGTGGGATGAAATTGAGACCACATGATCTGATATTCAGCACACCGGTGCCAGTGCCTGCAGTGGTAATTCTCATGCTCGACAGGCTTTCGAAATACAATATTTTTTATTTCTTAAGTCTCGTCGCATTCAAACAGGGTTCGTGGCAAGCTTATGGATTTATGCAGTCACACAAATAGCGAGGTTTCCGAGTCCTCCTTTACCTTGTGCACCATCTTTCACGCTGTTTTTGTACGTGCCCTGTCATACCGACCCACCTGGGAATCTTTTTTCGGAGGATCACTACCTATGGAATATGAGGCAGTTCCATGCAGTGCTCAAAAGGACATACACTTGTCCTGCATTATCCTCTCACGTTGACCTTTGGTTTGCACTGTCCCAGTGCAACGTGGCTGTGCAAAGACGACCTATTTAGAACAGATGTAAGTGAATACAAAAAGGTTTCGAAATATTGCTGTATTTATTAGCATTAGCGTACCATTCACCGCGTGTATAGAGCATTGCTAAGGATGGGATGTGCGCATAACACGAAATGATTACGTCGGACTGAAGTATCTGAAATGTATTGGTTCTGTTGATTACCAGGACCGCATGACATGGAAGCTACAATCACATTATCTATATTTCAATGACTCGTCACCTTGGACAAACGTTTGCTCTGAGCACACCAGTGGCTTGCTATACTAAATGCAATAACGTGAAACCAGCTGTTGGTTTATAGAGCGGTGATCACCATGGAAGCTAACAAAAAATAGATTCTGCAAAAAATTCGAAATTCACTACATACAGTCTCGCGAATCAGTATATCACTTGTGTTTACTGCGCCCAACCTAGTAGGAAATCGAAAGCTTTCCTGCAAAGTCTTTCGATTGAACTAGTATGGGTCATGTGCTACGCCCAGGTAACCCCCTGATTACTTCAGCTTTTGAAATTCCGAAACAGCAGCCCGAGAGTTCGCCTCATTTGCTATACACGCACCGAAGTTTAATCTAGATAGTCCTCATACGTTATGGGATCTGCAGATAAAACCTGATAAAACATTGCACAGTTATGCGGTGAATAAATAAAGTAACGATTTCTGCTACGATATTGGTGTCAAATAAAGTTGTTTACTAACTACTATGTGGCCGCCAACATCACATGTCATCAGCGATTATCCCTACCGCCTTTTCTTCATTATTTCGCATAGACGTACAGTTCGGTTAAGGTTGAACGATGGGTTAGTTGGTTATCTGTAATATCCGAAGTATACGCTCTGTCTGTGTTATCTGTCTTCGGCACAGTCCCTTCTTGCAAGCTCAATACATCGGGAACAGTTCGAAATGCTGACGGGCCAACAATCACATGTATGCCGTAAAATCATAAGAATAACAGCGATAGCTCGTGGTATAGTGCAGGTCCATGCGTCTTACCTGGCACTATGGCACTAATTGGCCCTGCATCGTGCTAGACAATGTCAGTCGCTGTGCTTTGCTTGCTTGATAGCTTCAATTACCAACAACAATGCACATACAAATGGCAGTGGAAGCCCTACTGCTGGATGTGGAGTGCTCAAGTTATTCTGTAAATTCACGAAGCACCGTCAGCAGCTTAAGTTGGTGAAACGCCCTTACTTAACACGTCTGAGAAATTATTCGTGAAGCTGACTCTTGTTTGTCTGAATAAACGTATACTTAACATTCGTTCAGAATGTGGCTGTCAACTTGACGTCAACTGAGCAAATAGCCGTTGAGTCATGGCACGCCAAGAAGTGCCAACTTTGGTCCTCAACGCCAGTGAGGAGCGATTTATCCTACCGCATGCACCGTCCCGCCAAGCTGCTTCTTTCTCACCTTGTACTTGACGATAAGACACATCAGGACATACTAATTTAGAAGTTGCATGACTCAGAAGAAAGAAAAAAATCTGGATGACCTTCCGTTCAATTAAAAAAAAACAGCGTATGCACAGGAAGCGGAAGCGCGTTATGTGAAGCACAACCGTAAAACGTTACATAGGACAGAATTTATCAGTTATAAGTTCTCAGATCGCGTGTTATCTTCCACACTGATCGTGACTGTGCTAGGACAGGACATTAAATGAGTGCGCGTTTCAAGAAGACGTGTTGGGCTAGGTGTTGTGATTACACAGAACGCGCAACATTACTTAATGTTGCAAAAGACTATCGCGCAAAATTTCGGAAGCCAATCGAAGCCCCTTTCATATCGTGGCCGAAAAAGCCACAAGATCAATGTCACAAGAATGTAAGCACGAACACACATTCATGATTGTAGTTCATGGTGGTATAACATTGAGGCAGTTCCAACACAACCAAGCAGTAGTTCGTGGAGCCTGGTCAATGTAGTGCCGTAAGCTTTTCACACTTTTCTTTGTGTCTCAACACAAGAGAGTTCTTAGGCTACACACAGTTAGTTGAAATATGTTAAACTTCTCTGAGAATACAAGGAGCTTTTTCTTTTAACCTAGATTCAAAAAGTTTCTTGAGTTTTCTGAAGAATTTTAACTGGGATCTACTTACACCAAACTGATCGAACTTCTATAATTATGTGCGCAACTCAGTCGTGGAACTGAAGTCTAAGTTACTAACAGTCTGCCCAATAAAGTGAGCTTCAGTTATATAATTACGAAGCTCATATAGTGTCTCTTTGTTCAATCTGGTAAGGCAACAATGCGAAATCATGGTGACACAGCGTAGCTGGTACTAGAAACATAGCCGCGGTGGACACTTGGTGGGACATAGTACTGTGGCACGCGTCTTCTGTACACGTTCGGCAGTTGAAACAACACGTCCGGGTCAGCTTGAATTACTGGTGAACGAATGAATCACTCCACACCGATGTCCCTCACTCACAACATCACAGGAGGCGAAGCAGTCCAGTCTTGCACACACTATGAGCAACACCTGAACGCTGTTACAGGGACCAGGGTGCTTGCATCAGGACGAGTGCGAGCAGGGCCTGACATGGCAGGGTATTCGCATCTTGGCCAGCTGTGTCCCCGTGTGAAATTCATTCAAAATGACCACCGACAGAAATACTCAGAACAGTTCCCAACTGAGCTACGCACACACCGAGTTGTGTGAGCTGGCCAAGACTTGAGAAGCGGGGCGCGTTTTCGATCCGTTTCACAGTGCCGGACGTCTCCCGATTCACAATTTTAGTGGCCTAGTGGCCCCTCTTCTTGTTCGTAGATGTTGACTGGATCTGGTTACTGGGGGCCCCGGTAAAGTTGTGTGGTAGAGCTCCTCTTGGTCCGAGTGACTTCTGACGCTCAGAAGGGAATGCCCATCTGCAGAGGAAAATTTGAGAACAATATTAGTATGAAAATTAAGTTCAGTGATTTCAATTGCCAATAGCACACAATATTCTTGAGGCATAGCATTGAAAAACACGCTAAATATTTATTTTGATCATCTCGCGTTTAAGAGGCCCGCAACGTGCTACAGCATGTTCTCAAAGACCTAATGAAGTTCATCCATCCATTCATTCAACTGAGGCCCTTAACGAGCATCTTGATCTATGGTGGTGTTTTAGGTGTTCGGTTGTCAGTATGAGACTAGCATGGCCAAGATTAAAGTATGCCTATTCGAGCTTAGCAAAGTAATAGCATAACACCTTGGCCAAAGCGGCTGGCATTTCATATTAAAAAAAACAGTGTCACAATATCAACGCAAAAAGGAAGGAACGAATGCGATAGCAGGAGAACGGAGTGTTGTACGAAGTAAGCCTAGTAGCTATATCTTTTAGCAGATGATGTTGCGTAGTTGAAGAGAACGCTTGCCTGAAAAAATACTGCCCCTGTAGTGATCGAAAGGGCCTTGGTGTTTTCTATCGGTCTGAGTCGTGAGAACACAACATCTACAAAGGCGTCAGCCGTCTTCTGATCATCGTCAAGATAGCGAGCGTGCGACTATGTTCAGGCGCTCAAGGAGTACGCAGTTTTTGCAGGAGCCCCACGGCGCTCCTCTCTATCCCACCAGTCCTTCGCGCGGCTGAAGTCCGCCGCTGAGTTTGCCCTTCACTTCATCTGGCATTGTTGACTGCCCTCGCATTCTCTCACACGTACCTAAAACACATGATGCGCAAGGAGACGTCATCACCTTTAAACTTCATACGGGACGTCACACATTCAGTAAATTGCACTTGAAGTGTTCACATAATTTCTATCCCAGTAAAAAGAGAAACTACAGAGTAATGCAGCCAAGCCGTATTTATCACGTATTGTTTTCCTAATCAAGTGATCTCAAAGATGATTTATCATGTGGGTGCATGCCTGCATTAGGCTGCGTATAGTTAAGCTCATTTATATATTGGAAGTATATATCTCCCCTGAATGCTTCTTACCCTATGTTTATAGCAGGTTTTCAGAGGCCTTAAATGTGAAAAGTTAGGGATACTAGTCAACAAAGAGCAATTTAGTAGCCTGCGCTTTGCAGAGTACATTGCATTGCTATTGCAATTCATGATTTCTATATTTGACAAGGAGATCACAATGGTGGGTCTCAATAGTAATCTGCAGATTCGGGATAGGTAGCAGTGCACTTAAAGTTGTAAAAGAGTATGTCTACTTATTACAGGCAGTGACCACGGAGCCAAACCACGAGAATGAAGTAACTCGAAGAATACGAATGAGGTTGAGAACATTCGGCAAGCATTCTCAAATTATGAATGGTACGTTGCCACTATCCTTTAGAAGGAAGCTTTATACCAGCTGCATCTTACTGGTACTTACCTACGGAAGAGAAACCTGGAGGATTACAAAAACTGTTCAACTTAAGTTAAAGACGACGCAGTGAGCAATGGAAAGGAAAATGATAGGTGTAACCCTCAGGGACAAGAAGAGAGCAGAGTGTATAAGGGGACAAACGAGTACTCAAGGAAGTCATAGTAGAAATCAAGAGGAAGAAATTATCATGGCCAGGGCTCCGAGCACGAAGGCAAGGTGACCGCTGGTCATGAAGGGTAACTGATTGGATTCAAGGATAATTCAAGCCAAATAGGGGGAGGCAGAAAGCTATCTTCACAGATGAGATCAGGAAGTTTGCGGGTATAAAGTCACAGCAGCATGCACAGGATTGAGGTGACTGGCAGAACATTGGAGAGGCCTTTGCCGTGCAGCGAGCGTAGTCATGCTGCTCATGATGATAAAAAAACCTGATTGATTGATATGTGGGGTTTAACGTCCCAAAACCACTATATGATTATGAGAGACGCCGTAGTGGAGGGCTCCGGAAATTTAGACCACCTGGGGTTCTTTAACGTGCACCCAAATCTGAGCACACGGGCCTACAACATTTCCGCCTCCATCGGAAATGCAGCCGCCGACGCCGGGATTCGAACCCGCGCCCTGCGGGTCAGCAGCCGAGTATCTTAGCCACCAGACCACCGCGGTGGGGCATAAAGAAACCTTAAACAAGTATTGTGGTGCCTGGGTGTGAACCGAATATAGTTTTGTTACCACTACCTTATAAAACACCTTTTGTTCCGAAGTCAAGGGGGCGGCATCTCACTGACGTGTTATTGCAATGTGACGTCACAGGAAGACTGCAAGTGGCGACGTGCAAATCTGTCATCTGCTCATTGCTCACGGGAACAGCGACCAATGAGCTGTGTCCAATGATGCTGCCAGTGGTTTCTGGCATTTGGACTGCATGCAGGACGCAGGAGCTCACGACTGCGGAACTGCCTTGACTCGTCAGGATAACGCCCATTGCGGTGGAGATAGCTTGTAGTGACCATAACTTCATTATCAAAACAAAATAATTTATACGTTTTGTCATACCCCTACGTGGACAGAGGCTTGACAGTGCATACCAATATCCCCTTTTCGATGTCTTCAATTCGTGTCAGAATTCTTTTATTTGTCCCGTGAGGGCCCACCCATACGACCGAAGTAGATCGCTTGCGCGACTGAGGAAATAGTGCCGTTTATGCACCTAACAATCTTATCCGAAGTTTCCGGCCATCCACCTCATGATGTCAGTCTGGAGTGCCCGCCCATTGATGCGGCCTTGTGTGTATCCGCCTTTAAAAAGAAAATTCTTAGATTTTCTAAATCTGTACCTGGGGAACCAATACAAACACGCTTTCAAAGCAACCAACACGTCAAATTATATTTTTTAAGTAGGAAAGCCTTCCCTATTCTACTATTTGTCATTCTGCAGACAAGTGTGGGGCCCACTGCACATCAATATTACATTATCGGCACTTTGTTTTGTGACTGATGACGATGAACTATGGCTGAACCATTTGTATTGGGTTGAAAGCTTGATTGATTGATATGTGGGGTTTAACGTCCCAAAACCACCATATGATTGTGAGAGACGCCGTAGTGGAGGGCTCCGGAAATTTTGACCACCTGGGGTTCTTTAACGTGCACCCAAATCTGAGCACACGGGCCTACTATTGCGTTGAAAGTAATGAACGGCGCCGTCGATGCACAATTTTCATTGTAATACCCCATTGTTATTTTACTTTTTGGTCACGCAATTCCTTTCAAGTCATCACGCATGTACAGGGTCTTCTCGCAAATGTGTTTCAAGCACCGGCATGGCTACGCGGCACAGCATTCGATTGTCGCGTATTGGGCTTGGTTGAAATTTTATCCAGTCCACGAAACTTCCTTTTTTTTATTAGCGCTTACAAACGCTGATTGCGGCGGCGGATAACTTTGGAACCAATTTCCGCTCTTGGGATCCCTAAAGAGCTTTGACTATGAAAATGAGATATACTATCCATCTGGCGTTCGGGTTCACACGCATCCATCAATTTCTGTCGGTGACTGTCTCAGCAACTTGGTCCCAAAGCAGTTATTGAAGTATTAACATATTTGATCTACGTGTATCCGCCATCCTGTTGTGACAATATCAATGCATCTGTGCCGTTCACGAATAAAAAATTAAAGGTATCCTGAAAAAAGATTGTTTGCTTAATTTCAAATTCCCGGCGCATGACGACCCGTGAATAACAAGAAATCACCGCAAAACATTCCTCTTTGTAAAGATAATGGTTGCCGTTTACTGAAACTGAATGATACGATGGCATAGCTTAATTACGAATTCAGAATCTCCGTGGAGGAGACCACAGACCTAGTTCAATGACGTCAATGAATCCTCGCATGCGCGCATAGTTTCACTCATTGAAGGCGCCTATATGACGCGCATTCTGACTTTCATAAGTTTCGCTCAACTTCTACACTATCTGATTCGCCGCGGCATGTGCAATATGATGATGCAAATGATGAGATACGGCAGCCAATTCCAAACACAGGCTTACGCAGGCAAGCTACTGCCCGAATATGGTGGTGTTACATTGAAGAAATAACATCAATATTATTTCCGAAGTTCAGTTCCTATGCTAGAGCTTTGCTTCTGGAAGTTGGTTCATGATAAAAAGAGATTTACCAGTGCAAAAATAAAACAGAACATTCAGGATGAAAACACAAACACAGCGCTGAACTCACAACTGATTTATTATTTCGAACACAGAGGCTTTTTGTAGGTCCACGTCGTAACAACCCAAACAAAGAACCGAAGGTAACCGCGGCGTCTAAATATCTTACGCAACAATGTACACCCCCGATTCGAAAGAAGTGAAAAATTGTATACTTGGTCCTAAAATCTGTCTTTAAAGTGTTTTCCCCGGTTGGTTTTAGAATCAAGTACATAATTTTTTACTTCTATCATACGGGGGGTGTACATCGTAGCGTAAAACCTTTTTATATGGCGCGGTTACCTTCGGTTGTTTGACCTTTTGGTGAGCAGTTATTACGAGGTGTTAATCGCTGCTTTTTCCTCGTATTTTCTTTCTGTTGTTTTGACACGTGCCTACCAAAATAAATCAGTTGTAAGTTAATCGTTTCGTGTGTGAGCTTTCTTTCTGAATGTAATGTGTTTTTTTTGGCGCTAGTAAATCTATCTTAATGCTATGCTAACACTAACTTTATGACAATTGTTAAGAAGGCCCATTAAGCAAGTGTGCCCGAATGTGGTGTTCCAGGGAAGGAAGCAAACAAAAGGCGACGAAAAGACCCCGACCACGCCAACAAAGAACTTGGTTCTGCATGTAAGGGTATACGTTAACAAAATAAGGCTGAAGCACGACAAGAAAAAGGCACCGCTACAGTACTACAGCGTTTGTCCTGCCGTGACTGCCCACACGCCACAGACAGTCTAAGTGTTACAGTGCTAAGAAGAATGAATAATCTAGTGGGTGAAACGATTCCGACCAACCAACCTACGAGATGATGACACAGCGAGGCAATACATGCATACGTACTTTATGTTTTACTGCCAATATCAGATGCCGTGTTCCGATGTGGGCGTCGAATTGAAGGTAGAAGCAGAAGTGGGGCAGAACCCCTGAGTGATCTGAAGAAAGGAGAGGGCGGTATGCCACTTGGCGCCATCTGCTTGCTGCGCGCAATATGAAAGATTGGTTGCCCGGGCAATAAAGTATCTGAAATGTTTTTTTTGCTGGGTTCAAAGACAGAGCGGTGAAAGTAATAAATTAAGAAGACTTACTCAGTAGATGTGGGTTCATCAAATACTTTTTCGATTATGATATGTATTATTCCGAGAGACGTATTTACACTTACGTTAAGCAGCTTTCATTTTCATACAAGGCTTATTGTGGTTATCCTCAATTTTTTACCCTAACAAAACCCGTATTTATATTTCTAAACATGACTGAATTGTTTACCATCGCTTAGCAGCTGGGCATGTGACATCTGTATTTGCAGATACCGCGTTCGCATCAAAACTACCTATACATTAAACAACGAAGCTTTGAAGGTAAATTAAAAGCATTCTGTTCAAACACAAAAGTGAAAATACTGTGTGGAGGGATGCAAATAGAGCAGGAACTTCTCGAGAAACGTGCAGAAAGTTATCGCACTATAACAAACAACCTTCAGGTTTTTCGCGACCCACAAGCGCTAGTGGCTGGAATGACAGAGGGACATTTAGGATAAGAGAGATTGCTCTGGTGCAGAATGCATTTCCCTTTACATGCAGCATTCATACAGAATCAAGCACTCTGTATTGTTTCCTCTTAGATCTTCCTGTTTCTTGCCCTTTGTTCTCAGCGTGTGTTAGCGGTGAACAGTGTATCTCCAACTAGATAGCCAGCAAACCAGAAAAGCTTAGCCGTCAATTGCGCGTGCATGCAACGGTAATTTTTTGGCATATGCGCAGTTCTGAAGAGCTGCATGAAGTGAACTATGTTCAAATCATGGTAATGCGTGTTATCGCCGGCTATGCACCGTCGCGACAGACTAGGTAACTGTGAAGAAAAGAAGTGAGACGACTGGGTGCCAGCTTTCATAGATTGCATGGGCCCACTGGCGATCCAGCAAATAGGCTTCATTCTCGGAATTGTTTCCTTCAGTGTGAACCAGGGTGCAAGCGCGGTTGAAATAATCAAGTGATGCCGCGACGTACTACTCAGATCTTATTTAGGCTGCAACGTAATGTAGTCATTTGGTGGAAAGGCCTCTGGCAGAAAGAGGTGTTTTGCTTTTCCATTACAATTTTGAGTGTTTCATTATCTGTCATGATGCTACCGATCGGCTTAGTAGCCACCATTGGTTTCTTTCTGGTGTTTCAGGGCCTCTGCGAACGATAATAATCATATCCTAGGTTTTACGTCTCAAAGCCATGGTGTGATAAGAAGGCATGTTGAAGTGGAGGGCTCTGAAAATCTGGTGCTATTTAACGTGCACTGATAGAATCATATCGCCCTCATCGACATGCGACCGCTGCGGCCGGGATCAAACGCACGACAAGCGATCAGCAGTCGAGAACTCTACAAACAATAAACAATTGTATCGGGCCAGTTGGTAAGGATCCATCTTGCTAGGAAGCGCAGCCACTATTATAAATAGAACACACAACACAAGCACTTGTGTGTTGTGTGTTCTTTGTAATAGTGGCTGCGCTTCCTAGCAAGATGAGAGAGAACTCTACACCACCACGGCGGACGTGCTGCAGTGAATAAGTCTTGCCGCCCCCATCCACCCTTCACACGAGCACATTTTAGGGCTGCGGTGAAGGCCCCGCTTACATCACATCGTTTGTGTAAGCAGTTGTAGCAATGTAGCAGTTGTGAGCAGTTGTTAGCAATGCAACACTGTCCAAGCCGTTGTAGAAATGTAACATTTCTTACATCTTGCCACAGGAACTCTCGGCGCTCAAGTGCTACGTGTATTACTCTCTGCATGCATTGTAGGCGTCACGAACAAAGTGAAACGATGACGGCTCCGTCCCAACGAGCGAAGCCAGTCGCAGTGCGCGTCCTAGCCCGAAATACGTGCGAGCTCTGTCTGAGGCTTCAACAATCAGAGAAAAAACAGAGAAGGGACAATAAAAACAACAGAGACGAGCACTGTCCGTCTCTACACTTGTCTCTGTTTTTTTTATGGTGCTTCATTTCTGCGCCGATTGCTGATCGATTTCCTACTAGCCCAATCTCAAACTTTGCATTGGATGGAGGGCCTAGCGCGTGTGACGGGCGAGGAAGGTGACATTAGATGACAGTGATTCGGAATATTGACAGACTGCGCTTTCGCTATCTTTTCATCCTCATTCGCTCTTTTTCGTCCTCGTTCGCTCCCACTCATCCTCGTTCACTCTCTTTCGTACTCGTTTGCTCCCTTTCGTGCTCGCTTGTTGTATCGATTAAGCCGATGTCAACGCCAACAGTTATGCCGTTCGGGGCAGGGACGAGTACTAAAAGGTCCACTCAAAAAAAAAGAAGATACTGCAGTGTTCTAAAAAGTCGGAAATGTTATTACGGACGCATTTAACAAAGCATGGGAGTATGAATGTGGCATCACAATTTTAACCTGGCAATTTGAATTTAGAATTGCATCCCGAGAACTTAAACATCTCATTCATTAGACAAAAAGAAAAAAAAAACGCGCTGGTTAAGGTCCTTTTCTAAAAGCGTCACCCTAGGCTTCGAGGAAATCCCTGACAACTGCAGCCAAACAAAAAACTGCTTGACACAACTGTATCGATTCAAGCTCTGTGCCCCCTTCCACCTTTCTGTCAAATTCACCAAATCTCTAAATCAAATTCATGTCGTCATCAACCTAAAATCTAGTGCACCCATTTCCGCGCAAAAATATTTAATCGCACTTTGTTTTTGTTTTTCGTCTTCTAAGTGAGTGTTTCATTTGGATTTTCCTTCAGAACTTCTGCGGCGTTTATTTTTTTACAGTATTTGTGTTAATTTTAGTCTGTAGCTCTAAAAAATACCCTCATCTTCCTGAACAACAAGAAATCCTGCGAAGTCTCTCGCACCTTTCTTGCCATGAAATATGCTATATTTCCTTACCGAAAAGAAGAAGAAAACTAGACAACCCACTGTACCATTGCTGAGCACGTCCCTCAGTTCGAGTGAGTCCACCATGCGAACTTCGCGGAATACCAAGGTATTAACCATTCTCTTCAAGCCCGTTCTCGTCAGTGACTACATGAGACGGCTCAACCAGAAAAGAGTGTCTTTACACAGTGAGGCACTGGTGCTGAACGAAGTAAAAGAAGTCAGAGTGAATAGCCGAAAGAACATCCTAGCGACTGACGTCAGTCAAGTCACTGCGCTAAACAGATTGCGAGAAGTATCGGAACTTAATGTGATGGAAGTACGCTCTCACATACCACCGGGCAATGAAGTGAGCAATGGGGTAATATATGATGTTCAAAAACCCATCAGCAACACTGATTTACCAGTCTTGATCAAGCCGGCTTCAAAAGGTACCACAATTGCAAGTACATGTCGTATCAGAAGATCACGATGCGTAAGAATTATATTTTTACGTAAAATGAGACGGGACGTGACTATTTGCAAGTGTATTTAGACCGACAAAATCAGAGCGCACCACACAGAGCGAGCAAACCAGTCCTTTTCGTCGTCTTCTTTTCATAGAATGGTTCACTCTTCATGCGATAGCTACGTAGCAATACTTAAGGGCGAATCATTCCCTTCACACGTAAAAGTGGGTCACTTCCGACACGGAGTTCGTCGTTTTGTACCGAAACCGCTTCAGTAATGAAAGCGCGTGAAGTTGGGTCACGTAAGTGGTGTGTGCACAAACTCTACCGCCTGTTCCCGATGCACTGGGCACCACAACACTGACACATGCCAGGCCACGATGCTGAAGGGCTCAAATTGCAGTGGGTCACATGATGCCTCCTTGAAGGGCTGTCTTCTTTTTTGAAGGGAGCTAACAATACTGAAGAAAATGACTTGAAACGACATTTCACATCGAGAAGCAGCTGCAACAAAGCCTCCGAAACCCCCTCGTCTCGCCAAGCACATCTAAAACCACGTCCACTTGATGCGCTCGGAACAAGTGTTGTCGTTTCTAAGAACAAAGACGCTTCTGCAAGCAAGGGAACTTGCCTCTCTCTTACTACCCAGTCCGAACGCAGCCGTGTCAAAGGGCAGTGAAACCAATGCGGTTGACGCTTGGCCCGAACTTCTAAAAATACATGCGCCTGATGAGCGGTATCATACCCATCAGAGCAGCATCTCGTACCCCCTAACGTGACGGACAAATACTGATAAATTATTGTCATGGTCAGCACCCTGGTCAGTGGTATACGCGTGTGCTTAGCAAGATGCAGACACCGACAGCTTGAACTGTGTTGCAACTGTTTGACACAATTACTTCAGTTCTCGCAAGCCTTCCGAATTATGCTGCTTGATAACACAAACGACACCACCATGGCATCACCATCGGCAAGCATTTGGGTGCATAGGACTCTGCGTACAAGTTACGTAATGCAACAAATGCGCTGATTTGATAAGGACATTTGTGTGACTCCCCGTCGGTGATATTAAGCACAGAACTGCCGTTACATCGACAGCATTAGTGACTTTTCTCTTCTTCTCTCTCCTTCTAGCTTTTATAGCCCTTAGCCCCTCCCCCAGCACACAAGGTAGCCTACCGGGCTCAGCCAGTTAACCTCCCTGCCTTTCTATCATCCTTTCTTTTTTTCTATCTCTTTTTCCTACTCATATACAGTGTGCCCCAGCTATCTTCGGCAAGAGTTTAAAAATATGCCGACAGAAGCAATTACGACGCGACCAAAGGTATGTTGCTGGCTTTTACCTGGAGTTAGGCACTGTATCTTTGTGTTTTAATATATTGGTTCAATTCATCTGCTTAATTAACTAGCTTTTGAAGGAACGAACATGCATAAAAATTTCGGTGTGAAAGTTGGAGATCGGTTTACAAAACGTCTGATTACACAGCTTCGAGCTTTGTATCTGTTGAATGTTAGTGTCTTTCTGGTACCTACAAATTCCAGCGAAGTACAAAAAGATAAGCACAACAAACTGAAAATACTCAAATCGAAATTATTTAACCTATATAGCGCAGAATGTTATTTATCTTGAACAGCACATATTTGAAGACTCTTGCACTCACGTCCTGTTGCGGAGCATCACGTCCACGACAATGTCCGAACATTAATTGCCACATTTGCGTGCTCACGCTCGCGTGCGCTTGCGTGGTTGATATAGTTGATATTGAAGGAAAAGCATTTTCATTGGATATTGAGTATATGTGCCAGTGGCGGATTAGAATGGTTGTTACGCCACAACTGCAGGCGGAAGTTCAAAGCAAAGACGATGTACAATGTTACAAAGAGCTGTCATTTCCAGCTATTATTTATTGCACCACCCAGAAACAAGTAGTTAACTACTTCACTATGTCCTTTTTGCACAGTCATACACGCATGGGAAGCTACCGTTTCTTCTAATTTAATAAAGTGGAGAGGGGCTGGTCTCTCAATATTTTTTTTCGGTCGAACCTGTCCCAACATTGCTTAAAGTGAAGAGTCGGGGCCGCGCTGTTTTCAGGTCATAATTGTAGCCGAGGCTGCTGTTGTTGGTTCACAAAGACTGTTTAGTTACTACCTTCATATGCGGAATTTCGGGAACCAGACACAGGCCTTTCCTGTCTTAGAGATTATAATTTATAAGTATAAGAACAGATTGCTGTGTGATGCACGTCGTTTCTTCGATTCTATTTTGTTCCCGCATAAAAAAGCTTGTGTGTTTTTTTTGCAGGCTACCAATTTTGGGAGAGGAGGGGGGCACACTTGCAATGAATTTGCCCACCCCCTTCAAAATTCTACGCGTGCCTATGGCTTCGTGCTCAGCCTAGCTTGGTTACTCTCGAATGAGAAGCATAATATTTTCTTTCTATAGATGATCCCACTCACAGTGGACTCGGAGCAGGACGCGGTCGCTCTCCCCTTCTCCTTCGACGTTTGCAGCTACGCACTGGTAGTGGCCGCGGCTCTCTCGACGCACTTTCTGTAGCACGAGCGACTGGTAGCTAATGATGATGCCCTGCTCGACATCGCTGTAGAGCAGCTTCCCTTCGAACTTCCAGCCCACCTACCGGACCATCGGGTTCGCCTGTATGTTGCACTACAGGCACACGTCCGAGTTTTCACGGATCGCCTTGTTCCTGACGTTGGCGCCTAGTGAAAGACTCAGCAACGGCCCATCTGCAACCATTGTTCGAAATGAAACTCACTCATTCACCTACACAGAAGCGGTGAAAATAGTAGATGGAAGCAAAACAAGAGGGCGCAAAGGCGAGAGTTCGCATACTGAGCAAAGGACACCGTTTAATTTGGCAGAATGCCTTAAATAGCACCTGTATAGAATACGTTCCAAACATACTTCGGAAGGCAGCAGAATACCAGACAGGCACGTACACACTACCTTTTGCAAATGTCAAGCCGAAATTTAAGCGCACTAATTGAGTTCCAGTAGGTTGCCGGTCAACGCCTAGAAAGTACGCCAGGCATAAGAGGTCATAATAAATTCATGGCCCATAGTGCGGGCGTGAGTGAGGCCACGCATATGCCGGTTAATGCAACGCCGGAAATACGTCGGAAATGCACTCCATGTCGTTGCTACTTCAGCCACAACGAGGTGCTTCCCTGCGTACTTTCCCAACTCACCCTCACCTCTCGCTCGCCGGTTGATGGCACTTATACACAACGTGCACGGGCCAGACATTCAACGCAACAAAATGAAGGCTACGCGCAGCGGCTTATGCGGCTTGCCACTCCCTCGTCTGCGTGCGTGTTTTCGCTAATTGCCCCGACAAGCAGACAGACCACTCGGTGAGCCTCCCGCCGCAGAGAGGCCGAAAACTAAGCACTCACCACGTGAGCGGTGAAACAAAGTGGAGGCCGCTGACACGGACTAACCAGTACACGTCATAAAGAGACACGTATACAAATGTGGCTGATACAAGACAACGGGGAAGGTGACAAAGCATTGCTGATATAACGCGAACGTGAGTGGTCTTACTTCCAACGTATACACTGTCAAACGTTCCCTAGTTCTGATTCTCTGCATCATTATCATCATTATCATTATCATTATCGTTATTATTATCATTATATTATTATTATTATTATTATTATTAATATTATTATTATTATTATTATTATTATTATTATTATTATTATTATTATTATTATTATTATTATTATTATTATTATTATTATTATTATTATTATTATTATTATTATTATTATTATTATTATTATCGTCGTCATTATCTTTACTACCAATGATCCCCTCAAGATGATTTTCTCGCTATATTTTTACAGTCAAGTATTATATTTGTTTCAATTAACCGAAAATATTTTATGAGTGACACCTTTCGGCTTATATTTACTTTAAATTCCTCATTTTGAATCATTAGTACGGGTCGTCGAACGAGTGCGCATCGTGTAGGAGAGGCACAAAGCCATGGTTTTTCTGTCTCGGGCCATAGAAACCGAAGCCTGTTTTCGAAGCTAGTGCAGCTGAGATGTCAAATAAGCTGGTCATTATTATCGCCCTCGAAGAAATGCTTCCCCACGTCCACAAAGTGCACTTTTGAGGATGTGCAGCAGCGGCTACAATTGCATTGAGAGCGTTTTTCCTAACGTCTTTTAAGCCGACATAATTCACAGTCGTTTCATGTTTATGGTCGGCAATACAGTTGTCAACGACGGAAAGACATCTCTGTCGTCCTTCCTCTCGTCCTGACCAGCAATCCTTTAAAATGTGAGCCGGTCGTTCTTTCATCATGAACTGCCTTAATAGAAAGCACAGATCTGCGACGGGCACGCCGACCATATAGCAGTACCGCCACCCAATGCGACAAGTTGTCCTCGTCGTGCGGCATGGGTATGGAATGCATGGAGGCTTAGGCTAGTTATTAGCCGAAGTGTGTGGGGTTAATGTGTTTAGTTAAATATATAATGCGCAGAAAGGGCGCGCCATACTTAGTTTGAAAGATGCTTCCAAGCAAGGAGGGCTAAACTGAGGCTGTGAGGGCAGGGTTAAAGCCACAGGACAGCACACGTAGTCGGTACAAAAAAAAAACGCAAACATGAGCATAGGTCAAGTGGTGCTGGTTAGGAGTGTGGCTCCGGGGGCTTAGTCAGAGACAATTAGTCATTGTGTCAGTGGAAAGAACACTGCCTTGATTTTGCTGTCAGTAGAAACGGACGTCCTTCCTTCATCGAAACAATGAAAACGTTCATGAGTTTAAATGAGTGAGTGAGGGTAAGCCGCAGGGAGGCTGGTCTGCCGAAAACATTCTGGAGTAATTAAGGTTATTTGCAGAAATGGAGTGTCCTTGATAAGGAAGGAAACCATGAACGCTCAGAGGTGGAAAAAAGTGAAGAACAGAACCGATATGTGAACGGGCATTGAGCAAATTATTATAAATTGGATGTAAAACCTTAAGAGAGTTAGTGGTGAAGGCTCTTGAAGCATTGGCATTAGGGATGTTGGTACTCATTACCAGTCATTGTTAGTTAAATTATGTTGTTTGTGCTATACATTGTTGTATTATGTCATACATTCGCTCTGTTTTCACATGATGTTTATTATTAGGGTTGGTGTTTCTTAAAGAAGTCATAATCACACAGCCAAAAGCTAGTAGTGTCAACGTTTAGCCTCCTCCAAAGCGCACGAATCGCGTTTCTGTACTTTAGACACAGGTGTCAACTGCAAGAAAGAAATAAAGGCTATTCTTCTTCTGAAAGCAGCGACTTTTTTTCTGGAAAGCCTAAAGCGCCATCACGAAAGATTGGGAAGACGAGCAATAGAAGGAATGGTTAGGGGAGGCTAGCCGTTGTAAACACCAGCTGTTATTTTATGCATAGCAAGATTAGTATAGAGGAAACAAAAACGTGCTCGATTCTTCTTTTTAGAAATTGGTATAACACAAAGTTAAACGTGTTAACGCAGAGGTAGTTGAGCATTAATTGCGCATCGATTCACCACAAGGACGAAGGAATGCATGCTGCAGTAACAACTTGCAGTGTCACGCGAAGAGCGGCAAGTAGCTCGAAACTTGCAGCGCACACCTCAAACAGAAAGCACGTACGAAATGAGCATACAAAGTACGAACGGCTGCGACCATGGAGTACATAGAAGAGAAAGCACTCGGCTCCTTATCACCGCGACCCAAGCTTTTTCTCCGTTGTATGGACGATTGCTTTTGCGTCATGAAGACGTCTGACGTTGAACTTCAGACAGCACCTAAATTCCGTGCACCCAGCCATACAATTCATGACCGAGTGTGAAAGCGACCACTGCCTGCCCGTTCTCGACGTCCTGGTGGCACGAAAGCGCAATGGCCTGGAGTTCTACGTTCACAGGAAGTCAACGCACACTGGCTGCTACCTTCAATTTGATTCTTCCCACCCCGCCTGCCACAAGGCCTCGGTTGTGACCAAGCTACTCCAGAGAGCTAAGAACTTATGCTCCAATGACATGGAGCGAAAGAAAGAAGAGGCCCGCGTAATTGCGGACCTCAGAAAAAACGGATACCTAAAGAACTTCATTCGAGCCGCCACCCGTTGCGAAGAGCAACAGAGGATACGAAAAACCCAATCAACCTTCATTGGCAGCCCCCCAAACACGTACCGGTCTCACACGTTCAGGGAACCAGCGACATGTTGGCGTGGATCTTCAAGAAGGAAGGGGTTCGCATCGTGCACGTGCCTTCGTGTACGCGGGCCCGCCTCCTCCCCCGCCCGAAAGACCGGCCAACAATGGACAGGACGCCCGGTGTCGTTGACAAAATTCCGTGCGCCGAGTGTCCTTCTTCGTATATCAGCGAGACGAAAAACCTACCGAAACGACTGAAGCAACACGCCAACGATGTGCGAAAGCTCTACCAAGAGCGCAGCGCAGTCGCCGAACGTGCTGAGACGTTGGATCACCGGATAAATTTTGAAGCAATGGCCATCCTTGAAAGCGAGCCGAACTGGAGGAGAAGGTCACTACTCGAGCCGTGGCACATACGGAGGGCAGCCCATAACATCAACCGCTCTCTCGGAGCCCTTTCCCCAGTGTATACACATGGACTGTGCTCCACGGCAAAACGAGAGAGAGATGGGGTAATTATACGCCCGGCGAGTGGTTTGAATACGCCACTTCTACGTAGTCCTGCAGTCACCCTTGAGGAAGGAACGAAGTCGGTTTCAAAACGTCGGGTTTTATCAAAAACTTTTAGTTGGTGTCTAATTCACCTCACAGTTTCATACCCAACCAGAAAGATTTCTGTCGAATGTTTAAATTCAAGATATGAAGTAATCATAAATTTCCTGTCAATTACAGTAGCATCAAAGGTAGAAGCTTTTTCTACAATAAAATCACAATCAGAAATCACCGGCTTTATGAATCTTCAGAAAAAAAAAGGCAGCAGACTTTTTTATCATTTTACTAAGCTTAAAATTACAAAAATTGTGCTTCTCTTCTCACATTTTAATTTTCTATTCTTCAGATACACTTAAGATTATGAATGTGTGTTATGGGGGCGGTTTTTCTAAGCTCTATTCAAATGCTTCACCTTCCTTTTTAAATGAATATTATCCCGTGTAATCCATAGATTGGATTACACGGAAGGTTATGTTTTTTTTATTCTAAGTGATACAAAAGGTTGTAGCAGTCATGAACCATGTTTTTGAGTTTTCCCCACAAAGCGATGCATGCGCCAACACTGTGAAAGAAACCGTCATAAGTTGATTCCAACATTCTCAAAACAGATAAATTGTCAGCTCTTGTGGTCATGAAAACTTGTAACCTTAATATCATTTGTCATCTTTAAAGAAGGAAGCTGCACACGCACCGCACGATGGTCGGAGATGCCATCAGCTGAGTCGATACCATCGAATGAGTTGATTACACTAGAGATCAATCGAAGCAACACAGGAAGACGCCATTTTCTTTCCTCCTTCAGCCTTTCCCTGGGTGATGAAGGCACCGAAATCGTTCAGCGGTGGGTGGTTAGCACCCAGGTTTACATGGCACTCACGTTCGGCACCGCTAGTATTCCATTGCGAGTGGCTTGGATTTCGCGCTCTGGGAGGCTCGTCATCTCCGCGCTTGTTGCAGAAAGTGGGAGCACTTTGCTACGCCAATCATGAGTCGGGAATCGTCATAAGAGCTGCCTTTCTTTCTGATTGCTCTTTTGTGTCAGCTCCGTACACACACTGATGGTTCTACGGTTGTACGCCGTTCGCGCGAAGACTGCGTATCAGCGTGTGTGGTTGGTAATTCATGAGCCACAGAAACGCAGCTGCGAAGTGGTGTACATCAAAAAAGCAGGCAGTACGCCCAAATGCACTTCCACTTCGTCTTACCACGTATGTTAGCTTTGCACTGGGTTACTGCAATTCAATAAGCGGACACAAAAACAAACAACGAACGTACATGAAACGGTCATCATGATTCCTTCATGTTCTCTTGGTAAAGCTATGGCCGATTCGGCACCTGAGAGCAATGCCTGGCGGAAAGAATATTAGCAAGGGTTAGAAATGGCTGAATGCACAAGCATTGCCAATAAGCTTTTACGACAGAAACTGCAGGACTTCTCCTGTCGTGTTCTACAATCGACATGTTCTTGTGATGAAAACTACTGTAGATACAAAGCTACCAATGAAACATAAAAACCACAACCTTGTTCAGCAGCCCCGCAGAAATGCTGTCCCAAATGGAACAAGTCAAACACGTCTCAATTCGGTCATAAAACATTGTGCTTGTTGTCTAGCGTGTACAGTAGGTAAATGCCTTTCAGGTGCAGTAGTCAGCCCTTACTTTCTATTTTTGTTACTCTCACCTCCAACAGGGAAGGTCGGGACAACAATAGCGTCCCACTTGCACCATATATCGCATTTAAAATAATATGAGACGACAATGTGCACACGCAAAAAAATGTTGCCTTGAAAAAAATATCAACAAAATATCTCGCTTCTCAAGTGCACCTGTTTTTTTCATCATACATAATACAGATGAACTTGCCTATTCATCCTAGAACCTATTCATCCTAAAAAGTGATAACATACTGATTATGCATATTATCACTCAGAGTGCGCTTCGCAATTATTTCGGTTTAGAGAAAACCTCGGGCCGTTCTCAAAGTTGCACCGTCTTGCACAAGCGTAGATTATGGTCTGAAGTATAAATATACACAAAAGCATTTCAATCTCTCTTAAAGTAGCGAAGTTGACATGGGAAAAAAAAGTGAAAACAGTTCGTTTAAGGGCTTCTTCATGTACCCTGCAAAAAAAATGTTAATCAGAGGCTGAAAACGTTTCGCCCGCAAGTTTTTATTTTTTTTTTACTTACGTAACTTCTTGAACTTGTAGCGTGAAGGGAGAAAAGTAAATTAAAAGGCTAACAAAACAGGCATATTGGGTATGTGGCTGTATCTCTGGCCATATTTTTTTTAATATTTCACTTGGTTGGCTGCATATTTCTGTGAGAAGCTCACACCATGAGGCATCATGGTATCACGTTAACTGTGAACGCGCAAGAAAGGGCAACGAAAGTGAAAGAGCAAAACAAAATAAACTAAAGTTTGCCGACAGTGTCGCAGATAAAGACTAGACGAGGGCCTTCATCGTCAGGACTGATCACTCTGTGCAAAGGCTTGCCCTTCTCGTCCCACATAATGGCTTCTTTCGAGGGAACTGTGCCAACGAAAAAAAATCGAGATAGGAAGAGAAATCAGAGTTGGGTCATGCAAAAAAAATGTGGCTTCTTAAGCGCACCAAGACAACCGTACTCCGATTAGCAAACTGCGTGTTGTCCCATGGCGGTGCGAATCAACGTCTCCAGCAAGGTTGAACACCCTCGGCTAATAGAATTCACATTCGGCCATGAATGTGCGTGTGTACGCAAGAGCCACTTTGCAGAAAGCGAGGTCTTTTCGCGTTACTGGTTACATCTTCTATCGCAGATATTTAATTAATGAAGAGTCTTGAAACGTCACTGCGTAGAGACTAATCACCGGGAGGAAGATACCATGATCTGGCTGTACAAAATGCACAGGTGGTATGTGTATAGGAGGCGTAGTCAAGTGCCCTACGTAGCAACGGCTATACGATGTCTATTTACCGTCATACGCTGGTACCCATTATTAAGCGACGTTCAGTGGGACAGCGGAAGTAGTGTTTAACGTAGGCTTGCGAATGCATCCTGCTTCTAACTTCAAGTTTACCTACACTGCACATTGGCGTGGTCGGAAACAAGATCTAGTTAAAGCTAGAGGCCCAGCCATAATTTTTTTTTCAAAGGGGGCTAGTAGGGCGGAGAGGAGCGGAGGGGGGTAACATTCTTTCATGCTTGACAAGAATGATTAACTGCACCATAAAATATCTGTGGACGAAGGGGACGGGGGTTTAGCTTTCAAAACGGCCGCACCTTACTCTCTTTCTTACGCCAATGAGTCACATATTAAAAACAAATCTGTGTTGATTCTCAGGTGAATGGTTGCAGTAAATATTCAATCAGTATTTAGCAATGCCTTACAATAGAGTCGACATTTGAAGCAGGTCGAACAGGCCCCGGTATACAAGAAGATCTGAGAAGATATGGCTGGGAAAAAAATCCAACGGTAAGAAGTGGTCAGACTAGGAAGCAAGCCAAGTCGCAGTTCAAGAGCAAGAATGTGCCAGCGTTTCTAAGCCTAGTGTTTCTGTCACTTCGTAATTTGTTCCAGCCATCGATATATCCTCAAACGGCACCGAGATCTCATGCAAGTCGACAGCCACTTAGCCAGCCACAACCAA
Organism: Rhipicephalus microplus; assembly: GCF_043290135.1. Lineage (NCBI taxonomy): Eukaryota > Metazoa > Arthropoda > Arachnida > Ixodida > Ixodidae > Rhipicephalus > Rhipicephalus microplus. Next base: position 18,863,359 of record NC_134703.1, read on the forward strand.
CACAGGCTGCACCGCACATTTTTCCGTTAAAGGCGAATCGAAGGGCGCATCGGCACAGTTCGTTAAGCAGCGAAGCAACGCGTAGAAAGCCTTTCACTAGAGGACTTCCACTAAGATTCCGTGAACTAAAAGGAAAGAAGAATGCAACGAGTAACCGAGAGGGCTGTTCACGCCCAGTGATGGAAGACCTAGACAACAAAATGGCCGCAGAGTTTGTTTTACTTTTACACCCCTCCTACTCCCCCTTCTTCAGATCTTTTTCTATACCCGCTGGCCCTATGCGTGGCGTTTCAGCCATTACGGCGCCGTCTTGACGAAAAGTTCGCGTCAGGAAAAGAATCAGCCTTGGCTGGTTGTTAATATTTCAAATGCCGCGATGACTTGGACTTCCAAGAAGAATGAGAAGCGCAATGCTTGCGGTTTTGATTTCTCACTGATTGATTGATAAGTGGGGTTTAACGTCCCAAAATCACAATACGATTATGAGAGACGCCATAGTAGAGGGCTCAAAAAATTTCGCCCACCTGGGGTTCTTTAACGAGTATCTAAATCTGAGCACACGGGCCTACAACATTTTCGCCCCCATCGAAAATGCAGCCGCTGCAGCAGAGATTCAATCCCGCGACCTGCGGGTCAGCAGCCGAGTACCTTAGCCAGTAGACCACCACGGTGGGACTGATGCCGATGCTGATGACCTCTGATGGATAGCGCTTACCCACAGAGGGGGATGGGCCAAGACCCGGGCGGCAGGATACCTAAATGAAACTTATATGAAAATGAAGGCAATCTGAAAAAGTAGTTTAAAAATAATACTACCAAAAACAAAAATGTTTGCTGCGCAAGCGGTCAAACTATCTATTGTTTTTGATAGACATAACTACGAATTTTAAACTAAAGATCTGAAAAGGTAGGGGTTCACTAGCATAGTAATCTTTTAGTTGCGTTGATGTAATCAAACACAGTGAGGCATAGATCCCTGTGGCAGTAACTAAATGAAGTTCCGCCATTTGACTGTTTTGATTTCAGTTACGTGGTTTTTTTTTTTCGAATGTAGCGCGCGTTTGTATGATTGTGAGCCGCACTTGCATTGCTACCAAATTAAGCATCGCGGCCGTCGGTTCGATCGTCAATGGGACCGAGAATTTTATTATTTGTTTCATTTGCTTCTTTTTTCAATTTTTCGCTCACGGAAGATTTTCCTCTCACAACCAACGGTTCAGACGCCGGCAGCGGAATCTCTGCGACTCGAGCTCTCTAACGCCATCGCGTTAGAATGGCCGGTCTACCCTGGTTTGCACTAGTCCACGAATTTAGACAGAGGAAATTTAGAAACCAAGTCACCTTTCGTAGATGCTAAGGATGTACCTTCTAGAGCCCAATAGATCTTACACAGGCATAAGCTGCGTCGTTTGTTATAGGGCTTTCACAAAAGGGCTCGCGTAACTACTCGTGGTCACCCCAAAGTGACCCAGTCATTGTCACAGACATGCTACTACAACATCCACTATGTACGAAAGTCCGACAAGCTGTAGGGAGCATTGCTGTGACTGCACCCAGAGTTTCAATTACTGGGTACCATGTTTTTAATAGCATAACGTGGAGGCACTTTGTAAAAAAAAACATTATCTTCAGGAAATATCTCACTATCCAAAAACATTTAAGGTTAATTTGATTGTTCTCATATGAAGCAGTTACGCAGTTAATAATCCACGCATGACCCTTTACTTCACTGCATAGTAATGACACGCTGATGCTTACGGCACGTGCATCATTCTTTCGATGCTGGCCCACGCGTACGTGTACATCGTCGACGTGCTGGAAAACTCGACAGAAAATGTTGCTAGAGGCTGAAGCACCGCTAAAGCAAGCTGCCATGAACGGCTGTTCAGCAACGCGTTTTGTTTATGACACGCCATCATTCTTAAGGCTCTAGAACCATCCAAGAGAATCCAAGAGTTCGCACCAGAAATTCGTTAATCTGCCGCAAGCTTGACGACAGCTACAGTGCAAGCAGGAGCGCGAGAAAGTTGCCTTTCTGCTTGTTGGGCAGCGTTCAGTGTAAAAAATGGAGCATCATTATCAGTGGTAGCCACACATGCCTCCTTTCGCCGAGTCCACGGCCGACCTCCCAAACGCTAGCAGCCCAACTAGAAACAAGAGGCAATCGGTTGGTACACGTACCATAGAGTCGCAAAAAAGTACGCAAACGTGGTATGTATATGCGTTGACTTGCTGGTCGCATAGAAGCTCGGGCGCCTAAATACATCTGTCCATTGCAGTTGTCCGAAGGCATTCTATTTCGCTACTGTATCGAGTCAGAATCATGTCGAAAAGGCATTTAGTGAGCCAGATAACATTGAACAACATATCAGATACTAGATAGACGGCGTAAACTTACGTTGAACAGTAAGTGTGTTGAACAGAAATATGTGGACGTTCCCAAAATGCTGCTTATGGCATACTAACGTGGGCTCCGTGACATGCCAGTCTGATGTTGTTACCGGGCAGATGCTTAGCTTTTTGTTTAACTAAAATAAGCTTATTGCATTCTTTTCTCTCTTTAATTCGCAGTTTAGACGCTTTTAAGGCAAATAGTTACCATCGCCTATGGTAGCTATTTTGATATTAATATTTCGGCGAGTCTCAGTACAAGTGAGTCAGGCTGAAAGGAATTTTCGTGAGTTCGAGTGAGTGAGTTCGGCCCAGAAAACTTTTGGCGAGTCTGAGTCCGAGTGAATCCAAGCATGAGAAGTATTTCTTGAGCGAGTCTGATTCAGCTTCACTTTATTTCGCCTACCTATGATCCTGTCTCCATACTCATCTTCAGCATTACCTTCATCCTTACCTGGACTCGCGTCTATATACTCACACGTGTTCTAAAGCAGTGCCATTCATACACCATTTCAATATTTCATCACAGGCGCGAATCAAATGGCAAGGGGTTGTCTTGATATCTTCATCGCAATTTTTTCAGGCTACTTTCTCGATAAATACATCTTATGTTGCCAGCTCTTCCACGAAAAATACCCTTACTGGTTTGCCAGCATTCAAACTTTGTATTCGAAGGTACTATATCAAATGACACCACGAAGAGCACCGATTACGTGAGATATTGGTGTTAGAGGTCATCGACATCATGTTTGAAAAATAGTTCCGGGCTAATGGACTCATGAGAGGACTCACTCGGACTCAGACCAAGTCATGAGTTTGCGTCCGAGTGAGTCTGGTTGAAGAAAATTTTCGCGAGTGTGAGCGCGAGTGAGTCCGTCTCGGGAAACATTTTTGTCAGTCTGAGTCCGAGTGAGTCCTAAGCTCTAAATGAATTCTATGAATAAGTGTGAGTGAGCTCCGCAAGTTCTACCAACATATATGCATACTGCTGCCTCCTTTCCGGTAAAATAGATAAGGAGGATGCAGTAGCTATCCCCCTTGTCTGCATGCACAACCGGTGGCGGACGCGACCACGCGTCGTCACAGCTCGTTCACGATTTTACAAAGGTCCTAGCGTTGTCCATGGCAACCGGTCGCTCTGCATTCACTTTCGTGTCGGCTGTTAACATGGCATCCCGCCTCACTAACACAGTATGTGGTTGCCTTCTCTGCCTTGTTGTTGACCTTTGGTTCCTCCTTGATATCAGCGTTATCATACCCGAAATCTGCGAAGTCTTGCTTGCATCCCCGTCATTGTTTACCTCGCCCTTTTCTTCTTTCTTGTTCTTCCTGTCATCTGGCCCACCCTCGTTTGCAGCTCCCATTGAAGCCTCGTCATGAAAGGCAGCCGTTTTCTCTTCTTCTTTGCTCTCGTCTTCCTTAAGGCACTTGGGAACAATTGTCTTGGCACCTCGCGCCAGCTCTAGCCTGCTCACATGCCGTTAGCCCGCAGGTTTGTTTTCGTGCTAGAGATGCAACATGTCCTCTTCAGCGTAGGCATTATCGGCTCCTTGCTGATAGCAATCCTCCGTCTTACTGCCCACGTGGTTTTCGGATCAGTTTTTAGGAACGTCTGCGATCGCCCACACAGTCCTCTTTGGTGACCTCACACAAATAACCTCGATTTCCTATAAAATCTCTACCGGCAGCTTTGCAAGCTCGTCGTCATCTCGTTGTTTTTTTCTTATTCTTTCTTTTCTCCGTCTTCACCATTTTTTTCTCTTTCCCCTCATCATCACCATCCGCATGGTCAGCAGCCCCCCATCACTCAACAATGTCATTGCGTATCGCGTCATCTTTGTACCCCGGGTCTGCCACTAAGGGCACCAAGCAAAATGCATATTTCTCTTCAAGCCTCGGCCATGACTGACTGTCAGCGACCCCTGAGCGTGAGCCACGAGCGTTCTTGGTCCATCGTCCTATTTTACCACCGTTGCGTCCTACAATGATTACTTCTTGGCACCATTTGCAATCCGATTCTATCTGCACGGTGTATATTTTTTTTTCAACTCATGGGGCTTGGGAAAAGATCACGAAAGAAGTTTTCTCAAGACGCATTCCCAGTGCCTGGTCAACCGCTTGGGTGGGGGAGCCTCCGCTCTAGTTTATAATAATTTGTGATGTGAAAGGGCACCAGTCCATCACTCACGAACCTCAATAATTGATGGCTCACCTCTTCGACTGATTAAATCTCGAGCATTCATGTCAGCCGCCTCGTCCCCGGGTTTTCCAGAATGTGCTCGTATTCTCACAACTTCTTGATCCCGGTTATCTCGCCCCGTGGTTTGATCCAGCAATCGTGCGGTCGTAATTGGGTGGGTGCAAAACTTTGTCGATGTCGGATAATGCACACTTTAGCGCACAGCAGGTGACTCAAACGCCGGGAGTCACCCTCAGTAAATTTCGGATGGCTCCGCTGTGCAAAACTTCTTAATGTACTACAGGAATTGGTCAAGACCCGATACCGAGTGCAGAAGATGACAGCGTTAAAATAAAACTCTGCTCTTTTTGAAGTGGAGTGCGTGAAATTTGTGAAAGAGGAATAGAAAGATAGAACGAGCGAGAAGGAGAATTTCCAGGTAGGAATAAAGCAATGGGACGGTAATAAAATGGTGAAGCTCTCCCTACGTCGCTCGAGGCTAGAAACAGAAGATTAACACTTCTGAAATGTAACAAAAACAGCCAATCACGTGGGAACAAATTGACAAAATCTAGCCAATACCCAACAACGACATATATCAACCGAACAAAAATATACCTAAGAGCCTTACAAGCAACGTACCTTCATCCAGCGAAAACCCTTCCAGATACCTAAAGGCAACCTTTCATCACCTACCTACAGCCTTTGAATGACCTGCAGACAATCTATAGGCAACCTAGCATCACCTAGATAAAGCCTAGTAATAACCTAGAATTAACAAGAAAAATATCTCATAGAAAAGGAGCACAGGTACACAGCGCTAACTCATGAATCACCCAGCTTTGCCAATTCAAGCCTTCCACCACTAAATAGAACTTCCGCTTTTTTAGATGCGGAAGCATCTTATACTCGCGCCTTGTAGTGCGCCGTCCGCACCGCTTCTCGAACATTCGACAGCTGACGCGCGCGCATGCGCCGTCGCGCCGTCGCCCACCATCTGTGCCGCGCGCGCTTCTCCTTCGAGAACATTCGGCAGCTGACAGCGCATGCGCCGTCGCGCTGTATATATACTCAAGGTCGGCGCTCGCTCGCTCAGTTGCCACTCGTCGGTTGGTTTGTACGGCGCGTCGACGTCTAAGGTCGCGGTGAAATGAATTCCAATGAATCCACAAACACAATGATCGACGTCCCTTCGACCAGCGCCGCCCTTTCGCATACGTGTGTACGTGTTCACTCATTTAACACCCCCTCCTACAACCACGTTAACCAATTTAGCCATCGACCCAAGTAAGTCGCAATTTAATACCCCATTTCACAACCACGTTAACCAATTTAGTCATCGACCCAAGTAAGTCGCACTTTAACACCCCGTTAACCAATCATATGCTCCGCATCCTACTCAGTGTTCCCCCGAGGGAAGCTGCGGGCAATTTTTTGCATTTCATTTTTTATGTAAAAATAAATGTATAGGGCTCTGTGGATGGCCGAGTCCAGAGACTTTAAGCAGTCACCTGAAGTCACCGAGACCACACTGCCGGTTTATTCTGTAAAGTAACATATTCTCCCTGTCTCTCGCTTTCTCCGTGGACGGCGTTCTATATCATCTTGTCGAGGGAGATGCTCAAAGACAGTCGATTCTCTTTGATGCTCTGGAAAACAAGCAAGCTGCCCTGCTGGATAATTTAAAAAAAGACTTCTTTTGAGCAGGTTGGTCCTTATATAGCTCCCGCATGCTTGACTTTGGCACAAATGATATTTCGTGAAGAAGCGGGTGAGGGGAATAAAAGGAAGTGAAGCGCCCCCTTTTTCACGAAATGGAGGTTGTGCAACAGTCAAGCATCGTTTTTGAATCTGAATATGTTTACACCCGCACACAAACTATATATATATACATACATATATATATATATGCGCACACACGCACGCAAAGGGGCATTGTTACCGCTACCACAAGACTGCGTTGCGTCTTCTAACAAAACTATTTTTATTCTGTGATTACGCTAACTCAAGGTGTATTACTGCTGGGATAGAAAAAAAAAAGTCCAAAAGCATAAGTTCAGAGGATATATTGTTTAAATGCGAAGCCTTTTTAGCGAACTTCGGAGACATTGAGCGTATCTATCTATCTATCTATCTATCTATCTATCTATCTATCTATCTATCTATCTATCTATCTATCTATCTATCTATCTATCTATCTATGCACTTCTTACAGTTGGGTGCTCTCGTGGTCACCCTCTCTTTTGGTGTGGACCAAAATTAGCATCGAAGGGTAAGATGGTTTTACGAATATGACGCGCTCGTCAAGACATGAATAATGTCACAATCCCGTCGCGTACGTCATAAAACATTTCCCGTCAGACAGCGACACATACCTAGAGGCACGTATGTGCCGCTGGTGTTCGGTTATATGTGCCACAGGTGATTGACAATAAGTATTTACCCAGGAACGACGAGAATACACATGGGCAATTTTAATGCGCCAGCGTTGAAAAATGCCCGACATTGGTAGGGTCGACCCGAACAAATGCAAAAAGTTAATGTCAGGGTTCAAGCTGGAATGAAACCGAAACATTCTGCGCGGTAATGAAGCATTTTACCACAGAGCTATGCCAGGTCTCGGAACTACTTTTTAAATAGACGCTAATATTCATGGAACGTCAATAGTACATGCAGTGCTGCCTACCCTATTTTATAAACATGACATGTGTACTCCTTTGACACAGTCGTCAGGTAGAGTTAACGTCAATTCTAGTTAGTTGCCATGTGCTGAAGTTGATTTATGTAGCAGTGTCCAGAGCCTGCGTTCTCGCCGGCATCAGCGCTTCATATCAGCTTCGGGTGATCCTAATAAGCATGTTCCACTTGGCACCGTTGTGCAAGTGGAAACAACTGGTTACATAATCACCTGCTACTCTTCAACATATGTCTCTGTGGGCACCATCTGTACACATATTTAGCGTCATTTCATGACGTGTCACTCAATAAAAAAAATAGCAACACGGTCACCTTCTCTCCGCATGCTTCGCATAACGTCGATTCCCAGGTACGTGAGGTCTGTTGAATTTTTCATTATTTATTCTATCTGCCTCGTAACCTCGATGAAGAACTTTCCGTAAAGATGAGAGGGCCGTTAGACTTTATCGTTTCTTGCTCAATGCTGTAATAAGTATGAGACCCGGCAGGTGTCGCCATAGTCTTCGTTGCCTGGTCTGTCTGTCTTTTTTATTTATTTATTTTATTTATTTATCTGTTTATTTATTCAATTCTGCCTGTCTGTATTTCTGTCCGTCTTCCATTCTTTCTGTCTTTTTTCTCCTTCTGTATGTCTGTCTGTCTGTCTTTTACTTTATTTTCGCCGCACATCGGCCCTTCCCGCCATTTCTTTGTGCCCAGTACCCGGGAAAATAAATATTTCATTCTCATTGCATGTAGCACCCAATAGTAGCGTACTTCTTGGAATGAAGAACAGAAAAAAATATGTATGCTTAAGAATACAAAGCCAAGGCACGCGATCAGTTCGCAGGATCTTCATTATGCCAATATATGTGAAAGCAATCTATGAAGGTTTGTCGTCATAACGAACTGGACAGCATAGGAATGAGAACAACAAAACGCTACAAAGGTTTTCCGTATCATCTCGTCATGGCGCCTTGAATAAGCAGTAAGAAATTCTGCATCTCAGTGCATACAAGTTCACCCTTACACTTTCGTGTTCAGTACACGAAAGCCTCTCGGCAATCTTGCATTGTACGTCCCCCCTTAACATATCTTGCTTGTCATATTGCTAAGTATGGCACAAAAAATATATTGAAGAACACAGGAAGTGGCTGGGGATACGCATTGAATGTACTTCAGGGTAATAATAAGGTGCATGCAAAGCATGAGAAAAAGCACAATGCATTAAAGCAACGTTATATTACTATATGTTGAGTATTCATATTGGTTTCAGCTGTCTGGCAGATAATCATGCAAGTGTAAGTCATTCTATATTGTTTGGCTACCACAGTAATGAGTTGCTGCACAGGCATATTTTGGATAGATGATGCATGCCGAAAAGAGGACTCCCACTCTTTCACTTCCATAGACAATAAGCGCGCAGTTTGCTTCGCCTCCATGATGTCAGTATTATCTCTCCTCGTAACCGTATGCCACATGGCAACAGCAACGTGGTTTCGCGTTTCAAACTAATACCTCACATTACGCCCGCTTGCAAAAACAGGCAGCAACATTGCAAACATCGCACACAATGCATTAATCACTCTGCTAACATGAATGTTCTGCCGGAATGAAGTCCGATTGCGGCGTGTTTTCTGTTTCGCTTCTTTATTTGTACTGCCCGAGATAAAGCTGTAGCAAGTCGTCAGTCAAACTTACTATTGGGCAAGATGAGGGGATATGCTTGTATTTCGCTCAGGCTGTCTTGTCACAGCTTATGGGCAGAAACATCCTGTACGCACGAACACACACAGACAACCGCTAGATTTCATGCTTCTACGAAATAAGTCGCAGACATGTAGGCACGCACCAACAAAGAGTGCACAGCAAGCACATCAAAAGAGCTGCGTTATTAAGCGAGAGCTGTATACGTGCAAATGCTTTGCCAAAGTTTCAGCAAGCTGAGAGTGCACATATTATGACGCAGTCTCAGCGAAATAAAAACAAAAGAGACAAGAAAAGCCGGACTATGCACTATCTCGTCTCTGAGACAGAATTTCACTGGTGCACTAGGAGGCGCTTTTACTGTGTTCATTTATCTATAACTTTTCGTGTTAGTCGTTATTTAACATAACAGTGCCGCAGTGGCTATAGAAGTTGGACGATGCAAATGTGTTTTTTTTTCTGGTGGTTATTGCATTCAGCCAAATTGTAAGTAGCGATTATTTTGGAAAAACATTTGCTGTGTGTGAATTGGTGTGATCTATCTATCTATCTATCTATCTATCTATCTATCTATCTATCTATCTATCTATCGATCTATCGATCTATCGACAGCTGTGTTTAAATATCGACAGTGGTAATTGCTATATATAAGTCTCCAAACAAGATAATTTGCTTTAGCTTTTAAAAAGCGTCTCGTTTACGTTAAGTACCACGCTTGATGATTTCGTTAGGAGTGTGCCTTCCATTGTATACATTTTTCACCGAACAATTTTGTCAAAGCTCGGCGAGGCGGAACATTAAAGTGTCGAAGGTAGTTTGGCCACTGTATTGCGTCTTTTTACGATATAGACACTGCTCGCGCTGTGCTTTATTTGTATGCACACGTAAGTAATATTTTTACTTTAATGAAATGACTTAGAAAGTATGCAACAAAATCTACCGGTAGTTTTCTAATTGCTCGAGTGGCGAAAAGTAGCGCTACCACTTTTACCTCTGTTTCTTGAGGTGTGCCAGTGACAGACCTTGATTTTTTTCTCTCTCAGCAATTAATCTCAAGTTAGATCACGCGCATTAAACCGTTAGCGAAAAATGACAGTTTGATAGGTCATTTATCGTTGCCAAAAAGTTTTTAACACCCGGTAATTACAAAAGTTGACAGAGCTAGTGTGGCATTAAAACGACAGTCAAGAAGGCTATTTTTTTTTAATCTGCAATGTATATTTGAGTGATCTATATCACGCGGACTACCGCAATGCTATGAGAATATAGGCCTGCTGTCGGTGAGGGTATTATTTGTTTCTTGCTTTGCACTTGTAGCAGGTTGAGGATTTTGGAGATCTTCTTAGGCATAGTGGAATAATCAATAATTAAATAATTATTCAAGCATGTTTAACACACGTAGAATAGACAGAGCAGAAAGAGTGCGACAGGAAGTTGACAACTGCTAACTATATAGAGATGCTAAATATTTTCCTAACCCTTTCGGAAGCACTGAACTGTATTTATGCAGGGAACATCAATGTAATGTAGTAGTAGTGAACAAATTTACTATCGACGTAATGTAGCAAAAAACTTAGCAGACATCATCAATTATATCTGTTATTTAGAAATTAGAGTATTGTGGCTCAGAAATAATACATGGCGCCATTGAACGAGTTATATGTGTTGGGGTGCTAGTTGGTGAGATATTAAAACCGAAGTAAAACAGCACAGGTGACGGAACACATGTAGAAGAAGCTGCATGGGCGGGCGCAGACTAAGCATTACACAGTTAAATTCAGTTATTTGCCAACGCCCCTCCTGTCAACTTCTTCCCTTTTGTTTCTTTCTTTCCTTTATTTATTCACTTTTTCAAAGCAAAATTGTTACAATTTGCCTCGAGGGACACGACTAAAGGCTGAGTAAACGTTTGACTAGGTCATGCCCCCTGGCAGCAAAACAAACACACCAACAAGCATTTATAGTACAGAATGCAATGGTACCTATTGATCTCCAGTGGTTCCAAGATTAAACAGAATTATGAGTTGTGTGCACAACAATATGGACATACCAGTCTTTAGAGTGGTATTAATACGACGAATGCATACTTATAATTATAACCTCAAACACAACATAGCAAAAAGCTTCTCACCACTACACGGCTTTGCCTGTGTTATGTCGCTCACAAGGCTTCATTTCTTTCATTGAACAATATTTCATGTGGCGTCAATTAAAAAACACAACTAGATTTTATTTTTAAATTGGCACTCGTAAGAGCTAGAGCCAGCATTTACATGGTAAAAAAAGAAAACTCAGCGTGGGGGCCATTTCAGTGGTGCGGTATATCCATTTGTTATCACAGGAAATAATACAGCTTTCTTGTGTAATTGGCAAGGAAATTGAACACACCATTTTGTGCCCAGCTTATACGAGCCAGTTCTGTAACGTTCATTGCATCTCACGTAGAAAAATAATTGTTTTCCCATAAATTTTCAAGCACAGTACAAGAATATGCAGTCAGCACACCTACAAGGCTGAGGCAGTTTATGCCATGCGAGTGAGAATGCGCCATTACAGCGTTCAGCTAAATCATGCAAATAAAAAAGGCGTTAGAAGGGAATAATGACATGTCATACTGTGGTGTAAGCATTGTGCTCTCACCTGTAGAAGTGATTGGAGGAAGTTTCTGCTTTTGCTAAACTTAACATCAGCAAAACAGAATTATTATTATCTTTTTTGCAATAGCTAATTCCGACTACTTCTGCAACACAGAACACGTTTTTTTTCTCTTATAGTATCCCCATACTCGCAACGCTGCCAGAAAATGCCATTTTTTTATATTGCTAGAAGTCATTTCTATTTAACAAGGAGCCTCTCAAGTTGTAACAACAGAGCCAAAATAAACCAGTCCTCTATTTGATAACTATTGTCACTATAACCTTCTCATAAAATTAAAAATTTGACACAGCAAATTAAGCTCCCGCAAGCCACACATTCTGTCCTCTATCGCCATTTCTTTCTTTCTCAACTAGATAGTGGTTAATTCAGAACGAAAAGACATCCATATTTGCATGACGAGCTGTCAGCCCAGCATATTTTTATTCGACGCATGAACACGTGCGTACATCGATTCAAACCATCACTAATACCATGCTTATTCGAAAATGGCTTACATATTCTGCTCACCCCAGTCATGAACTATTCCTTTCATCGGTCAGCTCCTAAGGATCTGACCAATTTAGAACCACAACTTGTATAACAAATTATTTGTTATTTTGCCGCTGGGTGTCAGCCCGCTCGGGAAAGAACTTGCTCATGAAAACGTGTCTGCAAGTGCGTAATCAATTAAATACAGTCGATGAACTCTCATTTTACTGCCAGTTCTCTCTAGTTGCCCTAGCTTAACTGTAGCAGCTGTCTATGATAAATTTACTGCAATTATCGTAAAATAATAAACAAGAAGGCAATGCGAGGAATCATTTGAAAACATTCTTTAACGCGTATCTAGTCCTAAAGTTACGTTAGCTCTCATTTATGACTCGTTCATCATGAGCGCAATGTAGGTACTCGTCTACCATACGAACTTCCTTCATTCATTCGTTCGTGCCAAATATGATATCAGTATGAAGTCCCCTACTCGCCTTTAACGCCACTACAAAGGATTACAAAAAATCAACACACAAAAAAGTATAACGTAATTGTACCACTGCTCTTTATGATGACACCATAGGTATGACACAATTTCAAATAAATAAGTAAATAAACCGCATTCAACAGATATGACACATCTTCCCAAAATAAACGAGAATAGAAAGCGAAGTGCAGACACACCTATATAAGCATGTGTGAATATAAACTACTAACCTGACAAATAACAACCTTGGTATTTAGCCAAAGGGAAACACACTACCCTTCTAGGCCTGCGCCCATAGGTTCCAAGACTATGTTTCTGACAACTAAAAGAAACAGGATTAACAATTTAGAAAGAAAAAAAACACTTAGGACACTGTACATGGCTAAGGACAGAAACACAGAGACACACCTACAAATTACTAGCCCGCATTTTCCTTTCTACCAATAAAATTACTGTTCTCGCGTTTTTATCGATATCCTTGAACGTCTTCTGATGATTCGTCCTGCAATTTAGAGTCAGTTTCATTTCTTTGACATTTGGCTGCCTGAGGTCGCGCTGGTTCATCCAATTTTACTATCCCATGTACTTATATATCTGTGGCAGTCTCTACGAGGCTCCCGTGCTTTGAGGGGAAAAATTACACCTTGTTTCTAAGACCAACATGACTAACCAGTAGAAGCCACCGATACTGTAAGGTTGGCTAACGATTGAGTAAGCACGCTATCCCTGTCGCACATGGCGTAACCAGGGTGTGGCACGCCGTGCCCTTGCCCCCCCCCCCCGCCCCCACTGAAAATGCATTGTTGCCATAGCAACGACTCTCCAGAATTTTCGACGATATCCGTGCTGCAAAAGCTCCTCTGCTTGTTTAGGCGGGGCACCCATTATTTCTCATTTGCGAGGATAAAGGCGCAAGGACTCCCACGTGACTGCGCTCAAGAGAGCTTGTCTCGGTGGAAACACGAGTGCCTCCTAGAAAAGCTACACCTAGCTTTAGTGCTGCGCCCCTCTGACATGAATGAATGAAGCTTACGTTTTAAAACGGCAAGCTATGCAGAATTTGGGAGCTCGGTGAGCTTCCTTTTGGCGCTGTAGCATTATAAGCTTGGGATCTGCTAAAGAAGGACAGCAGCACGTATTCTTTATTAACCCGACACCTCTGCACGTTGCTTTAGATAAGTACACTCGCAATAAATACACGAGACGTGACTAACAACACCGAACCATTTGCGAAGGCTGGGCTGCGTCAGGCGTGCGCATTTTTACACGTGTCACTGAAGGCGTACTGGTTACACACACAAATCTTCGGTCACGCTCCTCAAGCCTTTACTTGCGGAGCTGTTTAGGCTAGAAGTTATTCCGTGTGTCATTCACCTAAAATAATCAAGGTGGGTGGGCGCCACAGTAATCCGGAGAGCCAAACTATCGAGTTCAGCAGGTGCGTGAAAAAGCGAAGACAGAAGGTGGAGCTAAGGAGAGGGCGGAACAGTAGTGGGGAAGAAAGTCTTGAGGCTGAGGTGGGAGGGGGCAGAATTATTTAAACAAAGAGTGCTGTGGCAGGGAGCCGAGGAAGAGGCGAACATTCATTCAGTGAGAAGTGTGATCGGCTAAGTCAAGAGGAGCAAAGAAAGAAGGAGGGGAGAGGTGGAGGCCAAATAAATAAAACGAAACGAGTAAGCAGGTGGGATTCGAAACCAGATAACCATGGTCTGAAGATGAGCGTCGTAGTGACACCGCTATGCAGGCAGGGTGTAAGAACAAGCTTTTATGGGAGCCATATGACTGAGTTCATTTGAGCGGGAAAACGGGAACAACACTCAGAGAGAGCGAAAAATTGATAAACTGAATCAGACATAGAAAAAAGAGTAAGAAAAAAATAGAGAGAAAGAGGGCACGGTCTAGCCATCTATAGCAAATTATCAGAACGGGCTGGGAAAGAAAAGTGAAAGCCAGGAGGAGAGGAGATGGTAAAGCATAACATAGCCATGCATACTACAAAATAGCGACGCGGTGTATGAAGGAAGTAAAGGTAAGAATGAGGGAGAGGCCAGCAGCGTCTCTTCTCAGTCTTGACCTCACGTGTACGCAGCTGCCACCAACTGCCTTTTTTTTTTCTCCTTTCCTTCTTTGTCACATCGTTGTAGCCTGAAAAAAAATACGCCAGGCCTGCGCGGAACGCGCAGCACAGTCACAACAAAAGCTAGAAGAGCGACCTTTCAGAGCCTTTTCTAAACACTTTTTGTGAAACTGCCATACAAGCACGCTTGCTGTGTACCCACTACGTCATAAATAATCATTATTTTTGTGTAGTAGGCCAGCATTCACTATGCTATCCTTCGTGACTCTTCGGAGAAGCGTAGTATCCGCTACACACTTTCTACGAATTTTGTGCAATATTTAAGCAGTGGCTGACAACGACGAAGAATCATGCCTCAAGTGGGTATGCGCCACAGTTTATAGGTGATCAAAAAATGGCAGCATATCCACGGAGTGAATGATGGAGAGGGGGGCGAAGAATTCGTCCGTCCATTCGTTCGTGCTTCCGTCCGTACATGCGTCCGTCAGTGTGACCGTCCGTGCGTCCATCAGCCCGTCCGTGCGTGCGTCTGTTCGTGCGTCCGTCCCTGCGTTCGTCCATGCAGCCGCCCCTGCGTCCATTCATGCCTCTGTCTATGTGTCCGTTCGTCCATCCATTGAACACTCCAAGTACCACCATCTCGCATTTTTCATCATATCTTCCCCATATAGAAGCACCGCCATCCAGCGGACATTCCAAGGACTGAACGAGAGGTGGCACACGCATACTTTCTTACGGCTTGCGCTTCGGGTCCACTTCCCACCTTTAACCACCTCGAGTTCATGGTATATACTAGTTCACTGTATTCATGGCACTGCGGCCGAACGCTCGCTAAACCTTTCGAAAACCAAGGAGGTTAAGCCCAGCGAGGATGACGTAGCAAACTTTTTCAGTCAGATAGTGCTCAATGTACATGCCAATGGCTGCTAACGGGAAATGAGAGACGGAGAATTCGGCTTTTACTTTCTTACGGCTTGCGCTTCGTATCTACTTCCCATTTTTAACCACCTAGAGTTCATTCATGATATATACAAATTCATTGTATTCATGGAACTGCGGCTCAATGCTCGCTAAACCTTTCTAAAGCTAAGGAGGTTACACCCAGCGAGTATAACGTTGCAACCCTTTCTTGTAAGATAGTGCTCAATGTACATGCCAATTGCTGCTAATGTTGATCGCAGCCTGCGCGTTAACTAAAAGCCGAATGCTCCTGTCTCTCATTCCCCATTAGCAGCCATTGACATGTACATTGAGCACTATTTTTTATTGTTCAACAACGCACAGAAGTCTCTCGCCGGCACCACCTTGGAGGTCAACATGTTATACCACTATTTCGGATATGTGCCACTGGTAGTTACGTACTACGAGGGACGCACAAGCCACGCCATAAGGAGCTTCGCCCCTAAAACAAGTTTTCTAATGGGTTGGAGCATTGAATTGCTCACGCGTTAAGCGATTTGCGTTGTGTGACACCTGGTTGTTTCTTTGATCTTCTAAAACGCTTTATTACACGCAATAACACGATTCCTTTCCCGACATCAAGCGTGCCTAAGGCCAATTTAGAAACCATTTCCATTACCAGCGTTGCTCAGTGGTAGATTAATGGGCTGGGATGCAGCTGACCCAGGTTCGAATGCCATTGTGCCTTTAATGTTTTTATTTATTGAGTTCTTTTTCCTATTTTTTTTTCGATACTGCTTAAGGACGCCGGCAGCGGTGGACAACTACGGCGCCGCGCGTGACCCGTGTTTCGATCGCACAACAGCTTTCGCTAAAAACATCAGCAGCCAAGCCAGTAAAGGTGCAACACTTCGGTACATGCCACGATGGAGTAAAGATTGTGGGGTGCGACTGCTGACCCGAGGCCCACGGAATCCAATCCCAGCGTGGCAGCCACATTTCAATGAAAAACCGATGCCAGAGGCCCATGTACTTACAATTGGGTGTACGGTGACAAGCCCAAGTGGTGGAAATTTCTGGAGCCATCCACTACTGCGTTCCTCCCGACGATATCATGGTATTTACATGATAATCATAGCATGCGTGACATGTTGAACATGACTTCATGCTCCACTCATAGCGTGCTCGCGACCGTATTCCTAGCTAGTAGGTAAATGACCCGTCTAAACATGGAAATCTTGATATGCGTATCATGTAAAACATGACCGCTTGCTACGCTCGTAGCCCACTCGCGGCCGTCTCTCTAGCTCAACATATGCCAAACTTGGTATAACGTCATGTGAATACACGACAAAAAAAGCAGGTAAATGACACGTCCAAACATGATAATCATGACATGGAAGTCATTTACCGCATAATTTACGTCCACTTCATAAGATTGTGCCGATTTTAAAATGACGTATCAACGTTCTTCACTCGTGCTTCGCAAAGCATCGAATCCCACTGTACGTGGGATCTACCGGTTTTTTTTTTTCATAGTAAAACTTCACAAGTTCTGAAACATTCGTGAGCATGGTGTCTCACTGGGGTTTCGACAAGCGGGCATGTGTTATTGAAGGCTGCAACTATTGTGGAACCCTTGGATCAATATGCAATACTGCACTGGCCGAAGTTGCGCGCAGACAATTGAAACACTCACAGTACCACGGTAGTAGCATTCACGGTTGCCGAAATCTGATACACGATGAAGCGCGTTGGTTTCTGTACATTAGTCCTCGTAACATTCAGTGCAGTCACACGTGCCCGCTTCACTTCTACAATGCGAACGAATATTTGCTCAGCGCATGCAGTCTGATCAGACGCTTCGATAGTATTATTACGTCGTGTACGTGTCTGACTCAAAAGAAAGATTAGAAATGTTAACAGAACAGACAATGTTGTTATGTCTGATTACTCAAAGAGTGGCTTTGCTGTTTGCGCCAAGCACGTCGACTGAATATTGTGTCTCGAGGAAGTACGACAATCTGATAGGCTTCTCTCGCAGCCTTTTTGTATGTGGTGTGGTTATTGAGTTTATTGCTCACGTATGACTTTTTTTTTCATTCGTTATCACACCCCGCTCCCTTAAATAAACACACAGAGACTTTTTGTTGAGTTTAGCAGTGAATCTGTTTCTCTCACGGTCTTTTTAGAGACAGAAGGATGTCTCGTTTCAATAACTCAACCTGGTATGTTGCCTGCTATTGCTTCTCCTTCCTAAGTCAAGCTATGCCTCTTTTACCACACACTGTTTGCAATCGGCTAGATGCCCATTCTTGCTGCCCATCTTTCTTTTGCCATTGCCTGTAGCGTTAGTCGCTAAAGAGCTTCGTGATTCAGCTGCGTGCTCTAGCGAAGGCGAAGACGGATAAAAAAGCGTTATCCCTGTGGACTCCGTCATAATTTGGTTACTTCCGGGGCAAGAAAAAATAAAACTAGAAAGCTCACCATGCAACCCCCCTTCCATCTTCATGGCATCTGGTGCTTCTTGCGGAAACAAAGACCCCGCAGGTGTCGTTTAATGAGGCCCCCGTCTCCTCCGTAGGCAGGGCATGGTGCGTGCCTCTCTAAGCACACGACACGTGACTCAACCCGCCATTTCCCTTTATGAGGCGACGAACAGTGCCAGGCTTTCACTTCATACTGATGAGCATTTCACAGACGATGCCCTCGAGAGATTCAGGGGCCTCTAAAGCTTTTTTTCGATTCGTTTCGTTCCGCAATAACATCCAGCTGTTTGTCGCATACGCACTTGCACCTTATCGCAAACAATCTGGTAAAAACGATACGGGTGCACGTCGTTGTTCAGAATGCTTTTAAAAGTGTAAGCATTGTGGGAGCTTGTACATACATCGAGAGAAAGAACACAAGTTTAGGTTCCCATTCTGGGTGTTTACGTCGCGATATGATTATTAGGCATCCCATGACATGGGTATCCGGAAAAAATTTAATTGGCTCGAGAGTTTTTTACTGGCAATCCAAACATAGGTACGACAATATTCTGACATTCGCAGATGATTAAAGAATCAAAAGCTAATAACAGTGAATACAATGTTTACTGGTACTAAAGGTGAAAGAAATATTGTAATCGCTCTATGACTGAGCCATGGCATAACAGTAATGCAAGTTCTCGCATTTAAACTGAAACACACGTTGTGATTCGATTCCAGACTGCCTAGCCAGTGGACGTGAAATGAACAAAATGTGCGGAAACGAAATTCACGCTTATAAAACGGCTTTACGCATAGTGCTGGCAACGCGTCTGTATACAACCAGTTGAAATATATTGCATGGGTCACTCGCAAATTAGATCTTGCCTCTTGTGCCCCTCCTGGGAACGATCCTTCCCATGACCCTCGCTGATGAACGTGAGCACGAGGCGGAAAGAACCGCGAGAAAGGACTTGTTATCGACCCGTTATGTTGGCCCAGCATATTTTGCGTGTCTGGCGAGGATGGGACACCCGGAGAAATAATTGTTTCTTGGGATTTAACGCGCCAAAACAACCATGTGATTATGAGGGACGCCGTTGTGAAGGTCTCCGGAAACTCCGACTACCTGGCGTTCTTTAACCTGCACCCAAACTTCTGTACACGGGCTTCAAGCATTTTCGCCTCCATTGAGATTGCGGCCGCAGCCGGAGAAGCGAGAGTGAGCGCGTCGGTTTACGGAAGTGACGAACAAGCGGAGCATAATTAGGCCTTTTGTACCACAAAACAGTGCGCATGACGGCTGTTTTCATGCCCTTGTGGCTTGGATTCATCTCAACGTGAAATCGTCTTGTGTTTTTTTTTTGCAAGCAAGCGTGAGCTGGCATTTTTAGTCGTCATAACAAAGAAGACAGCACCCATCCGCCTAGTGTATTAGACATTTGGCGGTACAAGAAGAAGGTGTTTAATAATAATAATAATAATAATAATAATAATAATAATATTAATAATAATAATAATAATAATAATAATAGATTGGTGGTGCAAAATAACCAATAAAATCCTAGTCTTCATTCATTATCAGCTGGTTAGCGTTGTATTTAGTGCGTTATTTTCTTTTTATTTAGGTAAGTATAATGTAGGTTTGCAGTTTCAGAAAAAAAGGGCTATGTTTATTTTTGTAATTTAGGCACTGAAGGCTTGCGGGCCCTGTTTAAATGACTAAGGCAGCGCCGCTGAGAAAGCGAGAAGGTATTGTTCTCGTTCTCATAGTCACTGTGAATGACGAAGTGAACAGCTGCGTAAATTGACCTGTCTTCTTTTTTTGTTTTTTCGTTTCTTCTCCAGTGTCTTTCATAGGGCAAACTGACAGCGTGGTCTATCGTACTGAACACTGTGTAAAAAGTTACCTTTGTTCATATTTCTTGGGAATATCACGCGCGTTGGCAAGAGGATAGTGACGGAGTGGGGTGATTACGCCATCATCTAGACAAATCACGATCTCGAAACACGTCATTGAAATTTCAGAGCTGTTGCACATATTTTTTAAGTACTATACGCAGCTGTCAAGTCATAAATTTCTGTATGCGCGAATTCCGAGATTCACATACTGGTATGAAGGCGTGTATAGTCGCAATAAGCATGTTCATGCACAGCGATCAATTCTGGCTAGTTCCTTCTAATGGGCATACATTAGAAGGAACATAATTAGCATACATAATTAGCATACCTTTATAATTAGCATACAATCATGGAACATAATTAGCATACATTAGCATACATAATTAGCATACATATGAACATAATTAGCATACATTCATGCTTGTTCCGTGCGGACCAAGGCAGGCGAGACGGAAAAGTTCACGTCGGCCTCTGTGAAGAGACACTAATGCTATACCGCAATAACGCGCTTGGCCCGACCCAGCTGTGACCTCATTATGCAGTATGAGCATGATCGTTTTCTCACCTTTCGACGAGTCAAAGACACTGTTGATAACACACGCCTGCATTCACTCACTTCAGAAAGAACAGTGACCTCGTAATGGGAATAGAGCGAAAGGAGATAGTGCAGAAGGCAGAGCAATTATGAGTGAATAAAGAGTCGAGGTGTAGAACTATTCTGCTTCTGAAACTAGAGATTTGATATGAGTGAGTCTATTCACTACACAACCTGCAGTAGATCGCTCTGTATCACCACTAATAGCCGTCGATTTGTTCGCTGAATTCACTGAGTTGTTTCGCGTGAGTGCATGGACGCGTGACATAAGGCCGAGGAGTTGTCAGCAAAAGCACTACTGGAGTTCTGTTTCTGCTGCGCATTACTAAAAATACTCGTGTGTGAAGTTGCTCTCCTGAATAGTTCCAATGTAACGATGCCCAATATTTTGCCATACAACTGTGTTCTGCTGCGTACTGACTGGATGTATATCTATCGCCAACAGTTACGGGTGTGCCGCCCGTTCCTTGCCTAACCGGGAACACAACTTGAGTGCCAACCCTACGATATTTTGCGCATTCGTTTGCTTAATTTTCTATTTCTCCTAGTGCATTGACCATGAACACTTAGAAAGAGAGAGAGAGAGAGAGAGAGAGAGAAAGAGAGAAACATGAGCTGCGCGAATACCCCGCGCACGTATCTCGAGTGTTTAATAATTAATTGCATACTATCAACCTTATAAGGCGTCATGGGTCCCGTAGATAATATCTTTTTCAAGTTTACCGCATCTCTCAAAACAAAGAATAATGACAGCCGTCACACATTAGCTGAAGAAAAAGCCTGTGAGTAGATTTTTAGGTCGTGATACTATATACAGAAACATTTGCAAAATGCGATCGATTGGTATGTATTTCAGAAGCAATAAAAAATATCATGAAAAGACTTTCAGAGTGCTTATATCCAAATTACATAAGCATTTTTGTGTTTATTCATAACAGTCATTGTAATAAGATTGTTAGATCACCCGGTTCTCTACAGAACAAGTCTCACCATCATTTGGTCCCTATTGTGGGCGTTAATGTGTGGATGCACTGAAAACAGAACAGTTGCACACAGCTCACAAACAGTAAACTAGAAAGTGTTCCAAAATGTGTTTTTTTTTTCTAACTCGTATTTATGACCACTTCGCCGTTTGTCTCTTGCATTACCTACTCTGCACGTATCCAAGTGCACTATCTGAGAAATACATATCCGTATGCACTTTTACCGGCCACAAATGAAAGTCATGTTTCTTAGAATTATGGGAGTTCCTCACGAATCTTTTGTTATTTTTTCTTTTGCAGCCCCGTAAATTTTGTCGCCCGACCAGATACCCTCGAGGCTGGTTTGGATATTCACGGCGCAGTAGCCGTAAGTCATCCATGGTAGTACACTGGCAAAACGTGGCTCGAGCAATGTGGTATCTCGGCTACTATGCATCAAGTGATGGATAATAAATTCCTGACCAGTCTAGTGTTTTAGCCCATGAGTCACTTCCGCCCCCCCCCCCAAAAAAAAATCAAAAGAACAACAAAATGCGGGGAAGCGAACTTCACCGACGTTTGTATGGGCACTTGGTCATATGAAAAAATGCAAGCACGCTCTTTCGGGGCAGCCAGCTGGTGTGAAGATAACAGCGTGCTTCCTGTGTTTTCGCGAGAGTGAGTATGAGAAGTTGCTACCAGCGAAAAGCGCGTCAGACAGTTGCGTTTATCGAGCTTACGAGAGGTCCGCGTGGTGTCGCCCGGCTGAACTCCCGTAATGCTGAGCATATTCTATGTTCTACTCAATCTTAATAAGGCAGAAGTTCTGGGGAATATGTAAGCTTGGACAGCTGAAAAATACTTGAACACGGGGTGTACCTGGAGCCAAGGCTTTGAGCATTTCGTCAGTTTTTACACCTACGGAGCAGAAAAAGGTGTATCTATAAGACCTTCTTCACGGAGAGAAGGTTCACTTTGTACTGTTGGGCGGAGGTACAAAAGCTAACTTTTGTCACTGTGCCGGTTCAGAATTGTGGTGCTGTCGATTTGGCAAGCAGTCTTGTTTTCGTCAAGGCAGCAGCTGCTGCCTTCAGTAAAACATTATCTAGTTAAATATGGCACATCTATGTAAAGAGAGAGAGAGAAAGAGAAACAGAGAGGAAAGGTAGGGAGGTTAACCAAGCTTTGACTTGGTCGGCTACCCTGCTCTTGGCGTGGAGGAAAGGGGGAATAAAGCAAGGAAAGATATAGAGAGAAACGAAGAAGAGCAAAAAGAGATGAATAAATAGTCGGCTCAAAAATACACAACGAGGTCTCACGCTATTGTTTCACAAGCGCCCGTGATGTCCGGTGGCCCTTGATAGGCACAAGAGAGCTTTCGCAACTTTGTAAAGGAAGAAATGTAAACTTATGGGCTCGTTTTTTTTTTCGTTAAACATACTAGTAATGAGAGCTAACAGCCAATGATGCCAAGAAAATTATAAGGAATGTAATTGAAACTAAATGTAACGTAAATGTGAACAAAGAAAAGTGGACGAAAAGGTAACTTGCCGCTCACAGCAACCAAACATGAGACCTTCGAATAACCCGTTCGATTCTCTCCCACGAAGCTATGGCGCTGGTCACCGCCTATCCACTTTAGAGGGTACATATGAGCTTAAACGTGGGAGTGTCGGTCAGAGCAGCATGCAGTCATAACGAGGAGTTTAAAACACTTTTTGTTTTTGCCTGTTGGCATCACGTAGCACGTGACTTCATTACGAGGTGGCAGCTGACAATAATTCCTTGCTTACTTTCTAGAAGCCCCAAACCTGCCAAGACGAGAACTTAGCCATGAGTGAAGGAAAGTAGTGTAAATTTGAGGGCTTAATTGTTTGTAATGTAACTTTACCTATCTCGCGAAACGTGGCACCGTATACTTGTAGCTGCCTCTGCATTCGATGTAAAGGTTTGCATGAGGAGCTGCTGCATAGACGGAGAAGAAACAGTGCAAGGGGAAAGAGGGGGGGGGGGGGGGGTCTGGTGAACTGACCACAAGATGGAATGAAAAGAGAGGGTCTGTCGATTTTTGGCAGGGGCCCTGATTGCATTGATGCATTCGCAAAATATAACATCATGGTTACCTGGGTAAGCCAATCATTGGCTCGCCACATCTTGACGTCTAGTGCTAAAACAGAATTGCCTAAATGCATACTTTACTATTTCTTTAGTGATCTTCAATCGTGAAACAGTGCGGTGAAAACAAAGAGGAAGCAAGAAACAAGAAACCCACCTCAAGCACAGTACATTACGTACTGTATGTTGCTCTTTTTTCCTTTGTCTTCACTTTTACCACGTTGTTTCCCGATTGAAGATGTTCGAACAACCAGCCGACAAGTTCCCCATATCAGCTTTCTTTAGGATCACTATTCATTTCTTTGATCTGACAGCCCAGAGAGCTCTGTCTCTATTATAGTTACTTTTGCTGTTCATTCAGTTCTTCCTCATTATCAAGTCTTAACATTTGCTTCACCGTCGCTTGATTGAGGACATACCTCTTGTACCAGTGGTGTAGTATACTGAACTGCTTTTGGGCTACAGGCTATGTTCCTCCACTCTTCCAGGTTATCTGGCATAAGTGCGTGTGTGTCTTCAATGTTTATGAAACGTTATTTGTTATATGAATCTGTGTCGTTAGCGAACCATGTCTTTGCGCTGCTGTTTTCTGCCAGTGTATACAACGGTATTACGCATCCATGGATGCCCTGGAGGTCAACAACACTCATTAGGGATAGAGTCAATCAGACTAGCAAACTTGCTGTCATTGTGCACGTGAGATAAGATAACCTAGTTATTTATGTTTTCAGCAGGTTAATTGTCGATACCTAACTAGAACTGATTGCCTAAATGGTCCACGAAATTGTCCACGAATCTTTCACTTTTCCTTGACGACTACAAACGAAGACAATTCTGTTTAAAAAGCACTTCTTAATGTTTTCGAAAACAGACACGCCATACAATATTTTATTAGTTCCCGCTATGCAATACTACCAACGAATTGGTGTCAAGAAATACACCTTCAAACGTATAAGTGCCATAACTCAGAGCTCCTTGCTAAGTTTAGACGATGAAGCTGACTTAACAATCGGTAACTTGTACTACGTCCAGGTAGCTACATTAATCGGCAACTTGCGTGACCAATTGCACGTTCTCTTTGCCCAGAGGTGGGTTACTTTTTTATTACGCACAGTCGTCGCTTGTAGCGGATTTCCGAGTCCTGTCTATCACCTGAAGCTGGTGTTCAGGATTTAGTGACATCCGCAGAGCCTCCAACTGGTCTTCCGGATTTGCTTGGATGCGCTGTTAGTCTGTGAGTGGGATACTTGGGCTTTTTTAACAACCCCATAGCATGTGGTACAAGGTGCTTGCGGAGTTAGGTCAGTATTTACAGTTCCTACTAAGCTTGCTGAGGTACATTGCGTGTGGGAGTGTATACTACGCGGATAGGTGCCCATAATGGCGTCGTTGATTTTGGTTGCGCGAGAGTATTTTGGAGTATTTTCTCGGTATTGGCTGCTCTACGCTTGTAAAGCCAGAGTTTCACTGTGGATTAGCCCGCTGTGCATTCGCTCCGGCTGCGGCATACATTGCTCCGTTCCCCATAGTGAATCATGCTCCAGTGTCTAGAAATTACTTGCGTGATTAAATTCAGACTTTAGGAGAGCTTGAAGCGCTAACCTGCGAATCGGTCCTCTTAGGAATCCTGGAAATGCTTCTTGTGAATACGTCACGATAGTTGCTATAGACGAAGTCCTGATTGCTACCGCAACGCTCAACATCTCTGCGGTGGTTGCATCATTTGCATGTATCGAAGCAGCAGTAAGTTACCTGCCTGCTTCATCCTCCACGTCAGCTACATATTTGTTTACCCTTCGGTATTTAGCAGCATCCCTGCATCGTACGCATTCATCGTTGCCATGGGTCATTAGCCTCTGTTGTAACAATTATTCTCGTATTTCTCTTCTTACCTTGTAATGTTCCGGGTGTATGTATATTCCTTGGATTTTACGCATGTATTTTATCCTATACTTCGTAGAATTAAACTTGCACAGTTGTGCTTTGTTTTCGGCTTTAAAGCCAAGATTATAAACGTGCTAGTACCATTTTTGTAAGCGTTAATCTTCGCACCTTCTTCAAGGTATAAAAAGAAAGAAAGAGTGAAATAAAGAGAAATAAAAAGCGGAAAAAATTTTAAAAATAGTTGCGTTTGGATGAAATATATTATGCCATAATAATTGTTGGAGGCTGCTTTTTTTAAATAAACAAGCTGCGATTCGTTCTTTGCATAAATAACGTCAAATATACCATTTCACATAGCCACACAATGTAAGGAAGAGGAGCACCTTTGCAGAGTGCGCGGTGTTTAATTTTGCATATCATCATTATGATTATTCCATCATAGTAAAACAAAATTAGCAGTTTATGAAAACAGTTGTTGAATTTGACCTCATCTCTAGAATGAAGTAAAAGTTGAAGAAATAAAATAATTACCTGCCTTCTGACTGCGATGAGCTCACTTTAGAAAGCTCTTATTCTAACAAAGCCCGGAAATATCTGGGGCATATAGATACAACGCCCAGACACATTGTAGTCCAGTGTTCTGCTCTACATGAGCAGATTTATAATATTGAAAAATAGACGCATCAGATGTCACCCTAATGGTACTTTGAATCGATAAAATATACTGAAAATCAAATACATCAAACATGTACCGAATACATCAAACATGCACATATATGATAAATAACATGTTTGAAAGACAACACCCCTATAGCAACCGCCTATCTGAGAGAAGAAAAAAAATATTTCAAGTGGGACAAGGACAAAGCTGTTCAAGAAAAAAAAAAGATCACCTTAGCTCGGAGAAAAAACTAAGCGCCTCAAGCGAGAACCATGGCAGAAAGTGGGTTTTATCGCACTTCTTCCCCGCTCCCTTCACTGCTCCCATTCGACGAACGTGAATAGCCAGCGCAGGGTTTCTGCTTAAGAATCTGCCTAGCGTTAGCTGCCCGCTACATTCTTCAGGCCAAACAGGCCGGCAATTTCGTTAAGTCGCATTCAGCCGTAATACAATTAAGTCGGCCTGGTGCACCTTGGATTTCTTTCCTGGCTTGCGAAGAACGGCACAGGTCACTTAGCAATAACTTAGCGGCGGAACACGCATAGTGTTTGCTGTGAGATTTTTTGTTTTTTTAGCTTCCGCAAAAGAGCTGAAGGTGTAGCGTTAGAAGAGAAGGGAGAAAAATAGGCAATGCTCAAAATAATCACGATGCTTTTTCCTGAGCTTTAGATTGTCTTCATGATTGAATTCATGATTTTAAGGGACTAGAAAAGTTATGTTTATTATAATAGCAAATTACTGTTTTCACAATTCCGAAATCACGATGGTTGCTGCCAAAACAAGTTACAGGTAAGCGTAAAGCACGCGGAAAAAAAAGGTAATGACGACACTACCTTGAAAATACTGCACAAAATGAAATGATGCCACACATTTGACGGCATCTAATGTAACGCCTAATTACTAAGTGTGAACTGCAGGGTCCTCTAAGGTGGTCATAGGCTCAAGGTATCACAAGAAGTTTTGTTAATCCAGTTTCACCAAGACACGAAAAGTGTATACATTGTTATGTGTTATGTCTCGCACACAGATTTTGGCGCCAAATTCAAAGACGATACTTTGACCTCAAATTTATTCTTTATTGTTAACCTATGATCGTAAAAGTAGCGACATTAGTTTTCTCATGGTGCAATTCAACAATTTAAACAAATTTATTTTTTCACTTCAGTGTCTCTAAAGCCCTTTATTTCCGGACATTGCTCAATAAAGATATGAAAAATCGCAACGTAAGCCGAAACGACTAGGACGTGTCTAATTCCTAAGGTTCTAATAGTGATTTCAGCACTAAAGAACCCGGAATCCATTACTACACGAGGCCCGAGCTTTTCAGAGATAAGCCTACGAAATGTGAGAAGTAACTGGCTTTTACGCAGTGCTTTATCGAGTGAAATGCAAGCGCAGCAGACAGGTTACTCTTAGCTTAACTAGTCTTTTACCATTTTGTTTTAACCCCTATAAGAGCATCCTCTTGTACTGTTTAACCAGGTACGTAAAAATTACAAAGATTTCTAATTATTGTTGTTAACAGTAGTGCTCTGTTTAAGCTTTACGTTATGCCTGGTAGTGCAAACAGGAATCATCATAAACTGATGCGTGCTCCCTTCGTTTTCTTTAACTTCAGCCTCGCTATTACAACATAGTTGTGTTCCACGCAAGTTCGTATCATGACAACTTGATAGTACTAGACGCAAGATCTTTCGCGTATCACGTTTCATTAGGAATATCGATTGTTCGCACAGCGTACGCAAAGCTTCGCGTTCGCGTTGCGCATGCGTCATACGCTCACCTCCTGCAGGGCCCCTTAGTGAGACGAATATTAACGCTACACCTTAAACGCATTGAAGAAGAATGGCGATTTGGGCTAGTTGGTTTGAATTCATGGTAATAAGGGCTGCAGCGCGAGCACGAATGTGCTAGAAGAAACAGACGAAAGTCGAGGCACGGAAGGAAAAGAGGACAACACGTGTTGTCCTCTTTGCCTTCCGTGCCTCGACTTTCGTCTGTTTCTTCTAGCACATTCGTGCTCGCGCTGCAGCCCTTATTACCTTCAACGCCCGCAAGCTTTACGTTTGCTAGTCGAAAACTCCATAATGTGACACATGTTTGGCTTCGTTGGGGAGTTTTCCAATAGGATCCCCTATAGCGCCGAGACCACTGCGCATGTGCGAGACCCAAACAGCGTTCGGTTTTTTGCGTTGAAGACGCCATTCCTTGAATTTAGCGGGAGCCCTAAAGCCTGCTCAAAAAGCTCTGTGTCAGAAAAACATGACGGAGCCTACTGAAGTGACGGCTCTTGGCCAAAGCTAGAGTGAACTTAGAAGAGAGTAAGTGTCCAAAGCGTCACAGACTATTCGGAAACTTCACTTCTGATTGACCCAAAGTGGGCATACGTAAAGGGTTTCGGGTCCCCAATGTTTTAGAAACTGCTCATTAACTACTAACTATAGTCTATGCGCAGAAGGCTTGCAAGCACTGAACATGGAACATCCAGTGCCTTTTGCACGGGCTTAAGGCGAAAAGGTGATTGATTGATTGATTGATTGATTGATTGATTGATTGATTGATTGATTGATTGATTGATTGATTGATTGATTGATTGATTAACTTATGACTGACAGGATCACGACTGCTTGACTGACAACTGACTGACTGGCGTATGACTGGTGTCTGACTGGCGTCTGACTAACGACTGACTGTGCCAGAGCGCGCTGTGCCAGAGGGATCACCGAAGCACGAAAGTGTCCAGCCATTTAGAGAAGCCCGAGGGCCCATCGTCATTCTACTTCCATTAAGCCCGCCCCCCTCAACTGATTCTTTCATGAATCCATAAGTTGTTAACCTATCTACTTATGTTGTAACTCCATCCTTGAGAAACGCCGTACCGGACTGCTCCGGATGAGTTCAAGCAGTTGAGATTTGTTAACGTGCGCTGACGAAGCACATACACACACGGACCACTAAAATGTCATCTCCTTCAAAATAGTATAAAACCCGTGCCTTCCGGGTCAGCTGTCAAGCACTTTGACTGCGGCCACTAATTCCCCGCGGCGGTAGTTTGGTAGCCGTGTTCCAGAACCTCTTGCCGAGTAACTGAGCTGTGCTATTTCTTTAGTCACAGAAGCGATGGGCTTCCAGGCTTCGGTCAAAATTAAAAAAAAAAGTATGACCTTATTTCTTAGGTATGGCAGTCCCATGTCGTCAATTTCCCACGGGGTGGCAGCCCTCTCAAGCGACTATGCTGTTCGTTCTGTTGATTACCGGGAAGGAAGTGCGCTTGCACCTGTTCAACGAGCAGATGCCTGGTGGCAGCACTTCTGTACTTACCACAGCAGCATTGGATAATCAACTATTTCATCGATGTGGGGATGAATTAAGGTACGCCCAGGGGTTTCGCAGGACATTGTGGGGCTAGATTTTGAGGTGAGTATACCCACTAACAGCCGAACGCCAAGTCGGTGTACTACACGATCCATTGGAAAAACAACCTCCAGGCCTGCGCGAAAACGCAGCACAGTCACAGCGAAAACTAGAAAAGTGGCCTTTCGAAGCCTTTTCTAAGCACTCTATGGAAGACTGCTTCAAACACACTTGCTGGGTACCCTTTTTTCTCACTAAATTTCTTTCCTTTAGCTTTTGAAAAAAAATTCTATAGTAGAAGCCTCAAAAGAAACACTAACTGGAGACTGGTAATTAGGGCGACAGTTCTTTTATACTACCGCTTAAATGAAAATCAGAACACATTATTGAAGAAGTTTCCCCCAAAACTACAAAGCTTCGTTCGCAAAAAAAAAAACGCAAGACACGCAGTAAATATTTCATGCACAGTGGTGGTGGCCCGCAGCCTCTCTTGCGTGACGAGGAAGAAAATATTGCTGTTATAACAATGCGTACGGGGAAATGGGAGTAGTCAGTCAAATGAAAGCACCTTTTTTTTATGTAGTAATGGAAAAAGCTTCGGAACGACAAGCATGGGGAGGTGGGGGGGAGAGACAGCTTATGCGAAGGAATGAATGCAGTCCGAGAAGAATGAACCTGGCAGCGTGGACGTAGAACCACAAAAGCTACGGCAATGAAATTCGATGCTTGGAAAGGCAACTGTAGGAGGGTGTTTGTTCTCGCCTGTATAGCAAAAGGCGCCTTTCTGTTGTGCTCGATTGCCTTTCAACAATGACGAAAAGACACAATGCACGTAGATGCGCTGCGACTTTTGCGGACTTGTCTAAGACGAAAAAAAATGCAATACAATTGTATACCTTACGCGTTTTTTTTTTTGTACGAGTCCTTGTTTCTTTTTCTCTATTTACAAATACACTCCTGGACGTTCTGAATATTTGTTAGTGCTATCGCTTACGCACGTCCGCTCACAGGTAAAAAACTGACGCGGCTATAAGCAGACCATGTTAGCCGTATAGATGTGCGCGCGAGAGTCTAGGAGGGAAGGGTGGAGGAGAAGGGGTGGCACAACAAACACGTGCCACCTCCCCCACACCCCGAAAGTTTGTTTTCGCCATGGCGTAGAAAGCGAAAAGTGCCCATTTAAAGGGGGTGCTTCTCTCGAAATCAAAATGGTGCCCCCCCCTCCTCCCCTGAAAAAAAAACTTATGGCTGCGTGCCTGGAGGTGGCCGCTTTTGTAATCGTCAACGGGGTGCGCGAAGTCGACCCAGGATACTGACTCAGTCCCTTTCTTTTACGCCTCCACTTAAAGTGCGAGCTTACGGCGATGTGCTGTTTAAGTGCGAATGCACTTTATAAGCGACCCTGAATCCACCGTCCGTGGTGCGCCTCCTCCTCTTCCCTAGCAACGGCGTGAGGAGCGGAGAGGAGCGTCTGTAGCAACGGCGCAGCGACGTCACACACCACTTGATTGCGCGCGCTCCGCCCTCCGCTCCGTGACTGCGCGCCCGCGCAGCCACGACTTGCTGAGATCGGCAAGTATTCATAGGTATGGATCCTTCGCACGCATCAACCTCGACTGCGATACCTCCAACAACGAGTACAACGCAATCGAATGCGAGCATTGCACGCGTCGTTGAAGATGTCGTGCCGGTTGAAGACAAGGCAGCGCGGCGAAGGGACTGTGATGCCGAGCGCAAGCGGGCGAAGCGGGCCGCGGACATAAACATCATTAGAGTGTGAATTTACTCTCACATATACGCGTAAACTCACCAAGATTTCCCGAGAGGGTCTAATGGTTCCTGGGAATCGCAATGTGATCACACGGTGGAGTTTACGTTAAATCACTGACGAATGCCAAAGGATTTTAACTTTTCTCCCACTCATAGCAACACCACGTGCATTCGCATTTAACCATGTTCACCCTCGGGGAAATTCTTTTGAGTTTTTTTTCATGATCATCGCATCTGATGGCTCCCACTGTTTAGGCATACCTCTAGAAAGTCGGCGATTACAGCTAGGTAGTTATCCGTAAGATGCTTCATCTTCATTTTTGCTTCAATGTATAGCAGAGTTTGCTTTCTTACGTACTCGGCTGCTGGGGGTGGTTGTAAGGCGTGGTATAGTCGAGTTACATGCATGCAATGGTCAGGTACACAGGATAACAGGTGGGTAATTATATTTTTGGCCATTAAGGTAAATCGACCACTTTTTTTCAGTGGCCCCTTTCTTGTAAATTCGTAAATACATCTTTTTCTTCTCACGACTACAAAGCTAAATTCTTGCGTCTTTTCTTCTGGCATTTCTGAGGTTTTATAGCAGAACTTCAAGCGTTCTTAAGCGCCAGTGCAATACTTGTATATCTGAGTTTACTTCCACGGCGATTATTTTAAGCTGTGATGTTGTGTGCGCGTTTCCGAAACGCTTGTGCATATGTCTACCGCTGAGAACATAAGCTGTGTCTCTCAATAAACAGATTTATCGAGCTTCTCTGTTTATATTACTGCTGTACAGAAAGTGTCTCCTATGCAACGCGTAAAAGTTGCTGATCAGTCGTTTTCGTTCACTGTCACATTGAGTAAATTTTCTTTAAAAATAGTCATGTGGCAACGCTGAAAAACAAAAGCTGACCTACGCTTTGTGGTGAAATGGAGAGTTTGACTCATACCCGTGTGGCCGGGATGAAACATGATGAAGTAAATCAAGTACACCGACCACACAAAAGCTTAACAGAAAATAACATTTTTATTGTTTTCGTTTTCTGCTTTGTTACGAGTTTTTGCTGGGCTACCGAGGCTGAAAAACCTATGTGTATTCATGATAAACAGAACAACCATAAAATGAAGTCAGAGGATGCATTTAAAGTTTCTTCATAGTACCTTAGCGCACTTCCCTTCTTTTGACCTGATGCCAACAGGCAAAAAGCGACAATGACAATATTGCATTTGGCGTTCACAGCTAGTGTGCTCACGTGTGAAAACCAAAGAAGAGCCAGGAAAAGTTTTGCGCAGTTGTTGGGGATAAATCACCAGGTTCGGGACAGCGCGACTGTCTTCACCATAGTACGGCGAAGTAGGGCGAGCCACAGGGGACGATTATGCCCGCCGTTGCTTGTATGGTTGTGCACTTGTACGTGTGTACCCTGACTGTAGTGCAAGCATGCACAAGGTCATATGGACAGGCAATGAAGTAAAGGCCAAATGCGTCCCTGGGCACCGAAGTACAGCCACGAGCTCTAAGAGCAAGCAGTCTCGTTTTTCTGTCCACTCTACTTGGCGCCTCTCAACACCCATTGGAGCCAGAAGAGTTAAGGGAAGTGTATAGCCTATGAGTCATGCATGGGCTATAACGGGGTTGTTGCGCCACGAAATGAAGTGGTGTGGAGTATGGACACGATATTACGGTTTGACAGAGAACGAACAATGTTATGACGAGAAGAAGAAGGTAGCAGACAGACAGCAAGGTTCACCAGAGAAAATCTCCGGTTGGCTACCGTGTAGTGAGCTCGTAAAAAGTGGGTGATCAAGAATGAGAGAATATGTAACAGCACTGCAATGATACAATACATATGATTGAATCCTGAGCCCTGCTTTCTCCACATTTGTTTCTTAACAACTACAAACATGCTTGTTGCGAGCACCGTCCTTTCTTCACCTTTTATTAGGAAGAACATGCTCTATCATGACAGTGTGTCGACTGTGAACACACATATGGTATGCGTGCAATGTCATCGTGAAGCGACTATTTGCCTCATTCGACTGTTGTTAACGTCATAGGGTTAAAAACCTCGTTTTGCTGAAATTCCGGTGGTGGTGTCCTTGGTTGTGAGGGAAGAAGTATCATCGTGTCCTGGTCTGAAAATTCACAAAGTTGCAAATGGAATAAATATTCAAGGTTTCTAGGCCTGAGTGAGGATTGAATACTGCGGGCTGTCGGCGTGGCAAGCAGGTCTTCGACCACACAGCCACAATGATTGTTCATTCAACCACAGAGTCACAATAATTGTCACAACTTGTTTAAACACTATATGAATGTTATTGCCGTCTTAGTATATTTTAAACTACTATCCTTTGAAAGTGTGTGAATATATGTGCCGAACATGAACGTATGCAAATACTTTTTTACCTAAATATATTCACGAATGGAGCAGTCTTCCAAAAAAACATTGTGACCGCCCCTTCCACAGCGTTTCCTTCCCTTTTAAAGGAGTATGTGCTTACACAATGATATTGTATGCTGTGATTTAGGTATTTTTGATTTGTTTTTATTTTTTGAGTGCCGTGCAATTCAACTTGTCCCCACCGATTTAAATGTACTTTGAATTTGTAAACCCCCTAAAACAATGCCCCTAGAGGGCGCTGTAGGTGTAAGAATAAATAAACAAATAAATAAATACTACAAACAGTATTATTGTCTGTCTTTAAGACCCAAAATCATGGTATGGGCCACACCTTACTGAAGCACTCCGAAAACTTTGAGCATCTGGTGTTCCTTAACCTGCTCTTGTTATACGGATCAGTATATAATAATATTAAAGTAGTGTTCAAAGTAAACATTGTAGAATAAGTAACAATATATATATATATATATATATATATATATATATATATATATATATATATATATATATATATATAAAATAAGGGAAAGAAGTGTATACCTAAGGGCTCGTCTTTCCGTGTTTTAACACAATAATAATGAGATATAACAGACAGTAATGCCAAGGAATGTACAGGGGAAGTTATTAAAACCAATGGAATGTAAATAAGAAGAAAGAAAAGTGGATGAAAAAATTACCAACTGAATTCGGTGGTATCCGCAGCACATGTAGTATGAATTTATAAACAAAAAATGTCTTCATTTATATACTTATATGGAAATTTTGTTACACGGTCTACCCTTGCTATTCAAATATTGAAATATACGGCGTTACCACTATGTGTGTTTTTAAAATATAATTTTTGTGCAGGGACCTTTCATTGATGGAATCTTCCGTTGCCTACTCAATATGCAGCTTCATGCAGCAACACTATGCATGCTCCGAGGCTTTCACAATCACCTTTTCAGACGAGCTGTGAAGCCTTTAAAATTTCGGATAAATACACGATCCTCAAGTGGTTACTTTGTTGAATTGTTGAAAGCTGTACAGTCAATAGTTACATGCTTCAATAAAGTATATACTCCGTCTAAGGGCCATCGGCGTTGAAATTCGCTTATATTATCTCCTATTGGACACACCTGCGGTATAAATTATTAGTCTGTAATTTTCCCCTTGCTAAATATAAAATTAATGGGTATAGTTCTACTTCAATAAATAGAATAACCTTTTATAACACCAGATTAGTCAATACTTAGTAAAACTGGGTTCATTTATTAGGCGAGCCAGGATACCTGCGCACCAAGTGATAAATGTCGAAATAAAATATCTATCTTAATGCACGATTTCCCCAGGGTCTCTTGCGGATGAGCCTCGTTTTGCGTGAAACTATTTTATATTTCATCGTTTAAGACAACGGCACCAACTGAAGCACCAGATAAAAAAAGAAGCCTTTTCGTGTTCTCTGCCACGCGGTTTTCTTAAGCAACGCATCCATCCCAAATTGCCAGCATGTCCACCCTACCTCATTTAAGATGCCAATACAAAGCATTTCGGTGAAATTTCGCGAAAAATAAGGATCATTGTGTACACAATTTAAGGCAAATCTTTATTTTTCCTGGGACTGTGAGGAAGAAGATGGACACATGCGGAAGCGCATTGCCATCGCCTGGCTCACTCGGCTGTTCGCTCCCTGGCTACGCTTTGCCTGCTGCTCCTGCTAACTTTCCGGCCACTGAGTACCTCAATAAACCCCCGTAACAAGTGGCGAAGGTACTGGGTAGTTTTATTATATTTTTTTTCAACGACAACTAGGCCCTGCAATTACACAAACAATTCTAAGGGTGCTGTGGCACTGGTACACGTACAGAAGTAAAATATTTGCCGAGAACTCAAGGTATATATCAAAATAACGATATATATGATTTAACGATGTATTTTCCACTAGAACAGAATTCCGCCATGCTTTTAACTCCCGAGTTAGGAGGTTGCCTAAGACCGTGAAACACAACACTTATAGTTGTGCTATGAAATGTTTGCCGAGTGTGGTAAACGGGTGTCTTCCTTTCCTAACAGCACCTTCTAGTCATTACTCACCTATCTTTCACTAAAAGCCTGCTTGCAGTGTTTGCTTTAAGGCTCATAAACACATAACGTTGAAATAATCCGCACTTTTTGCTCTAGTGTGGAAAATTTGAGGTAAGTGCAAATAAATATATAAAAATCAACTTGCCCCGTATAACCTTCAGAACGACGCATCCGACACTTTTCAAAACTTAACCGACCGAAGGCTGCAAGACCGACCTTTATTGTGGCAAGTGTGTTTTTCATTCAACTACATTTCTTTTCAAATATGCCATATTTACAAATCTACAACAAAATTTGAAGGACAATTTGTAAATTTTCAGGAAACGCCTGTGGAAATTCGAGTGATTATGGCATGTTTTAATGGCTTCCTTGGCCTTCTGCCACTTGGTATCGGGGGCATGGTATCTAGGTGCATTCCCCGAATCAATCCATATCGGCGGGTCCAGTATCTTGGGAGCTTCACCAAACCGTTTGCAGTAGAATCGCCATCGGGCTGCTTGCGAGCCATCCAACTAACTCGACTGCTGCAACGAGACGTCTGACGAAGGAGCGTTGATTGATATTTGGGGTTTAACGTCCCAAAACCACCATATGATTATGAGAGACGCCGTAGTGGAGGGCTCCGGAAATTTCGACCACCTGGGGTTCTTTAACGTGCACCCAAATCTGACGAAGGAGCGTTGCTACGCGTAGCCCCGTGCGCCGCTGTGCCATCACGTGATTGATGAGAGAGAGTGTAAGAGGAAGAGGCCACAGCTGTGGTGGCGCCGTTGTTGCCATGCACCTTTACACTACCACGTGATTGCAGAGAAAGTGTGAGGGGGAGATGCCACAGCTGACACCGTTCCAGGGCATGGACGGACGGATGGGTCGGACGCTGCGAGTTATTGCAATTAAAGGCTTTCGCCCTAAAAAACTGCAATTAACGTCCCTTTTGCCACCTTTGACATCACTGACTGTTAATTTAATTAGCTTGTGTCATAAAAAGAAACGATCCCTTGCTTCATACGTTGCTTCGATTGCTGCTAGTCGCATTCTTATTTCTCCCGTATAGTTTGTCCAAAACATGGGAGGAAGAAATAACACCATCGAATATGTTTCTACCGGTCATGGCAGGTAAAAAAAGGAGCACATCTCTTTTCTCCCAAGAAGCCCTGCGTAACGGGGTCACCAGGACAAAAACACGTCTTCAAGGAAGCTCGGCATCCGTGACGTAACAGCTGCTGCCGAAACCTACGTCAGCCAACAGATGGACGGCTCCTAAATCATGTTCGGGGCAGGTGTCATGTCGGAGCTCGTGCTCCTCGTAACATTGCCGTCACGCTCCTAGTTCGCCATAAACACGATCCGTTCGCGCTTCCCTCGAGCGAATAGAGGAATGAAGAAGGAAAGCTCCCACCAAGTTTTCCTGCAGGGAGCACGCTACAATGGCTTTCTTGTTTCCTATTTATTTGCTGCTGTGTCGTAGTCGGCAAAACATGTCCTTTCCAAGGTACACTTTTCGGCTTCTTACGTCTGACCGAGAAACTTATTGCCCTATTCCCACCACCTCTATGTATATATTGCATCACCGAGGTAATTTTGATGAAGACACTCAATCAATAAAAACTATAGAGATGTAAAATTATCTATAGGTGGCGCGTTGCTCTATTCCTCGTGTAATGAGAGGATGTGTGGTTAGTATTGTCCACGTCCTCTTAACTAGCACACAGCATTGCTGCAACATATCATAGGCTAAAATTGTTTTTCCCGCATAGCCCCTCTACTGTATGAACAAATGCATTTGTGCGAAAGAGCTTTTGATCAAATTAGGCGACTCGGTGGTTTCTTGGCAGTCACGTTGCCCTAATGTCGTTAGCCGAACAATCTAGAAGGCTATGTAGACAAACGTTGTCTATTTATTCATTTATTTATTTACGCAACGATATAAAAAACTGTAATGAAAGATGACGTGAGCCTGAGAACCAAAGCTCAGGAAAATTAACAGGACTTTTAAAAAGGTATGAAAGGTACCTTTTAATATATAGCATTACAAACAAACGCGCTCTTTCCCCCCGTTTTGTGTCTCTTAATTTATTTGACTTACATCAATCGACCGAAACGTAGGACGCGTGTAGCCGATATGCGCAGCCCACATTGAGGGAATCACATTGCTGCTGAAATTACACGTAATCGCTCCAGTGGCTGGTTTCCGTTACCTTAACTAACCCACCCTAGATTGACAGGCGAACTTGCGTCTGGAAGGCTTCGCACGATTACCCCAAAGAAAAAGAGTTTCAGCATGGCAGCGTAAAAGTAGCTCTATCAAAAAATGAATGCCCACTGCTACTTTCAGTCCTGGAACCGCACCATTACTCTGCCTTCAGAGCTTACGAACAAAGCAAAAAAAAAGTTATGGCTGACCTCTTCTCTTGTCGACTTTCGCCGCTTCTTCTTTCATTACGAACAGGAAGCGGCACGCTGCGCGCTATGTTTCGTTAACTTCCTCTCTCGCGGCAGCTATATTTCTGCCACACCCCCGCGAGCTTCGACCACATGGCTTGATCTCTCGTTCATTTGTTTGCACTATGCTTCGCAGCTGTTTCGCCGTCACTCGTGCAGCTCGATTTCACATTGGCTCTTGATCAGAGTCTCCACCGGCTGTTATTCGCCGCCCCCCCTCCCGTTGGCTTGAAGGCGAGATCCTTTTCTTCTACCGAGTGAGCCTCGGCGCTTGTGAGTAGCGATCTAGAATGTGAACACGAACAAAATCGACATCCAGGGCGCAACATTTTGTCTTCACTTTCACCTTGCCAACGTCATATCTTTTAATTTTGCCCTAAGCTATACGACAGAGATACGGTGGGAACGAAAGGCGGTATCGCATTTCGGTTTAACTCTCAAGAGCCATAGACGAACGAAAGATTGTGTAACTGACGATGCTGCCTGAACGATTGCTCCTCGCCATGTCTTCCACATTCTGGATCTCTACTCAGCGTTGGTTTTTCCCAGCACAAACCATTTTGCATCAATAAATCACAATTTTGTCCTGAAATCTTTTACGTTTGCTTTAACAAGATTCAAATTACCGGAGGTCATGTCGAAGCGCATCGAATCTGCGTTAACGTTCCATTGACAGGCATCAACTTTCGGAATGCGCACATGATACGTTATTCCTCGAAGAAAAGTTACTCACGAATGCGAGGTATGCAATTGTGTTACCCTACAGGAGTTTTGCAAGCTAAAGTGACGAGCATATAATCATCTCACATCCACTGGGCAGCACCAGACTAATTATGCCCACCTGAAGTTTTCTCATGCTTGCCTAAAACCAAATACCTGGGCGTTTTTCTCCACTTACCTTCTGTGTTAAAGCCGCCATCTGGTTCAGGAATTCAACCCGACTCCTCGAGCTTATCAGCCTCATATCTTGTCGGCGAAAGTTCGCGATTGTGGCTTGAATGGAATCAAAAAGAAAGATGGGCTCATATAGTTTTTTTTTCGGTTTCTCTATTCTTGATAGCCTTTTTTTTTCATCCTTTTTCATTTGCCGACATTTCTGTAGAGTTATTTGTAGTGTATGAATTCCCATTAACCAATCCCACTTTTTGATTATTTTCTAGATAAGTTAAAAAATTAATTTAAATGAACGTATAAAAACTCACACGATTTATTACGCATTCGCCCATGACCCCTCGATGGCGAAATCTTTTTTTTTCTTCGTAGAGTTTATTGATCCCCTCTGCTTCCTTTGATGTTTTCTGCACCCCTCCTGACATAGCACTGCTTCCAGATATGTCCGGATATATTCCAGTGACTCAATTTTCAGCGACCCGTGACATCACAGTAACGCCACGTCTTCACATTATGATATCACTCGTCTTACAATGTTCTACGACGTGTTGCACGACTATGTCTTTTGTCCGTTAACGTCGTCGTGCCTGACCCTTCAAAATGTGCTCAACCAACACGTCGAGTCGGTCATTGTTAGTTGTATGACACCATAGAACTTTTTTACCATTCATGTTGAAACCGAAACCACTAACTACTGTCATTTTCACATTTCATGAGGTGTCTTAAGTATACGTAATTATTTTAGAGCTACCGTCAACTACCTTTTATTACTCATCTCTATTTCATCACTTTGGAGAGATTTTGCGGACGTTACGTGTCTTCTATGACGTTATCGACTTTCCGTACCATTTGCACTTACGTCGACGCTGGTCACTCTATGCATTTCATTGAAAACTTACGACTTTCTAATTACCAACAAACATTCTGCAGTAACAAAGTAGTGGTTGCTTAGATGCAGGTTTACACAGCGCTATATATTTAAAACGCGAAAAAAAAAACGACGTAGAGCCATTGGCTCATTGGTTTTCGCTAGTGGTTAAATGAATTTTTGAAAACATTTTTAGAGTTGTTCAAGTGCGGCTGAAATAAATGCCACGCACACCAGTGCGGCCGCTACCCTCTATATTGTGTGCCAGTGGGTGGTGTCACTCTGACGACATATACCCTTTCAATCGCTGTCCACAAATTAACACGAGAAAGGTTTGATGGGCGTTTGTACGTGGCAGACAGTCTCATCTAAACACAAGCGTCACACTATCTCGTCTAAGCAGTGAATACGCTGTCTGGTGGCTGAACTCTGAGATGTAAATTGATTGCAGCGCCCTCTTACACTTGTGTTACACGTAGCGTTTCTAGTCGTGATGAATCCTGATCGGAATGAGAAGTGACACGAGTATTATAGTCACTGCGAATTGCTTTTTAAAACGCCTAACTTCCTGCCTAACTTCCCCCACACACCACGGAAGCCTGATTCACTGCTACTTTTACATCATCCGGGCTGGTTGGGCTGTTCAGTAGTGCTTCCAGAGCCTAAATTGGTCTTTTCCTTAATTTTTGATCAAACTGGCAAGACCGAATTCAGAACCCGGCTGACGTAGTCGCCATGCTCTGGTTTTTAGTATAAAAGCAAAGTCTCTAGAATCACCCATCAAAAGGTGGAAAAAAACATGGAGCCATCAGTGAAGGAAGCTTTGGCTATCATTGAACTGATATCGCGTCCTGACCAATGAACTCTATGTGCCGTGTGACAGCTCCGAATACGTTGGCGAGTTCCAACATAAAGGAGGTACCAACGATAAGACGCTATGTAAGTCTATCCATGCGGGTAGTGCTACGCGAGACACTTTGTACGGGACTGGCTTGACAGGCGGACCAACTCTGTATTGCAATTTTGAACCTTATAAACAGATCAGCACAATGTGACACTTTCTGTCACGAGTAAATACCGTGAAAGCGTCACCACCGAGCATGGAGGGATGAAAAACATGGTTGGTCCCTACGTCACAGGGGTGTAGGCAGAGTTTTTTTTTTTTTTTCGTGGACAAGATGGGGCATTTTTTCGAAATGGTAATTTTTCTCGATATGTGTGCATTGCCTAATCAGTTCATCAACGCATCCTGTTTTGTATTATGCGGCTTTCTTCCAGGTACGATACGTAATGTCATGTAACATGCCTACGGGTGATGCAAGTAATGATAGGTGATGTGCTGTGTAACAAGCCTACGCAGTACGCCCAGCAAAACCACAGCCAAAGCACTAAGCTGCCTTTGTAGACCGGTTGTGGGTGGGGAGGGGGTACGGGCTTGGTGTGTCCCACTGTGTCTGCGCCGCTGCTCCGCCATAGCAATCAGTAGGGAGTTTTAGGGCTGGGTACGCATTCTCTTGGGGCGCTGCGGGCTTGGGAGCGCGCGGCGTTGCGTGCCCAACCCATACCCAACCGGAATGCCTTTTAGTTGGCACGCACGCAAACGCAAGCCGCACGAAGTTCACACGCGCTCGCAGAGCCATAGCGTCTTGTCGCGTAAGTATTATTTAAGTCGTTTTATGATTTAAAACGTTAAAATAAACATACATAGTGATCAGGACACTTTTTTTATTGTGTACAGTAATCTGGTATACGCAAAAAAATGAAAAATACAAGGTTACTGTGACGACAGTGTAGACATCTTGTGATATTTCGTGCAACCGCAGTCATGAATATGTTAGCTTGCACGTAAAGATTTTTATGTGAAAATGAATGAAAAGGTTACTCATTTGTAATATTGTCGCTGCGCAGTTTTTGCACCAGATGTACAATGCCCAATGTTTCTGCAATAACAAAGCTGTGGTTGTCTATTTCACTATGCCCGCGCTAGATGGCGCCACCTATTCAGCTGGTCAGGGGCTGGCATATGCCTTTTAGTTTCTATGTTCCAGGCCATTCTAGCTTTGGAAATCTGGCTGAAACCATGTAATCGCTATAAGTGTTCGCACTTTGGCTTATTTCAACTCGGCGGCTAGAGTATCCGCAGTGCGGATACCGTGAGTTCTTGCGAAGGTGGACTGCGCGGACGCATAGCCCCATCGCCCCAGCGATCTTGCGACGCATCTGTTTGGGGTTTCGCGCATGCGCAATACCGCCACCCCAACGTCCTGCGTACGCAAGCCGCTTGGGTACCCAGCACTAAAACTCTCTAATATAACACAAAACTAAAACGCCTCTCCTTTTCGAAGTCGTTGAACATTTACTGTCATTTATGTAAGAGAGCTTATGAAATGTCTGTTTGGGCTTGACAGTTGACACGCCGTTTAATATAAATGCATCCACGTTGGCCCATCCCGGGGAATAAAGTCCATCAATAATGACTGATTAATGATTGATTGATATGTGAGGTTTCACAACCCAAAGCCACCTTATGATTATGAGAGACGCCACAGTGGAGGGCTCCGGAAATTTCGACCACCTGGGGTTCTTTGACGTGCAACCAAATCTGAGCACACGGGCCTACAACATTTCCGCTTCTACCAGAAATGCAGCCGCCACAGCCGGAATTCGATCTCGCGACCTGCGGGTCAGCAGCCGAGTACCTTAGCCACTAGACCACCGCGGCGGGGCGACAGATTAAAAATTAAACATGCCCTTGTGGTCAAGGATGCCGTAGTAGCCATGGTAGATAACGACTAGAGCCGAACCAAGAAAAGCGGTGGGACAGCCAGTGAAGCTATCTCAATGTATGACAAACTTGGCGCCACAGCACCCACCTTCGAGCGTAACGTCTGGGCTAAAGCGGCCACACATTGCGAGGTGCACCTGAGCAACGCGCACTGACGCACTCCTGCCTGCGTTTAGATACGGACGGGTGTTTCGGCCTTAATGTCTAGAGTGTAAACATGGGTCTTTGTTTCTCACCTGAATGTCGAAAATACACTGGGTGGACTGCAGGGTCGTTGCGTGGTGTTGTACGGTGAACGAAGAGTGCATGCAATGGCGCAGCCACGCAATACGAGCTGTACAGCACCCTGCAAACAACAGCGCCCGTGTGGGGCTTCTTTTTGTCCCACAATAACCGTCCACGTCTATTACGTGTGCCTTACACCTGAAAACTTAAGACCACAAGCAGTGCGCGCTATTAACTTAACGTACCATTGCAATCACTCCGAGCACAACGACGATAAAATGGTATCTTCCTGGCCTCACTACACTTCCTACAGGCGCTACATTCTCCTCGCCACTTATTCTTTCATAAAACACGGGGACAACGCACCACTAAGCGTACGGCTTATCAAGATTTTTCGCTTTTTGGCTACACGCATCTCTGATTGCGCACTCCAACTTGTTCAAAACGAAAAGAAATCAGTTGATAACGCCCGACAGTCATGCGATCTAAGGGCACAACGTGCGTATGATTGCATGACAAAGCAGGGCTGTCAACAACTCCCAACTGATATTTCTCTTAGTCACGCGATCGTCTCTCTCTCCTTCCGTACGTGTGACGTCAATCCTTCTTTTCTACAATTAACACCCTCTAGTGTCGTACCATTTGCATTTTTCAGCGTATAGTATAAGTGCCGCCCTCTATGACCAGTTCAAGAATTAACGACGGGCGGTTACGTCAGGATGATGATGATGATGATGGTGGTGGTGGTGGTGGTGGTGGTGGTGGTGGTGGTGGTGGTGGTCGTTACCCACAACGGGGACGCACAAGCCATGCCATATAAGAAACTTCGCGCTTAAAAAAAAACTTGGTGCTACAACGTCCACCGCAATCAAACGTTGCTTGACAACTGCTGTTCTGGAAGAGCTGGCCGGCTGTTTCGGCAGCAACTCTCCTCCCAAGCTCTATTGATGACGATCTTAGCGCCACAGCCCGGCTGAAGAAACACAAATTAGCGACGTTTCCGGAACCACCCCACCGCACCACATAGCCTCTACCGGAGAGTAAGCCCACTGACCTCTTCTAGTACACTGTAACGACGGTGCAAAAAACGGCCGTTTTTGTGATCTTATAACAGTTTTTATTGCTTATAAGCACTGCAACGTTTGTGGTTGCCATAGTATTACGGCTACTACGACCAAATTAGGCTTCTGTCGCTGCCAGGGCCAGAAGTGAGACACGGTTGCTCGAAACACCGCCTTTGAATAAAGCTTCACTCTAGAGTAGCGTTTATCAAAGGGGGGTGCGCAGACCGCAGGGGGCTCATGAAGCTATTTTTAGGTGTCCGCGCAGGCTATCCTTAAAAATAATAATAAAAAATCACCGATGATTATGATAGCGCCTAATGCGAATTCTGAGAGCAGCGTCGTGTTGCGGCAAAGCCAACTGTTTTTTGAAGGTTTGGGTTTCTGCTAGGCATCGACTGTGCCTTAAATAATAAATTAGTGAATTATTTCAGCGCCCGCTACGCCATTGTTCGTCCTCCTGCGGATAAGAGAGGTACCCGCTACAAATCTGTAAAGCATTATGTGCACTTTGCTGATGACTATAAATAATTATCGCCTATAGCTCTTTGTAGTGTGTGGGAAGCATACAACAACACACTAGTTTCGCAGTTAGCTTTGTGTGATGGCTGGTTGTTATTAGATTTTTCTGCCGCGTTATATCACAAATGTGAACGCGATTCTTCGCCCGACATGTCGCCTGTACAGGGTATTTCGCTGATGAGCTTCAAGCGCCAGCGTTTCTGTGGTAGGATACTCGATTGCCCCGCAGAGTGCCCTGCAGTGTTTAAATCGCATTCGACCCTGTTGTTTT
The DNA here is from genome assembly GCF_043290135.1 of Rhipicephalus microplus. NCBI lineage: Eukaryota > Metazoa > Arthropoda > Arachnida > Ixodida > Ixodidae > Rhipicephalus > Rhipicephalus microplus. The sequence continues at coordinate 18,908,129 of NC_134703.1, forward strand.
TTTTTCTCGTTTAACTTTTCAAGAATCTTGGTTACGCCTCCAATGGCGGAGGCATCGGCGACGCCGCTTAACGCAGGAGCGGGCGCCCAGGAACTGCGCTCTGAAAACTTATTTTCGGAGGCACATGATGTTCCTTGACTACCCCCCAAATTGATTCGAAAAGCCATAACACCACCCCTGCGTCGTGTGTTCTATTTTCGAGGTAAAGCTTGCTGCGACAGCCGATCATTGTAGTTCAAATAGAGCTCAAACACGCCGGTTTTTTCCAGTCATGTTAAGGACCGGTGTGGTTGAGCGGGGGACAACAGGCGGGGCAGCATAGCTCCAGCCTCAGCTGCGTGCCATTACCAGGCAGGTGTAGTTGCGCGCGCCCATTCTCGACAGATGCCAGCATACGGCTAATAACGATTGTATGTGCTGAAGCGATAGGCAAAGGTCACTGCGCTTGCTGCAGTGGCCGCATTGCCTTATGCCGGTATTTGGTTGAGTTACTCCAGGCAGTTGGCTAATGTAGTTAGCTACCAGTCTAACTTTGTGTAACATTCCAGCTGGAGACTGTCAGATTTAAGGGTTCGCCGTTGCGCTGAAACTGCGACATTTTTTTTTTCAATGCGCACTGTATGAATTTCCGTCCTTCTGTTTCGGGAGGTGTAACAAACTTCGTATTCTTCTTACACATAAACATTTCCCTTTCGAGTTATGAACAATTTCCACAAACGAAAACCAGCCGTATTCATTTAGTAAGGAAGGCATGGACGCCTCACCAAATACTCGAGTTAGGTATGGCGAAAATGCATTCGATAGTCCCACTGTATCTTTATTACCACTATGGCCTCCATAGCAAGCTTCGTCTTTTTACTTTCGACGCTGCCGGCACCGGCACACCTAAGAGGCGTGAAGTAGGGTATGGGCAGCAAAGGCAAAGAAGGAAACAGCACCGGCCAAATCAGAATGTTGAACGAAGACCTTTTAGCATGCAATACGCAGTACAGTTCCCCCCCCCCCCCCAACTGTGAAAAAAAGAAACAAAGAGTATAAATGGAAAGCGAGAGACGCAGAAGAACAGTGAAGTGAAACGGAACCGTAGAGTAAAAGGCAGAGCGCGGACTTCGAAGTGCTCCAGCAGTAGAAAAAAAAGGCCCTAAACGTGATAGTAGCGCACAATTAATTTCGAAACGTGACAGCCGCAGCTCTTTTGGAGCAGGTTTCAAAGACAGACAGACAGGGCGGATACGGCATAAAGTGTGGGATGAAACGGAATAAGTTAAAGGTTGGCAAAAAGCCTCGGTGATTGTGAAGGGGAAACGGTGATTGTCAGAAGGCAGTATTTGAAGTCCCTCTTAGAAGAGGAATTTTTTTTTCTTTCGTGAACCCGAGGTAACTCGTGAGTTGTACATAGCCGAAAAAAAATAATGAAGCAAAAAGAAGAGACTGCAAACGTAAGAGTGCAAACTCGAAGTAATGGAGAATTCGGAATGAAAGACCCCCGGAAAGGAGGGGTGGATTCCCGGGCATATTGGGTCTCTTCGTGCGCACATCGGTTTTCACTAAATGTATCTTTCCACCGTGCACTCACACAGTTTGACACCTCGTTCTTCTAGATTATGTTTCAAGCAATTAAAAAGGGAAAAAACACACGAGGGTGGTATTGGCGGAACAACCTTTTCGGCCCAAATCAATTAATCTTTCTGTAATAATGGTGTTCGCTAAGGAAAATGCATAAAGCGTTTTTTTATATATATGTTCTCACTATATAGCAGCCGCATGTCTCAGACTGCAGTCAGGCAGTCGAGACTAGTTTCACCTCCAACTGACTTCAATAGTTACTTCCTGGAAGCTATCTGATGCGCAAATAGTCCTTCTATTACAGGACTGTACTCGACCACTTTTCGTGATTGACTTCAGGGATGCTCAACTGCATTGCATCACGGTGAACTCAGAATCGTGTTGTTTTACCAAGGTAATGCAGATTCTAGTAAGAATGGTGATACTGTGACATGTACATGGGTTGCAGTGTCAACAAGAAGAAGCGGGCGGCTAATGCGTCATTTCGGATTATCTAGTGAACGTAGCTCTTCCTTCTGTCTATCTATATATTTGTTTGTGATTGCATCTTAATAGCGGATGCAGCGCAAAGTAACATGAAGACCGGTGTTAGAGTAGCTTGTTTCTTTTCGTTACGTCGTGCTAAGTACTCAATTCCAAATGCCTTGCAAAACACGCTGACATGTAGAAGAATTCGGGGCTGCTAAGGCGACATCCTTTAATAATGCGTGCTAACGTCCGCTCGTTCGTTAATGCGTCCCTCCGTCTTTACCAGCATAACTCTGCCCCCGTCATGATACAGACCCACAAAAGTGTCACTGATTTTACTTCTTAAACTAGAACGACCTAGTACATTTTTTATCTGGCAATTTGACACTGCGGTTCAGCCACGCATAATAACACTAACGATGAGCCCTTTATTAATAATATGCGCAGTGCTTATATTCGCCGACAAACAGTACTACAGGTTTAGGTGGAAACCTGCTAGCACGGATGTCATTCACAGGAGAAGGGCAGGCGTGCCGGCAAGCGATTCCACGGCAAGTAGTTCAGAGAAGCGCCCCAAAATGTGTACTTTCCTTATACCAAACGCTGCATCGTACACTACACAAAAACCAGGCACACAAAAGAAGACATGACACAGTCAATCGAATGGTCTTAGGCTTTCGCCTAGGACACCGTGGAATCTACCAAGTTTTCTTCAATTTTTTTTTTTTTTGCTCGGACAATCGCATTTTCATTGTGACCAGCTTGCAGTGTTCAGCAAGTGGATTCATGATAATGAATGGTCCTTATACGCCAGCATTGAATCTGTTACATCATTACACATTCACTGTGTTACATATTCACTGTGTTATTTTTTCGCGATAAACTTTAGGACGGCCCTCCGAGAAACGACAAAAAAACGTGCAGCTTAGGTGCCACAATTCTAAAACCTAGGTGACCAAAGTGATTTCCGAGTCAGGTGCAAGTTTTGAACGCTGTAAGGGAGAAAAACTAATGTTACGTCATGTTGATATTGTCACCTTAGTGCTGCTGAAACATCACGAGCGATTGCACAATCCGTGGATTAAAAATAAACTGTATTTCTTTTACTGAAGGGTTTCCATTCGGCTTAAGGTCTCGGTGAAATGGAATACACCATCATCGACACACATCTGGTTAAAGAAAATTTCACGTGTGGTGTTAATTTAAATAGCGTTTACCTACCAACTTCATTGCTGCTTCCCTTGACATATGGGGCATATCTTACGTTTAATTGAGCCCTTTCTCTTTTTTTTGCCATGCAAGATTGTTTGTTTAACTTTAATAAAACACATTATTTACTAGAAATAAGGCAAAAGCTTCCATTCGACGGGCTCCGCATGATTCGTAAAGTTAGGTGAGGGACCCATCGCAAGTTCCCTTTCCTTATTTTAAACCAAAAGCATCACCCAAAGAGTAGCTGAGAGAACAAAATGAAGTAAGAAGAAAAAGGAAATCAAGAGGGGGAGGGCTTGGAAGAAACGAAGAGTGGGGAGTGTAATTTCCCTCGGGTAGCTTTCATCGTACGCGGAATATAAGAACGGCCACATTCACCCTCCTGACTTCATACCAAAGTTGTTGTCTTGCTTTTTTTTTGCGCAAGCCCTCAAAAAAACATATAGTGCGCAATGACAACGTATAGAATGACAACGTATAGTCTCCTAGGTGATTAAGGAGACGCTCCAGAAAAAGTCACCCACAAAAAAAGCAGTTGAAATAGTCTTTGCTGACATCAATAAAACATTTTTAGAGCTTCCAAGTTACATAGTACAGATATAGGAAAAACGACTGCAAAACGAGCTTCCGTGTTTGCTTCAAAGAAGATACATTACAAATAAAATGAAAGCAGCCCGTCCTAATGAAAAGCAGCCGGAGAACTACAGATGCAGATCCATGTGGAAGAAGATTTGGACGACCGAAATATACGTGAGACCACAGAATTCTACTCACTTACACACAGCGGAAGCAAGTCATCCAAGAAAGAGCAGAGGAATCATTCAGGGTATTTCCAACGAAAACGCAATAAACAGGTCTTAATAGTGCACGCAGAAGTCCTGGGCAGAAAAAAGAAGAGTCCAGCCCCTACTCTGCATGCACCATGTATGCGTGTTTGTCAAAGAAACTAGGTACTTCCTCGTTACTCTTACCCGTATGAACCGACCTAGCATAATGTAGTGTGTTTCTCAGGGCATTTAAACTATGATATTATGGAGAGAACAGAACACCGTAGAAGTACTTCAAGCGCACTTTCTGCACACTGTTACGCACACTGAATGTACTCTGGTAAACATTTTCGAAGACGACAAAAAAAAAAGGAATGAAAAAGTTGAGTGCCATTTCAAACAGAGCGTTATTCCGTTGAGAGCGGGATTTCTTTTCGTAGAATGCAGAGCGTGTCTGCAGAGCAGCAGTTGTTTGTACACAGTCCACGCCGCGGGGTACGGTCGCTCGAAAAACTGATTAGGACTTCTTTAGCAGATGCTGTTTTACAAATAATCTTCAATTTTACAAAAAAAAATAAGTGAACAGAAGGAAAGTATAGCAATAGCTGATGATTAAACAAGTAAAATCGCTCATGTAAAAGTACCCATGTGATATGTATAAAGAAAACACGCACACAAATGACGGGGCGGTGCAGCGGCGTCAAGCAATGCTTTGACTACCAATGCCAATAGACGCTGTACAAACTCTCATTATTACAGCAGAATAAGCCCTACTTATGTGAAGATTGTTCTCACTTTAGTGTCATACCGATTCGTGTAACAAAGGTATCAGTAATCTTTTTTTTCTACGGATTTCCTCGTTCACTATTTCCGACTACGCAGTGTTCTGCGCGACATCAATAAAAAACCGGCTTATAATACGCATTGGTCGAATACATGTAATGTGAAGCAGACGGCGAGAAGCAAATAAGGCCGAGCAAGACATGCACGTTATGACTGACTCGTTAGCACCTGTCATTTATGTTCGTCAAGCAGTCACGTCAAGTACCTATTTTAGTGTATATCAATCTATTGAACCGGCTGCAAGCCCCCCATGAGCGTGGCACGTAAACCATGATGTACAGTCGACCACAAAAGTTTTGGACCATGCTAGCGCCTTGCAAAAAGTCTCTTCGCGACACTTTCACTACGTCAGTGGTGGTGGACTAACGTAAACCCAGCGAAACCAGTTTTTTTTTTCACAGCAGTATCTTTTATACATCTTCATCTGTTCTTTAGTTGAACGCGGAGGTTCTACTAAAGTGGTATAAGAGCGTTGCAGCTATACTAGCCATTGTATCATTGCCACTTTTTTTTTCATTCTTACAAACTTTGTGTACTCTGACATGGCAAGTGTTGTTGGGCGTGTCCTGGATCAGATAGAAATTTCTTACTGGACGGTCCGGAACGAATCCTGGACATATAGCTGTCCCGACAGGGATGGCGCAGGACTCGGGACGCTGCTCGAGAAGTCGGGACAATCGCACGAAATCCAGCAAGGTTGATTACCCTACCACGAGAACACCATACGCATGGCGGGTAAATCATGTTATACCCGATATGGATGTCTTGATTTTAATGTTGATTGATATGTAGGGTTTAACGTCCAAAACCACCATATGATTATGAGAGACGCCGTTGAGGAGGGCTCCGGAAACTTAAACCACCTGTGGTTCCTTAACGTGCACCTAAATCTGAGCACACGGGCGTACAGCTTTTCTGGCTCCATCGGAAATGCAGCCGCCGCAGCCGGGATTACATTCCACGACCAGCGAGTATGCATTAGAGTATCTTAGCCACTAGACCACGCTGCGCGATTTGATTTTCATTTTATCATCTGTCATTTGTGTTTGTCATACAGTCGCACCTCGTCATAGCTTTTTCATTGTGTATCAAGCTAGCAAACCAGATGCGAGTGCCCCGTGAGCGTGGCATGTAAATCATGCTGTTCATAAAATGCATGTCATGATGGCCATGTTACTATACTTGAAATTATTTTGCGTTATCCAGTCATGGCAGCCAATAATAAAATTGGTACATGTCAAGCTAGCTAATAGCCACGAACGCACTATGATCATAACATAAATTTCATGGTATGCACGCATGCCCATCATAGTTTTCACATTAGCCCCCGGCATTTGTGCTAGTTATTCAGAAATGCCTTGTGATGCCAATTTTGTTACACCAAGCGATACCAAGCTAACAAAGTGAAAAAAAAAGATTTACCAAGTTAAAAAATGGCCGCTAGGGCACTAAACCACGGCATTTAAACCACGACACTCAGAACAAGTCATGTTTTCTGTTATGCGCACTATGCGCACTATGAGCATAACATAAATTTCGTGGTATGCACGCATGCCCATCATAGTTTTCACATTAGCCTCCGGCATTTGTGCTTGTTATTCAGAAATGCCTTGTCATGCCAATTTTGTTATACGAAGCGATACCAAGCTAACCAAGTGAAAAAAAATGATTTACCAAGTTAACAAAATGACCGCTAGGGCACTAATGATTGATTTGTGGGGTTTAACGTCCCAAAACCATCATATGATTATGAGAGACGCAGTAGTGGAGGGCTCCGGAAATTTTGACCACCTGGGGTTCTTTAACGTGCACCCAAATCTTAGCACACGGGCCTACAACATTTCCGCCTCCATCGGAAATGCCGCTAGGGCACTAAAGCCGCGGCATTTACACCATGGCACTCGGAACAAATCATGTTTTCTGTTATATGACCTCGCATTTATATTCGTAATACAGTCATGCACTGCCATGCCAATTTTCGTCACACTAATTTTCAGGCGCCTATATAGATATGGTCAAAAATCACCAAAGTTCGCTAAGAAATTTTTCACATTCAAAAACGAAGAAGAGTTTGGCTGTGACATACCACCTACTAACCAACTGCGGTGGTTCTGTCTGGTGCTTCGCGAAGTCGTAGTAGTGTGTGCATTTTCTGGGATTTTTTGATGGATAAATCAAGCGAAAAGGGTACACTGCAAGTGCGTTCGGACGATTTGGCTTTCACAGCACGTAGTGTACACATTGCGTGCGCAGAGTGTATCGCCGCGCAGAGCTTACATTTGCCGCGTGTCTTCCCGTAGCTCGTCCCCACAATCACTATGCTCGCCACAAGCAGCAACTGCTCTAAACCCGTCAGGCATGTGACGCACGGAAGCGAAATTAGAGGGCCGCCTTTCTTTTCCCCCCATAGTGTGCCAAGATCTATGTGGGCGTTGCAGGCTTGTTTGGACTTTCCGGAGTGGACGTAGCGTACTTCAATGAAGTGGCTGCAGTTGCTGATTGTCTGGAATGCAGCTCATCTTGTACCCTTCCCTCCATACCTACCTACTTCCATTCGCTATTTTCCGACTAAGCTAGTGTTCTCCGCAGCTCGACTACAATTCCGAGAAGACAAGATGGTACCAGATCAAAGTGCTTTACAGAATACAAGCGTGGAACTCCCACGGGCATCGTTCGCTGATTTGTGGAAGTTTGCTCTTCACAAACGCGACAGAGAAAACGAGGCTTTCACCCCCTACCTTTATTAACACGACAGCGTTAAATAGCTCGTTCCACAAAAAACTCGGAGTTGGTGTGCTGGTAAGTACACCAACGCCAAAACCTTCCTAGTACAACATATTACACGTTGTACTGGAAAGCCTGAATACTGGGAGCGTGTGTTTTGTGAAGCATGACAGTTATTTACACTGCGTTTTCAAGCAGAGGAAATTATTTTCACCGCATGTGAATGCTGGTGCGGGGCTGTGTAAAACATACGCGACACAAATTTCTCGATACACAGCCATGGGTCTGCTAGTAAATGTGGTGAAAACAATTTCCCCTGCTTGAAAACGCAGTTAAAATAACAGTCGTGCTTCACAAAACACACGCTTCCAGTATTCAGGCTTCCCTGTACAACATGTATTATCGCAGTAATATTGGGTCGTACAAGCGTACATTGCATTCCATCAGGTGTCAGAACATGCAATTTTCACAACAACCTCATGTTTTAAAGCCAGCCGCCCATTACAAAAGGCACACACGTTCATGCACCATCTTAGCAAACTGGACAACATTCCGTGCACATCATTTCTTATGGTGTAGTAAAGCATGCTACCCATAACACAGAACGCAGCCATACGCGGAAGCTTCAACGACACAAGTCATTTTCAACTTTATCAATAACATTATAGTAATCCACAATTTAAACTCTCGAGTAATATAATACAATTAAAAGTATGCAGAAAGTGGTTGAAGTGCACAGAAGGGACAGAATATTGCTATCGCGTTCAACTCTTGAAGGGAAAGCTTTTTGTTTCTCTTTCGTGAAGTTGCGCACGCCTGGTCTCTTAATGATGCCTGCAATGATGCCCGGATAATCGGTCTAGATTTTGGCTCAAGGTAACGTCAAGGTCTCCGACAACGAAAGCTAAAAAGATTTTCTGCACAACATTTGAAACAGCCCATGCTCGGTGCTTCTTCACCTTAGTGATTCAATGTCTGTGTCATAACTGGAGACAAAGCTAGGCGACGTTGTACCCTGTAACTTAGTTTCTTAGAATTCTACAAGCAGCCCAAATTAAAGAACATTGATTTGGCTAGGACTAAAAGCCGCTCTATAAATTAGGCAACTGCGTCAGCAGTCTAAGGTCAACCCTTCAGGAAAGGAGACGGCGTTAAATCATACGCCTCAGCTACAAAACGTCTCTGTTCTTTTCTGTTCTTTGCTGTTCTGTTCTGTTCTGTTCTGTTCTGTTAATCTGTTTTGCTGTGGAGAGGTCGAGGTCCATATTACCTCAGCTACTCTGTATCAATAAGTTCTGAAGCGAAAAAAAGGTAATAATGAATGGTACTGTTGCGAAGGTGTAACGCCAACACTCTCCCGAAGGCACCACTGCTCCGAACTCTGCCGACAGGGTCACCAGCCGTTTGGTAGCCTGTGTTACTCAGTTCGTGACTGCTTCTGCGCAGAGCTCATAGACGAGCGGAGAAGACAACGTTGAGTTAAGGCAAGGTTTATGTACAGCATAGAAATATAGGCGTTACATATTCGGCACTGGGGCCGACAGCTTAGAGACTCGAAGAGCCGAGATGTCTTCTCTCGCACGCATACGTCGGCTTCTCTCTGACGCCATGGGTCAACTGCTGGCGACGCGCCGCTGGACCTTTTTTGTAGGCACCGGGTACATCTTTGCGTCACCAACGTCAAACCAGAAGCGCCACTGGCCGTGATGTCAGAATCCTCCAACGGGGACCCGCCGCTGCACGTGGTTGCACCCAAGGACGAGGGATGTTCCCACACATTGCGTAAGACTCGCAAGACTGGAAGGCGCCGATTGCTTCATCGGGCTCGTGGGCGGAGGGAGCTCGCTCCCTGGGCGTTGCATGAGAGACCGGCGCCGCCGCTGGATGACGTCGTTAAGTTGATCGCGTCAGGTGGGCTCGATCGCTGGCCTTGACACAGATTGTCTTTGCAGAGGCAATGACGTTCGGTGTTGACTCCCAGGCGTAACAGTACTCAAAATGAGCAATCAGAAAAAGTAACAAAATAGCACACTGAGGCTACTTGAAATAACACGCCAATGTACAGTTTGCTTGCAGCAGTTCTCGCTTTCATAAAACGTTCACACGCCCACGTTTCTATTTCTCCTCGCAGTATATGTACTAACACATCCATATATCTCGACCGCTAGCTGTATATCGCAAGCGCTCATCCAGTCTGGTCTGCACTAAGGAGTCTGTCAGGAAGGTATTCGCCTTTTTTGGAAGATGCATCTCAGGCCACAGTCTAATTGAGTTCTTCAATGTGAGGGGTCATCTTTCCAAACTTGCTGGTTTTCTCCTTAATGTTTTTCTTGCATTCGTGTACTTCACGCTCTTCAAAAATATAAGGGGAACATTTTCATCGGCGTGACCACAGTGGCATCCCGGTGAGTTGTATTGATGTATTTTGTGCTACTTCTAGTCTGATTGTGTATGCTACTTCTAGTCAAAGTCTAAGGATTATCGTCTCTAAGCATCATGGGAGATCTGTCGCTATTTAAAATTTTATGTGTGAATCAACTTCATAAGGTAATGATTTCTTTGACTTAGGGCTATCAAACCACTTCTCCATTGAACGGTGGTTAGCTCCTTGTGTTATAAAATTTCGAATATCCGCCCCAGAGACACAGATAATGCTTTCTTGGTGAGGCTATCTGCCTTGTCATTCCTTTTTATATTCCAATGTGCCTCTGTATTCATTAGAATACGACGTTGTGACCGTCGCCCCGCCGCGGTGGTCTAGTGGCTAAGGTACTCGGCTGCTGACCCGCAGGTCGCGGGTTCGAATCCCGGCTGCGGCGGCTGCATTTCCGATGGAGGCGGAAATGTTGTAGGCCCGTGTGCTCAGATTTGGGCGCACGTTAAAGAACCCCAGGTGGTCAAAATTTCCGGAGCCCTCCACTACGGCGTCTCTCATAATCATATAGTGGTTTTGGGACGTTAAACCCCACAAATCATCATCATCATCATCACGTTGTGACCGTGCGCTGAGGCATATTTCACAGTTTCTTGTAGTCGAAGGAAACGATGAGGTGAAAAGAGGATGTTGGTCACGTTAAATAAGATGGTTTTTGCTAGCTGAAATAAGGACGCAATGCAGGGATCAAAGGAAAAGGAGAAGTGGATTTGGAATGTCTACATATGTTGTTTCATGCAAAATGGTTACGGTAAGTGCCTCGCTTCATTTGTTTAGAAAAAGGCAGTTGATGAGTGTACGGAAGCTAGAGACGCAAACATTTCCGCAAGCCTATAATCGCGGAGCCAAATCCCGCAGCAGCTGCTGGCTCATGCGTACGTGCCCCGCTGCGCTTTCATAACTCCCACCAAGCGCACGAGAGGGCTAACCAAACGTTGCTCTCGGTGCCTGCTCTGTTCATTCATTATATACAATATTTATCCATTCCGGACAAATGGTTGCCCAAAGAAATAGAATTGGTCGATAATGCATTAACTAGGATAATGGTGATGAGTAAGAGGCAGAGCTACGTACGGTACGCTCAGATTACTGACTCAGTCAGACTTTCAACGAGTAGACACGTCGTAATGTACGTGCACAGGAAAGTTGCTGCTGACAAGGGCACCTGCGTTTTAATTGAAAACGGCGTTACAAGTAGGAGAGTTTACAACGTTGGCGTATTGCCCAAGTGATTAGATGTATTAGTTAATTACTATAATAATACATCACAGAATTTTATTGCCCCTTACGATATTAAGAAGACAGCCTTAGATGCTTCATGAACCGGTAAAATTCACTGTAGGTGTCGGCGGTGTCGTCAACTCGAGTGGGGAGAACAATTATTGTCTCATGATGCATCACCGTATTGTCACGGACTCGTCACACGGACGAAGTAAGCAGTGACTGTAATTACGAGATGAAAGTGTTTATTCGGCCGATCTTGTAGCCCCTATGCTGAATGTCAGATTACAGCGATGCTCCATGGCACGGATAGCGGCGAACAGAGCGTCGGCCGTCGATCAAGTGGCAAGTGGGGAGGCGCGCCGGCACATACACATGTGCCATAGTATATTCTAGCGTTATCGTTGCCGGTGACGTAAATGCCAGAGTAATCTGCAACGTTTGCGAAATGGGCGTAATCTTGACAAAGTGATCTATTGCAGTCCTGAAGCTTCTCGAACACTGCAGGTGCGATTTGTGCTGATAATCGCTGGCAGTGTAACTGGGTGATAACAAAACCTGAGGAGGGAATGCGGCAATATGAAGTCGCACATCGCCGAGTTTGTGCCAGCACCATGTGGTCACTATGACATCACATAACGAGACGACACTTGATGACGTCGTCGTATGACAATGTCGATTTCTCAAAAATGGGCTAATTCCGGAAGCATTGCCAAAACAGGTGAGGTGCAGGAAGCATTTAGTGGGGGAGGAATATCTGTACATGAACAGAGAAGGAGGAGGAGGAGAAAAAGAAGAAGAAAACTTTCACTTCAAGTTGTCTTAGGTGAATGCATAAGCAACCCTGTGAGGTTTTAATGTTTATTTTTTTTACAACACGGCCACACAGTCACCACACTGTTCAAGAGAGCGCTCATAATAACTTTTGTATTTTTTGTGCATAATCACAATATTGTAACTATGACTCCGAAAGGTTTGATCAAATGGTGTTATTTAACGTACGCTTAAATCTAAGTGCATGGGCCCACGGCATTTTCACCTTCATCGAGAATGCGACATCAGCGGCAGGAATTTAATCTCGCCACAGTGGGGTCATGAGCTGGCCAACGTAATCCCTGTACACGGGGTGGTAGCACCCGCTAATAGTAACTACTCTAAGCATATTCGCAGGAAAGGCCCCACGTTGAAGCCATCGCTAGAGAGAAGCTAATATGTTTTATAAGCTAGGTCTTGTTTATTTGTGTGCTCTTCTTAGTCCCACTCCTAAATTAGTGCTATTTCTGTGTCGTCTTCAACTGATTACATTACAAAGAAGGTTAGCCACGTACATCTTGGTCGAAAAATTTCAGTATGTGTTCGGCATTTTTTGTTTTTTTTAGAGTAAACACCACAGTATTGGCAGTGGCGTCACTAGGTGAATCACTATGCTAGGCATAATGAAGGAGAAGACGTCAGATTATCTATTTGAAGTGATGCAGTGATGTAGTGATGGATTCATGCTGTAGTTTCAAGGCTGATGCCAGCAAAGCTTCTTTTTTCTTTTTCACGCATGCTTTTTTTTTGCATCACGGCACCAACTTTAAATAAATGTCGTTTCGTTTTCTTTACAGCCTGTCAAAGCGAAGAACACATTTGGAGAGGAGACTCCACACCTCTCTTCCTCTATTTCATTAATCACTCTTCTCGGGACGCCCCTTTCTCGTTTGCGGAAAGATGTCCACTGCACAGAAGTGGTGTCATTAATCGTTAATAGGAGAAGCCTACAGGAGACTAGAAGTGACGAGAGATAACATCAAAGCCGAACGATTCGTTAATCGCAAAAATGATGGTGGACATAAATGGAGGATGTGCTACACAAAAAGCGCTTCTTTTTGTGCTCAGTCATTATTGTCTTGATGGCTATACAACGACGAAGATAAAATGTTCGCTAGCATAACACGATCAATCATTTTCGTATCCAAGATTCTCTTCAGATAAGTGTTTTTTTTTTTTGCTTTTACGGAACTGCTCCTAGAACTGCAAAATTCACTGGGATCTTTGGGATACACGTTGACCATTTTTATTATTTTAAGATTATGGTTATTCTCAGTTTGAGCAAGAGCCTTTTATTATTTACAGGCCCCACCTATTCCTTAGCCCTTGAGTGGGTGTAGCGCATACACAACAAATAAAACATACAATCAGTAACAGATGAAAAAATTAACATACGTGTCTAAATATGCAAAAAACGCACTTATCAACCAACACCATCATAACATAAAAATAAATGCCCAATATGAGATCAATAATGTCTGTAAAAGTGCTTATGGTGACAATGTGAAGGAGAGTGAGAAAGCCGAGCACACGGGCAACAGTAAACGCGTCATATGCATCAGAACACGTATATAATGACGCGGTCTTCAAGAAAAGTACTTTTAAAACGTCCGTTGGTAAGATGGCTTTCCAGAAAGTTACATTCACATTTATTTAATCTGCAAGAAAATTAATTGTGATTAATCATACTGGAGTAGAAAACCTGCAAAACAGAAACCCTCTGGCTTTCACAGCAAGGGTGTTTTGCTGTGCTGAGAAATTCCCTCCTAATTTGGGGAAAGGACTGAGGAGCAACGCGTTGCAGGGAACGCCAGGATACTATTTGAGTTGACAAAACCGGGGGACTAAGAAATGTAAGATCAAGACTAGATTCATCAATTATTCTCAGTGCAGGAATACGAAAAAGGGGATGCACAGAGTAGTAAAAGTTCCAGGCCACTACCTCGTGTATTTCTTTGGAACGTGGTTTGCGAACTTTGGCCAACGCTGTACTTTATACAACAATATGTATCGGGCATTCCGGTGTTTTACATCATAAAGAAGTGCATTCCGCAGCTACTGGAAAAAGTATGCAATGCTAAAATTTTCACAGCGCCTTGTCGAAAGGACTTTCTATTCAGGTAGCCTTTATCGTGTTTGAAAATTCAAGCGGTACATGAGGTTAATGAAGTTGTAGCGGCGAGAGAAGAGAGACGTGAGATGACGTCAAAGGCGGCCGATGGGGCCGTGCCGATCTCGCCACTTTATTCCAGGCCTGAAGCGGAGCCACGTCGGCTACCAGCGTCCGCCACGCCAGGCGTGTCAGCTCGTTCTCATCCTCGCGCAGCTCGAGCCCGCATCAGCTGCGCGAGAGGCGCGGCGCAGTGATCAAGAAAATGATGGTGATGATGATGGCACTACAGGGCTCCCCCCCTAGCGCTTTGCGCGATTCGAAGGCATATGAAAAAAAAGAGAAAATAGTGACAAAAGCTATATACATGAACGACAATCCCTAAACTGTTCATTTGGAAAGTCCAGGTTGTCAACGTTGACGAGCCATCGGTAAGCAGCGGGTCTCTAGAGGGCGACTCTGGGAGAAGCTGATGGCACTACAAAGTGATGATGATGGCACTACAAAGTATTAAATGAACGCTTTAATCAATAGTATAATAATATGTGCAACTTTGTCAATTACTGTTCTTGAAAAAAAAAAGCTTTTGGTGATACGACTAATAGGATACGGGCAGCACATAGAGATGTGAAATTCTTGTGCTTTTATTTTTACCTTCTTTTTTTTTCATAAGGCATTTGTAACGTGATTCAATGAATTTGTATCATTTACATTTCTTTCTAAATGTTCTCCCGCGCCTTCAGTATTATCATGTGCATTATTTTAATTTACGGACAAAGAAACCCAGACAGAGAGAGAAAAAATAGGAAGAGATATTGACTATAACACTGACGTCGCTTGAACATATTGAAGTTCACATGCTACTTCCTCTATATTCAAGAGCGTGATCAAACTGGGTACAGAAAAAAATTGGCACGTCATAAATAAAATTTTTGTAAAAGAAGTAATGAAACTAAGAAAAATGAAGTACCTAGTACCCTTGCATCCTTCGAATTCTCACTGTACCACATAAATGCAATTTCCAGGAGTATAAAACTGGTGCTGTAGACTTTTATTTGCAATAAAATTGGTGGCTGACATAGGTGGCCGAATATAAGGCCAAAGGCTAAAAGGAAGTTCCCCGCCTTGAAGTGTTTCCGATGTAAACGATGCACTTTTACATATATGATAAACACAAAAAGTGCTACTTGCGCAAGAAATAAACACACCAAAGAAACACAAGTGTCGACTAAAATTACCTGGCAGTAAACGCCACCTTTACTGGTGCTAGAGGCGTCAGAGACCCGAACATGGTCACCTAAATGACCCATTGGTAATGTGCAGCTTCCTGTGAAATCGTTTTTCCTCGTTCCTTTCTTTTTCGGAAATCATTGATGCGTACATCGCCATATATATATATATTTTTTCGACGATCACCTTAACCATACCGTTTTATCTTTCATCACATAGTAGCTGCAAAACCTCGGGAAAAGTTGTTTCAAGTAGATCGAAGATTTTAGGTAGCCACAGAGAGCAAAGCAAAGCAGGCTATAAATAGCAGATATATATTTTTGCTCAGCTTTTGTTGCCGTGCATTTTATTGCAGAAGTCCGCCACAGCTCAGGGGCATTGTTTCTTTGTTTCTTCATCTGAAATAAATTCACTGTAGAGAGAGAGAGAGAGAGAGAGTGTGTGTGTGTGTGTGTGTGTGTGTGTGTGTGTGTTTCTTTGAAGTAGTAATTATCCAGCATTCACGGAGACCTAATTAGTTCGCTGACGTGTGGCATGTATTAGTTCACTCTAGCAAGGACAGTTAATTATACGAGTAGTTGGTTTGGGAAAATGATTATGCTCCACAGATGTTACATGATCCTCGAAGTTAGAATTTGGCTTGCCTTAATATAGCTAGCTTAATATAGCCGGAAGAAAGCAAGGAAGAAAGATGTTCTCTGGTAGTTCCGTACCACGGCCATAGAAGTCACCACAACCCTCACTGCAAACCACGCTTCAGAAGCCATGGTTGTACAAAGGTACCATATCGGCACTCTGGGTAGCTGGTCGCCACCTGACCGATGAGTGCCAGGTTCCCTGTACGTACAAACCGCCTCGTGGTGATTTCGAGGACATTCGGGTATTACGCTGGAAGTCAGAGCTACAGCTCTTTGTCGGTTGTAGCAGAATCACATGCAAAGCGGTTGAAAGGGCCAATACTGGCTTCTTCCTGTGGCGCATAGCTATCCTTGGCCACGTCGCAACTGGTCAATCCGGATGAATAAGTCACTTCTTCGATAAGTGTGTCCTCAGTTGCCAAGGTCGTCTTGAACGCAGCACTTGCACATTCAGCCAATGACAACCGTGAAGTTGGTATATGCGCCTCCAGCTGCTCGCTGAGGTTGCTAGCGCTGCTGGACACATGTGTGGCTGTGGTCTTCTCCAGGGATAGCTTGAGGCCGCGAAAATACTCGGAATCAAAGAGCGGAGCTTTATCCTGCTGCCGCCAATGATGAGCTGAACGTCACCAGGCAGGAGATAGTCAGCTCCCATTATCATGTCTGGTTCTAGGAGCTGGCTCCTAGAGAGATTGTGCTAGCGCAGTTAGCAGAAGGTTCCCTTTCCAATCGTTCGCTCGGATGACGAAAATCCGAAATTGAAGGAGCGACTACACACACTAAATTGCGAACGTGCGTGAAACGGCTTGAAGCTTCCGACGCAGAGCGTGCCGGCGCAGCCACTGGTTTCCGTCTCCACCGTGATGGAAGGCCTTCACATTTTCAATGCACGTATAGGAGGAATAGAGCAGCTGGCACGTATTCGAGGCGCCTACATCAACCCACACAGTTTTAATACAAGAAACCACAATACTATAAGCTTGCCTGGAGTTCACTTATGGCTGCTGCCACAATGAAAACAAAAACCAAGTTTCCACTTCGTTTAATGTACTCGCCTGTCTCATACCCATCGCCTGCGTCTGAATTGAGAGCACTCCAGTACAAACGCCTAATAACTGTTGGCATTCTTCGTCATCTTATTTACAGTCTGGACATTCAATCACCTTTAATTACTGTCTTTCCTTCAATTATACACCCTTAACGTGTGGCCTGCGTCCCATGCGCTCACATACGAGTTGACAGTACACAGATAAGCACTTTCGTAAATTATGCGCTCGACTCTAATTTTGCGCATGCTCCTGTATTGAGCACATTGTTTTTCTATGGAAGCACCTGGATTGTCGCTCCTAGTAGTTTGTTTTCTCGTTTACCGTTATTATTCAAGCTCATCACGGTGATGGGGGTCACCACCTTTCTTTATTCCAACGTTCCTAATGTTTGTCTTTATGCGTGCTGAAAAAGAGCATAGACGCTGAGCACTAAACGTACAACGCTAGAAGATAAAGGGAGTCGCGTTGTACGATATAACATGCTTTTGGGATAACAGCCCACGTGATCACGTTTGCTTCATTTTTGTAACTCTTGTATATTTTCAAGCGTGCTTTCACGCTTGCGTTTCTTTGTCCTCCAAATTTTGTTAATTTTTCTTCTTTTTTTTCTTGATTACGCGTGACTGATGAAGTATTTCGTTGTTTTGCGTTACGCAGCACGTTCTCCATGCGAGGGCTATGCCATGGTCCACTTCCTATCTCGCCGCTTTTCTCACGTAATGAGCTGCTGTGCGACACAATGCGCCCTGGTATTTGCTCTTTACCAGTCACTCATAATATGAAAATTGAGCTGTGGCAACGCAGTAAGCTAATGGCCTCTTTAATGGCTTAATTATGTTCCGTAATAAACATCGCATGCAGTAGTGCATGCATAAATAATTGATGAAAGAAGGTTTTCTCGAAAAGAAGAGGGAACATTGATAGAGGTGAAGGTAGTGTGGAGTGATCACGTTAAAAAGTCATCAAATCACTCTTGCCCACAGAAGACACAACCAAAGCATATGAAGTAAGAAAATACTGAAGTACCCATGTTGAAGTGTTTGCGCAGGCACACGGAAACACAGAATAAAACACAAACGGGCACACACTTGTGTCCGTTTCTATCCTCTCTGTCCCCGTGTGCCTGCGCAAACATTTAGAGATATGTTCCAATTAGGCTAAATCAGAGTTTCACTAAAGTACGCCGCATATCTACTCTCGTGGGGCACTGATTCCATGCAATTCTACTGATATCACAACCCTCATATATTTCATCGTTTTAATAGCTCCGTACTGCAGACTTCCTTTTCGCGCGCGCGTGTTGTGTGTGTGTGTGTGTGTGTGTGTGTGTGTGTGTGTGTGTGTGTGTGTGTGTGAGAGAGAGAGAGAGAGAGAGAGAGAGAGAGAGAGAGAACACGGGGTATTATAACACCTCGGTGATACCTTTTTGATGGAGGAAGAATGCGAAGCGCCCGCGTGTACTGTGTTATGAGTTCGGTGCACGTTAAAGAAACACAGGTGACCTGAATTATTCGGTGGCTCCACCGTGGTGGTCCAGTAGCTAAGGTACTCGGCTGCTGAACCGTGGGTCGCGGGATCAAGTCCAGGCTGTGGCGGCTGCATTTTCGATGGAGACGAAAATGCTGTAGGCCCGTGTGCTCAGATTGGGGTGCACGTTAACGTACCCCAGGGGGTCGAAACTTCTAAATCCCTCTACTGCAGCATCTCTCATCATCATATGGTGATTTTGGGACGTTAAACCCCAAATATGAATCAAATCAAATCAATTGATTGGTATATCCTTCACTACGGCATAGCCGATAGCCTGAGTCACTTTGGGACGTTAAACGCCAATAAACAAGTAACCTAAAGATAAGGAGTAGCCTACTTTGTGCACCAACATGTTCTTACATTACGTCAACAAAAAAAAACATCGTTCATTAAGCCGTGAATACTAGAAAAAAAAAGCTCTGCTTTGTTTCTACACAAGCCATGCAGTTTTTTTATCTGCTATTTTTACTTAGTTTGCCTATGGTAATTGTAAATTTTGCAAGCATATTGCGAGCTGTAGGCGTCCATATTGCAAATGAAGCAAAGCTCCAAGGCTGGTAGAAACAGAATCATGCATGGCAGCTATTCATATGGCACATGACGAAATGAGAGGATCCACTCATGGTCTGCGGATGTACCAGATAACTTGTGCCGTTAGACTTTACAAGAGTGGCTACTTAGCCCGGGAGAACTTCCGCCAAGATTTCCCAGTCTTCACAGAAGTCATACGTCTTCAGGCCACTGGCAGATGAAATCAATTAGGAGCACGTCACTGGCAAGAAATATGATGTCAGACATTTCGAAATGGAACGCTCTGAATACTTGCACTCACCGTAGTCATTTCCATACCTTGTGCCCCATTCTTTATTTAACCCGGCAGATTTGAAAGGCTGGGGAGGTAGGCTAGAATTTCACTCTAAGCGCTTTGGCCTTTGCCTTGCTTTATTTACTTCAGCGCTTTTTTTTTCTTTTTTGAAGCTGGCCCGACGGATGTGGCAGGATGTGTTTTCAACACGCATTGGTCGTTCTCATACTTAATATAAATTTATCACAGTACATAAATATTTTTGTAACGTGTAAGTATTCTGCGGTTAGGTCTTAAAGAATAAGTATTGGGAACCCTTAAATTCCCCTTTTTGAGTTGAACGCAATAGCGAAATCCGGCACCTAGTGCGCCCTTTAACCGCTAAGTGCATATTTAGTATTATTTTTGTTACACAAACACATACGCAAACACCTACGAAAACACACAGACAAACACAAACACAAACGAACACACACACAAAAACACACGCACGTGCGCGCAAGCGCGACGTATCTATAGTAATGCATTGACTGTGCAGTGTGGCGACTTCCCTCTGCATGAACGGTGCTCTGCTGTAGTCGAGACATGTTTTTCACAATGTCTGACAGATGACGCACAGACACACAAACACACAATGGTACATACAGGTTTTTGATCTAAAGCAAGAGTCGCATGGCCTCCAAGATAAACGCCCTGCGCTTGCAACCTGAGAGTCTTAATGCCTCACTGATGGCAGCAAAATATCTTTCGTTTGCTGTTTGCTTGATCAACGCCTCTGGAAAGGCATGATACGCTTTCCGCTTGATGGACATAGTTGTTTATTTTTAAAGCTGTTTGAAAGTTTCCGTGTGTTTTTAGCAGAGATTGCTGCATATCCGGCTTTTTTCGACGTAGTTTGATGGCCTCCCAAATGCGCCTACAAATAACCGAATGGGCTCGTTTTCATCGTGACACCTGTCGAACAAAATGCGTTAAGGAGACTCCTTCCTCTACATGGCATTCATGTAGTGTTTTTTCCCAAAGCAGATGTAAGTAATATCGTAGCTTTGTGGTAAGAAACTTGCTTGCCACGCAAACGGCCCATTCAGTGATTTGTAGGCGCATTTGGGAGGCCATCAAACTACGTCGAAAAAGGCCGGATATGCAGCAATCTCTGCTAAAAACACACAGAAACGTTCAAACAGCTTTAAAAATAAACAACTATTTTCATCAAGCGGAAAACATATCATGTCTTTCCAGAGGCGTTGATCAAGCAAACAGCAAACGAAAGATATTCTGCTGCCATCAGTGAGACATTGTAAGACTCTCATGTTGCAAGCGCATGGCGTGTATCTTGGAGGCCATGCGACTCTTGCGTTAGATCAAAAACCTGTATGTACCATTCGCGCGCGCGCTCGCGTGTTTGTGTGTGTCTGTGCATCATCTGTCAGACATTGTGAAAAACATGTCTCGACTACAGCAGAGCACCGTTCATGAAGAGGGAAGTCAATCCTCAATAGGACTGAAAATTTTATTCTTTACTTAAGTTTCTTCTTTCTCGGTTTCTCGCTCACGGATGGTTTTTCACTCAAAAACAACGGTGCCGACGCCTACGGCGGAATTTTTGTGACGTGAGCGCTGCAACAGTATTGCGTTAAAAGACAAAAAGCGTGAGCGTAGATAGGCGTGGGTGCGTATGAAAGCATTTGGATAAGTTGGTGCGACACATCATGACGATGCAACAAAGAACGTAGGCCTGAACAGAAATAGGGCTTGTATGCAATTACCACGACATTTTACCGTGACTTGTACTCTCAGTGTAGATAGAAAACAGGAGTAAGAATACACACTTCTTTTTCACTGTAGCCGTACTTTTAATCTTGCCTTGCAGTTTTACAGCAAACCTTGAGGCAATGCGATAATTTTTTGAGACCGCAACTTTTGAATTTCCTTTCCCTGCCAATATTTATGTTTAATATCAACAGTAACTCTCAGGGTGCACGTCCCTAAACCACGCTACAATTATGACGGACGCCGTACTAGAAGTTTTTAGAAATTTATACTTTCTGGGGCTATTTAACGGGCATTCGAATGTAAAACATTGGTCTCGAGCTTTTTGCCTACAGCTAAATGCGGTTGCCATGGCTGGGATTCTATCAGAAATCTTTCTGGTCAGTAGTTACTCTTCATATTTATAAACGCATGCGGATACCAGTACAGCACGCAGTATTTCGGCAAGCTTTATTAATTTGTGCTGAAACATGAAAAGTTCTATGCAGTGCGCATGCATTTCTCGGCACGGTAAAGCCTCTTTTGCGCCTCAACACTTTCTAATCGACCTTTCCACAATTCTCGAAGTCACTCCCGTTCGTTTTTATTCTCAGTCTGTCTCATCGGCGCTACTACCGAGGGTGCGGTGATATCGAGAACGGTTCCTTCAAGTGAAGTGTTGGCTCGCTGTGCGAACGCAAAATACGCGGTAACGATGTCATACCCCCGCTAACGAACCTCACGATAATGCTATGACGCTAAGCTTATCCCAAAGTTTGCGTACGAAAGGCCGTGCGTAACAAGCTGTCAAACAGCTCGTTACCGTACTGGGCCTTGGCACTCTATTTTGACCACCTAATTTTCAGACAGAAAAAAAATGGCTGACTCTTCTGGCTCATCCCTCCAGGTTAGTTTTCGTCGGCGTATAGTCTTTCTTACTTGTAAACGCAAACAATCGGAGTCCATACATAAAATTATATTGACTGACCCTCACCACGGAACGGCTGCAGAACTGCTTATACCGCATAGTGGCACATTTGATCGCACCGCTTCAGTCATGTACGCCTGGATAGACTAAGAGGCACTGAAGTGAGTGACGGAGAGCAGCCATATAAACCGTGAGAGTGAGCGTTGTTTCATTATTTCCAACCAACAAGCACTTGAAAGCTTTTGCTGGCAAGTGTGGCACGTTTTATGCCGGGGCCCACAAAAACTTTGCTAACGTATTTTTGTCACGGATATGATGTTGTAAATTAACCATTAACAAATGACAAAGAAAAAATGTGTTTTTTGGGTGCTTGCTTTGTGCTTGAGCATCACGCTTCAAGTTTTGATCGGCTTGCCGCAGTCCGAGTGACACCCCAATTTTTAGCTATCGCATTCATTGCTTCGTCCTTGAGGCGAAACTGACTTTTTGTGCGTTTGTTTACACCCCCATCTCGTGGGGTTCACGATGTGTTGTATTCAGGTCATGTACGCTTTTCATCGGGATGGAGATGTACGATTATACAGGAGTCGACATGTGTGCATCTGCGTCAAAGGGGCCATATACTTATAGACATTGTACAACATCTCCTATATCAAGGCGCCATAAACGCTCAATCACGTAAGTGCAGACAGATTTCACTTTCGTATTATGCCGAGTCCTATGATGACGGAATCAGCCGCGTTCTTTTTTTTAAGATGTATGCTAACGACCATTACGTTGATTTGCTTATTGATGAAACTTTTTTCCTGCTCAACTGTCTTGAAATATTAAGACTTAGAAGCGTCATGAAATGCGAAAAGTAGGCGTCGATGTACACACGAGTGATGCAAAAAATTATGTGAGGCCGTTCACCTATGACGTTATCTTTTTTTGACAGCACGGATCACCAATACTTGAGACGTCATCGTGTGGTCGCAGCAACGTCACCTAACGTGGCGTGACATTAGAACGTCATTGCTTTATCGCTTTTTAATAGGTGGTCTGGTCGTGGATGATAGGAAGTGTGGGAAACTAGCAACACCATCTATCCCAGAAGTAGTGAAAACCACGCTAGGTGCAGGAAGATTATGACCGCGGGAGATCAATGTATGCTACTTATCATAAATATACAAAACATGTGGCTTTCGCGTAAAGGACTTTGATAGTTTGTTTATTTGTTTGTTTATCGCTCTGTCGATTCGTCTATCGTCACCTTCTTAACTGCTTCGCCATAGTTCAATGCAAGCGCTTTAAACTTCCAATGACACCAGTTTTCATATTTTTGAGGGGACCTACGATGGAAAAATTTTGGTCTGTCTGTCTGTCTGTCTGTCTGTCTGTCTGTCTGTCTGTCTGTCTGTCTGTCTGTCTGTCTGTCTGTCTGTCTGTACACTTGTCTGTTTGTCCGCCCATAACAATACCCTAAACGGCACCAAACAATACCCCAAACCACCAACCCCCTCCACAGCACCCACCAATATCAAGATTCAGCGTTCATACTTGGGCGATTGTCAATTAAAAAGCAATTATTGCGCATATCTGAGGCACCATCCAAACTCGTCAATAGTCTGTTTGTTTGCCTTTTTACTATGAAAGACACAGATACCGGAAATTCTAAGGACTGTAGCATTTATCACGCTGCGCTGACAATGCAACGCTTGCACGAAAAGGCAAGTGTTTGCAATGCTTTTCTAAGACGGCACGGTGGTGGCACCTACCCGTCGCTTTGCGTTCTACACCTTATCACCTCAGAGACGGGCGCGCACGCCGCGCGCTTCGTTTTCCAAGATAACTGCCACATAGCACTCATGTCTCACTTGTGACGTGACTTCACGTGCTCCTTCAACTCCGCTGCACGCCTTAGGCACTCTAACGCAGTGCAGAATACCATTCACCGATTTTCTTACGCAGAAGATCAAATAAACGTTTTGTTCACTCTCTCCAAACGCAAAAGTATCGTCTTTCGACAACATTTACAACGTAACATGCAGATATGGGGCCAATTCGTTTCTGTGTAGTTCTTCATCTTGATCTAGGTTCATGTGCAGTCACTGACTTGCTTCTACGGGTGCTGTTTTCGCCCTCTGACATGTCCCTGTCCTCTGACGCGCTCATTGGCGCCCCTCGCTCGCAAACACACTGGCTCCTGAGCAAAGACCATCCCTCCAGCGGCTCCTCGTAGTTTGGTTACTTTCGAGATGGACGGGATAAGAGTGGCGGACCTGCATGACCCTCCTTGAAGCGGGGACAAAGGCCCGCCGGTAGCGTTTCATAAGCCCCTCTCGAATCGAGTACCGAGCCGTGTGGGTTGTGCCCTCTCATTGCATCTGGCCACTGGACACTGCACCGCCTCTTCATCCGGGTTCCTCTCAACTCGTTTCCTCGTCTTGCATTGCACCTCAAGGACCATGTCCTGCGGTGAATTGGGGACCTCTGCATGACTCTTTCTTTTTCGTCGAACACCCCTGTACGCTTGCGCTTTTGTTTACTTGCTTAATTACTGCGCATATCAGAAAGAACATCAAAGTATGGAGCCTTTGCGTCCCACTCACGTTTTAAACACTACGAAAAAATGATTGGCTCATGGCTAAGGTAAAACCACTGCTTCAGAGAAGCGATTCGCGCTTCAAAAAGAAAATTGCATAAACTATCAGACATCTAGGGTGAATAATAAAATATAGAAACATTTAAAGGGACTGTCTACCGCTCAGAAAAGTTTTTTTCTTATTGTGGCGCAAATGAAAAGATTGTTCATCACATCGTAAGCAATGAGCATGCTTTCTCTTTCTTACTCCTCTTCTTTTCTATCTCTTTCCGTTCTATTATTCTCCTTTTCCCCCACCCCAAGTAAATGGTAGCCAACCGAGCCAAGCTTGGTTAACCTCCCTGCCTTTCCTCTCTATGTATCTCTCTCTCTCTCTCTTCGTGCCAGGAAAAAGGGATTATCATGTTAACTTGATGTTGAAGATCAATAAAAAGTGACCACTAGCGTCAGCCAACAACGAATGTGGTCAATCTTGACAATCTATTGGTAGGACAAGAAATACTCACAGGTCGACCTATTTTGCTTTAAAAAAAATTGGCAGCATATCCACGGAGTGAATGATGGACAGTGGGGCGAAGCATTCGTCCATCCATTCGTTCTTGCTTCCATCGGTCTGTGCGACCGTCCATGCGTCCTTCCGCCCGTCCGTGCGTGCGTCCGTTCCTGCGATCGTCCATGCATCCGCCCCTGCGTCCGTTCATGCGTCCATTCATGCATCTGCCTGTGTGTCCATTCGTCCATCTATTCAACACTCCAAGTACCACCATCTCGCATCCTTTCATCATATATTCCCCATATAGAAACACCGCCATTTAACGGACATTCCAAGCACTAAACGAGAGGTGGCATACGCACACTTTCTAACAGCTTGCGCTTCGGGTCTACTTCCCACCTTTAACCACCTGGAGTTCATGGTATATACTAGTTCACTGTATTCATGGCACTGCGGCCCAACACTCGCTAAACCTTTCTAAAACCAAGGAGGTTACGCACAGCGAGTATAACGTAGCAACCTTTTCCTGGCAGATAGAGCTCAATGTACATGCCAATGGCTGCATGGGAAATGAGAGACAGGAGAATTCGGCTTTTACTTTCTTACGGCTTGCACTTTGTACCTACTTCCCACCTTTAACTACCTCGAGTTCATTCATGGTATATACAAGTTCATTGTATTCATAACAGTGCGGCTCAACGCTCGCTAAACCTTTCTAAAACTAAGGTGGCTACACCGAGCGGGTATAACGTAGCAACCCTTTCCCTTCAGATAGTGTTCAATGTACATGCAATGGCTGCTAATGGGGATCGCAGCGTGCACGTTAACTAAAAGCCGAATGCTCTGTCTTTCATACCCCATTATCAGCTATTGGCGTGTACATTGAGCACTATTTTTTGTTGTTCAACAACGCACAGAAGGAATCTCTCACCGGCGCCACCTTGGAGGTCAAAATGTTTGCAGCTCATGGCTAAGTGCGAATGCACGGGGTGATGCTATGAGGGGGAGTAAAGTTAAAACCTGTTGGCATTCGCCAGTGAGTTAACGTAAACTCCCCCGTGTGATCAAATTGCGATTCCCAGGAACCATTACACCATAAAGGCACCATAGTGTGAATAATAAGTATAATAGTGCGAATTAATAAGTACCCCTCCTAGCATCACCCCGTCATTCGCGCTTAACCATGTTCACCCTCGGGGAAATGCTTGGGAGTTTTTTTCTTATGCGTTCAACTTAGCGCCTGGGGGTGCTGCCGGCGGTGTGTTCGCTTGCTTGCATGCCTGCCTGCAAATGGCGGAGGAACGCTACCACGGCATCCGCCGCCGCTCATGAAAACAACAAAAAAAGTATGCGCTGGCCTATAATGGCCACTAAGGTATCTGTTTTATTATTGACCAAACTTGATGAAGCCTGCTAAAACCGCACGCGGTTTCAGTTTTTCGACTTTCACCGGCCCTAAGTAGTGTTGCGAGAATTCATCCCACCAATGAAAGGAGACATAATGCGGACATTTTCACGCACTTTCCAGAGAAACCGCCGCAAGGTTACACACTTCACATGGTATGCTTTTTATTGCGACACAAAACAGGAGAGCAATGAAGGACGGTAGACAGTCTCTTTAAAGCTGCTGTTTGCTCTGAACCTGTGCTATATGAAACCGGGCACATTTGTTATGCTGAAAAAAGGACAAAGTGACAGAGTTGGGACAAATTTTGAAAATGAATTTTGTGCGACTCGCAATGACAAGACTCGCAATGTCAGTGAAAAATAAGATACATGAATTTGTACTACCACCCAAGCGTTCTTGTTTACGCTTCTCGTAGGTTTCAATAAGGCTTCCTTATTTATTGCGGGCTATTCACAATATGCAGGGACAGCACTGCGCTTGTCTGAGTCATTGTCACTGTATAATATGTGTCGTTTTCTTTTACGCTTTAATAACTGTTTGTGGCTAACGCCCCAAAACAAGCATATCTTTGTAAGGGATGCCGTATAGTGGAGGGGCTTCGTAAATGTCGACCAGCTGGCGTTCTTTAACGTACGTTCACTTAATTCTGAGCACGCGGACTTCAAGCATGTTGTCCACCATCCAAAACGTGGCCGCCGCTGCAGATATCCGATCTTCTTTTATGCTTTTATTCTCTGAAACCGAGCCCTGACTTCTCCGGTTCTGGAAACACAAGAATTAAGCACGGGAAGCGAACAACACCTCGTACAGTTGCGCGTCGAAGTGATATAGGTAAATCGCCAAACAATGGAGGTGCAGTACAAATAAGCATACAGATAAAATTAGCTAAACCTTTTGATTGATTTGTGGGGTCTAACGTCCCAAAACGACCATATGATTATGAGAGACGCCGTAGTGGAGGGCTCCGGAAATTTTGACCACCTTGGGTTCTTTAACGTGCACCCAAATCTGAGCACACGGGCCTACACCATTTCCGCCTCCATCGGAAATGCAGCCGCCGCAGCCGGGATTCGAACCCGCGACCTGCGGGTCAGCAGCCGAGTACCTTAGCCACTAGACCACTGCGGCGGGCAAAATTAGTTAAACCTTTTCAGAAAATCACGAAACGGCTTCGCATCTGAGCTACACCTATTGGGGTCAGTACTTCTCGTACGTACTTTACGTTTCCCTAGAATTCACCAAGAAAGAGCTGAACAAGAAGTAATAACAGCAGATGTTATAGCGACAGGATGGGCATGGTTGGCTGGGATCTCTCCCCCTTACTGTAAACCGCTGTAGTCGAGAAGTGGAAAAATTCATGCTGCTTTTTGTCAGTTTAAATTGTTTTAGTTCATCTCGAGAGTGAAGCAGAACCTATTGAAGCTCTCCTTTAGGACTGCTCCCTAAATTGCGAAAAAAAAAAGGTTCTGCTGATGCTGTTGTAAGTGTTGGTTTAACAGTACGTTTACAAGAACCGTTTTGAAGCCGCAGAATGTACTTACCTACCACTGCCTAACAATTGAATTGCAAACTTAGGTTATCTAAAATGAGAGAAGTAATATGCGGTAAAACAATCGACGCTCAAAAAACTTACATGCTTCAAAAAACTTACATGCTTACAAGCAAATGCACTTTTATACCAATCGGAGATTGGAAGGAACGGGAGATTTGGTCTGAAAAGAGATTAACGACAAAGTAATAATAAATAAAAAAAGTAAGCAATCCTTACAGCTACAAAAAAAATAAATTTTTGGGCCTTTAGCTGCCCACTTGTGTTTCTCTTAGCAGCCCCCCCCCCTGTTCCTGTCCCTCTATTTTATCTCACTCTCTGCAAACGTATTTACTTCTGTCATGAGGTCCAGCTGTCCTAACGTTGGTGTCAGATCTGTTTTGTCAATAGGCCACACCACCATAGACAAATACAGTGCCTGTTGTTCTTAGAAAAGGCCGATCAGCTTTAAGCCACACTATTTTTCACCGAACAGTATTTTTTAGAAAATAACTTTTAGAAAGAGCTAGAACGCCAAGACATGCACTGCAGAAATTGAAAGCGTAGTCAGCAGAAGGTAGAGAGCCTGGATGAGTTCCTACATCCCTTGAAGTTTCTGCCCTGGTATAATGATTTCTAAAGCACAGCTCCCTTCTTGCTCTCACACCGTCCTCCAAATAGCGTAAACATTCAAAAGTGAAGAACGTTAATACAAAAAGTCTTTCTTTTCAATCGAATAAAAAATATTTTTCTTGTTTTTCCGTGCTTATATGCGCCGTTTACTATGGCAATGTTGCAATCTTAACACATTGTTTTAAAGCTTCTGGAGTCATCTCTAAAACAATCTAGTAGTAATGGAAAATATTAAACTTTAAAACCTGATTACCTTCAATAACCTTGCGTTTCGTTGCTCAGATAATTTGTCCGAATCGATTGCTAAAACCAAGACCCTGCTGTTGAACATTTTTTCACCGTATTCCTGAATTACGAACTTCCAGCTCTTATATACTCATGAATGTTTCGTTTCGTTGCTACAGCTAACATATTTTAAAGAAGCTGGCCCATTCCAACCTAAACGAAAGAAAGCAGAAGTGATAACCTTTAAGCAGGGATTTTTACGGTTGCCTACCCTGTACCTAAAAACAGGTCTGAGCATAAAAGCGGGAGTGCCGAAAGAAAGGTAGTGGGAGATGAAGAAAAATTA
The DNA here is from genome assembly GCF_043290135.1 of Rhipicephalus microplus. Taxonomy (NCBI): domain Eukaryota; kingdom Metazoa; phylum Arthropoda; class Arachnida; order Ixodida; family Ixodidae; genus Rhipicephalus; species Rhipicephalus microplus. The sequence continues at coordinate 18,937,433 of NC_134703.1, forward strand.
AGTTTAAATACTTTATTTTGTCTTATTGCTATCAAACAGTTTTAGTTCAGCATCCGCAGCAAATGTGCGAACGCAAGCTGACATTGGAAATACCTGACAGCCTGCGCCTGCACACCTGCGAATAACCAACTAAATCTCTACATTTTCTTTTGACATGCCTGCCACTGCTAAAAAACAGGGACAAAGAAAGAAAACACAAATGGCTGCGAAAGTGTCATGCAGCAAGAACAATGTAACCGCTTCCACTGAATAGTGGTAGCTCTTATATGAACATGGTTACTTTGTGTTCTCACAGAAGCCCGTTGACCTCAGAAACCAAATCAGCGTGAAGTAATAATCAAGGACAATGGAGCAAACTAACACCGTAAGTGTAACATTTTTCCTACTACTGAAATATGTTGGAGTGGTAATTAACGGTCTGAATGAAGTCTTCTAAACCTCGAAAATTGACCCTTTTGTCGATTTGTGCCCACAAAGCCCGAGCAAAAAAGCTTGTCAGGATCGACATTCTTCAAACAATAGTGGCCTATATGTAGCCTGTGTGAAGATTTTGCTTGTGGTTCTTGAGTCGAATGCACTAAAACGCACTCTTCTCGAAAGGCGTGCCCATAAATCAACATGGTCCTCGATCAGTCCATCTGTCAGTTGACCGGTCGAGGACGACGTTCATGCACAATTGGCATGAGAGTGATGGTGCCGGGGATCTTCGAGGCAGTGCGGTTACAAGATCCACGCACATGCATGCACAATGAGCCCAACATGAACATGAATATGTAGGCTTCCGGCATAGATAAAAGCTGGGGCAGTAGCCACATTTTCACGGCCCCTTGTAGGCGGATAGATCTGACAGGAAACCCGCGAACACCACGATCCGTTATTTCGCGAAAGAATAAGAGTGACGTCAGTTCACTTCCGGCCGAGGCCACAATTTATTTGCTCTTCTCTTTCATACCTTGCTTTCTCTTAGAGCTGCTGTCTGGTTGCAAGGCTAAAAGCACCAGTCGGAAATGAACAGATCTCCAACGTTGTTCTTCACTGTTTTTTTTTCTTCCACAACTGTTCTTGCCAGTGCTCCGAAAGCTATCATTAAGGTGCAATCCCATGCCAGCCATGTCGCAACCCAATGCCATAATACGCCAGCACCAGTAGCTATTCATCGGCACAGGCAGCTTTTATGTGTTGTTTACAAGTGTCCACGTGGTACACAGAGAATGGCCTCATCGTAAATGCACTCAAGACACGTATTGCGTTCCACAGCGGTATTCTTCTTTTCCGTTTCCTAATAATCACTGTAGACTCAGAACGAGTGGGCATATCTGGCACTCAAGATATCATTTTTGAGGCTATCTACGCGAATCAACCAGTATTTCACGAGAACGCGAAACTAACGCGCACGACAAAGGACTTTTGAGGAAGTCACTTTGGCAAAAATATACCTGGCAGGTACAAATCCCAACTCATCATCGCTGTCGACGTGTTTCTGGAATATGCGAACGGCTGGTTGACGATAGGCAAAGCCCACGACACTCTATCATTGACTTCATGCAAGTGTGAAGCGATTAGTGCTCGTCCAGAAATATTCTGATGATGGTATGCGGGATTTAACGTCCCAAAACCACCATATGATTATGAGAGACGCCGTAGTGGAAGGCTCCGGAAATTTCGACCACCTGGGGTTTTTCAACGAGCACCCAAATCTGAGCACACGGGCCTACAACATTTCCACCTCCATCTAAAATGCAGCAGCTGCAGCCGGGATACGAGCCCGCGACCTGCGGGTCAGTAGCCGAATGCCTTAGCCACTAGACCACCGTGGCGGGGCCAGAAATATTCTTTGAAATAATGAAAATGGTGTGCGAAGTGTATGGCTACTGCACTTCCTAATTAATTAGAACTCTGGCGCAATAACCCTGCAGTTCAGTATTAAACGTATGAGTAGGCAAAATAAAAACTCTTATTGCTAGGCCTGTGAGCGTATAAAGCGCCAATATAAGCGTTAAGCACTTCATAAATCATGCCCACCTGCTCTCCTTGATGCCAGTTCCTTTCAGTGCACCTTTTCATGTCCCTAAATAATGAACACTCATTTCACATCGTAACTTCAAGTATTCTGATTTTTTTTTCTTACTCCTCCTCTGAAGCTTCAGCTTTCCATCTTTGTCCACATGTCATCTTTACAAGTAATAAGCTGTAACTTGGTTTATCGCGGACACGCTTCATGTACTTCCCTTTCTTGACAAGAAATTCGCGATAGGTGACACAAGCTTGATTATTCTTTTCAATGTGTTGTGTTCTCCAATATTTATTTTTTACTATATATTTATTGTATCCGCGCTATAGATGATGATTCTTTTAATTATCGTGTTCATGTGGCGGTGTCAATGTCGCCTAATGAATTTCACTCGAAAGCTTTTGGAAACGTCCTTTTCATATGAAGTTTTTCAACACCAGCTAGCGCGTACGAAATTTTTCTTACGGAACGTTACCCATTACTATGTAAGATTGTATTCGTTCAAATTAATTTGTTTCTTTAAGCATATAAGGACGACATTTTTGATCGAGAAAAGAAGCACACGTAATCGAAAAGAAACACGTTTGAACTTTTAAAAAATGCAATCAGGTGAAGAGATTTTGCACAGCATCCACTACGGGGTTAAGCCCTAGCTGAAATATTTCGTTTTTTTTTAGCACGTATAATAAGAATTGTATGCTTAGTTCGCCTTGATTCTTTTAATATGTGCTGCTGCAACAGGCCGCTATTACTGCGGGCTGAGCACTCACGTAAAGCTTACTGTTGTGCGAGTTTTGCCAGAGCGTAATGAGCCAACCAGAGCGAAGTAAGCGTACAAAAATAAGAATAAACAAAAATTACCCCTGCCTTTTCATGCTATTCTCTTTTTTCCTTACTTCCACCGCTTAGGCTTCGAGTGAACCGCTGATATTGCTAAAATGGAGTTGGGGTTGGTTCGTTGGGTTGAACATCCAAAGCGACTCATGCTATGAAATGAGCCGTTGTGGAGATCTCCGGATAATTTCGACTAGCGATAGTCACAGTGAAGCTCTGTTTGGTTCAAATAAAGGGGAGATGAGCCTCTTATGACAAACATATTCTGATGTACACACGACATGCTTAATGTATGCGCATGAGAGGGCATTCTTAATGCGTCCAAATGAAAAAAAATACATAAATCTTGTGACCCGTACATAATAAAACAACTAACGAAGATTTTTTTAATAGTTATAACAAGTGCCACGTTCAACGTGTAATCAATCGAATAAGCACAATTGCTTGGATCTTCTTTACTTCATCTATATTTATCTGTTCATCTTACGATCTAGATTTTTTTGTATTTTCCTCTTCTTCTTCTTCTCATGCTATTACCTTAACAACTACTAAAAGAACCTGACCGATCTGATTCGGTAGTCAATCGATTTATTTATTATGCGTGGCTTCAGTGACGTGTTATTTAAATCAGCTAGTCGAAATGCTCATCTCAAACGTACAAGTATGCTTGAATGTGGCGCAAGATACTTTCTGTGAAAAGAATCTAGATAAGAAAATAAACTCAAGTGCCCGCGAAAAATACCTAAGCAGTGCAAGCACGTATTCCAAGAAAAGGAAGTTCTTGCGGAATACCGCAGGCAATAGAGCACGGCTTGAAGGCCCCAAGCGCGTCGCACTTCGGGAAAGTTTTTTTGTTGTTGTTACTTCTTACTGATTTTTAGCTATTGCGTAATCAGTAGAAAAAAAAGTTTGTTCCCGAGAACTCACCATCGTAGAAGAGCTTCTCTGCAGTTTTCGTTGATGGTGCCCACGTAAGGGTCGTCATCTCGGAAAGATCACCCATGCCTGCTCGACGTGTTGGCAGCGGTGCAACCGTTTTTTTTTTCTACTTGCGAATGTTTTACTCTCTCCGATGACACCACCAGGGACTCGTATTGATTCGCATCGCCTGAACATTGCGTGGGACTGAAGTACCACCAGTGCGCTTAGGAAATGCGGGTTCTCACTCGCTTTTTTTTTTACTACCGCTCCATGAGGGCGAACGTAAAACTCGTGTGTTTGCGTGACTTTCGTTGTATAATGTGCGTCCTTTTACAAAATGTGCATCTTTTTCTTAATGCACCTTTTACAGAATACAGAATGCATCTTTTTGTCAACCTGAATTATTTCTATGCTAATGTGGTAGTTTTTAACGATCTTGCTATTTAAGAACAATCATATCAAAAACAGATGTCACGTATAATTTATTCCTGGCGCTAATCACCGCTTTCGAGGGCACAGTTTTTGTAATAACGAGTAACTTTCTCGAAGCGTTCAACTTTACGTGCATGCATTCATAGTCATGAATACTTCTTTCCGAGTTTTAAAGGATAAGAAAAGCCGACGTTGGAACTGCGACCTCCACTCCATCTACCCTTTTTTGACATGAAGCTTCGCTTCTTTGCCCGTTTTGTTGGAGTAATTGCCTCCACGAAGGCATACATACCACTAATAGGAAAGACCGACAGCATGGTTTGCGAAGCCTGTGGCACCGAGAAAGAGACCGATCACTTGCTATGTCACTGCCTTTTTTTTTGCCTCTGAACGACGAGCCCTTTCTGATGAGATGCGACAATTGAGCGATAGACCAATCCATGCAGGTGTTTCTGGAGCACTGTACCCGTCGCCTCGCAAAGCACTTTTGTGCATTCTGTTGACTACGGGCTTACGTTAACGCCTTTGACTATTGTACAGTGCCACCGTCACATACGTGTTAGTGAATTTCTTGATTGCCCACTCATTTCCTTCACTCTTCTCTCTTTCTATCTTTACCCCCCTTTCTTTTTTCTCTGAAAGATGTATACGAAACCATACTGACATCCCATTCTACTACAACTTTCGGCGATATGCTTTAATTCAGCACGGGCTGATTGGCTAGTTGAGAGGAAGCGTGCATTCGACCACTTGATTCATTCCCCGTGCAAGCGTCACGACATTACACACCCCGAAAAGCGACGCTGACGCCGAAACTGAGTGCCTGAGAGGTGCATCCGCGATCACCTTCAAACGCAACGATTGCGGCGGTCGTGGTTTCAGATTACGATCGCTGCAGTACATCTACTGGTGCACCCTTGCAGTCTTCCCTAACTTGTGCAGTGTTCATCACTCTACGAGTTCAGTGTTGCTCGGCTCCAACATTGCCTCATCTCCGACTTTCGTTAATGCATTTCTTACCCATTTAACGCTAAACAAACGGTAACATTAACTTTTTGGGCGGATATGCTGGTTCGTTTGATTGACACCTTTGCGCCGTGGCGTGGGAGCTTCTTCAACCATCTGCCGTGACACCACTGTTTAAACTCACATGCTTAATTCCCTATAACTATATTTGACGCAGGAGGTATGGGCGATTGATACCTGCGAAAAAAGTTTGAACATATTTTAAGCTAATAACTTAAGTGCTCATTACGGAAAAAAATGCGCATCTACTACTAACAAAACAACAATCAGCGGCAGGCGCAAACCCATCAGCTGTCGCCTAGAGTTGCGGATACGTGTGTTATCTTGTACAGCGGCGCTAATGAGTGCCGCCAAAGCTGGAGGCCACATGATCCGGTTCAGCGCTTCGACTCACACCAGGGCCTGTCTGGGTAATTAGGAACTCGTCAATGCTATTCGTTAAATATATACTGCCTATTGCAAGCCCTCCAAATTGTTTCGAGAGGAAGTACGCATGTTTTTCTTTTTTCTTCTTTCTAAAAAACAAATAAGTTTCGTTTAATTCAGTGAAACTATGTCTGGCAGGAAGGTTTTTTAGAGAATAAAAGGTTGTTTTGAATTCGGTTGACAGTAAATTTATTACGTGGCAGGCCTTCACTTCCTGAACTCGTTCGTGGCTTTCATTTCGATGTGTGCGCACAAAGCAGAACATTTTGAAACACGAATAAAAGCAATTAAAAGTTAAGAAAAACGAAATGTCGTGGCCATGATCAGACAGAACCTGCTGCAAATTCGAACGAAATGAGCGAGCATATTCCGGGAAACGTCTATCTTGGTAAATGCCAATTAACAGTTACGTCTTTAGTAAGTTAGCATCAGTAGAGTAGCTAGAAAGGTTTTCTATTGAAGGATAGGGGAAGGCTTGCTCCATGCTTATTCCTTGTTCGTACTGTGTGCGAGGCCAAGAAATGACAGTGCAAAAATATAACGCCACACCAGATAGTTTCGTATGACTGTATCGCAACAATTATAGAAACGACTCAGTGGAATTTTCACAATGGCAATGAATTACCGTGTATTTTTTTTCAATTATATAAAAAAGCATGGAAAGGTAAGCTACCTTACATTAGGCTATTTCTTCATCAAGATAATAATCATAAAAAAAGAATGAAAAATAACATGCATCACATAACAAGAAAAGGCCAATCAGAAACACACATACGATCTCTGGGGCACCAATAATACATCGAAGAGCTGGGTGGGATGCACACTGGGTTTCACGCAAAATGACGCCTATTGAATTAGAACAGAGAGTTTCCATGCACCCACAAATAATGAATACGAGATGTATCTATGAACAACACAATATGACGAAAACGAAAGTAACAATTTCCCACCTAATCTACGGCATCCATTGCTTTATTGTGTTGTTGCAAACAAAGCATAAACTAGTGTCACGTGTCAAAAGAAGAACAACTGCCAAAGAACCTCCTTTATAAGTGAATTTCACTACGCATGCCAGCGCGCCTTCTGTGCGAAATGGCGTGTCTTCATTTTTTGGGCTCATTGGTATCCAGGAGACGGTGTCGGCCCCCAAGAGGTGTTGTAGCACCAGCCCCACTATAGTGCATGCGTGAAAGAGATTAGGAGCTTCTCTTATCCCATTTTGTCGCTCACGCAGAAATGTAAGAGGAAGTGCGGACTCGCTTTTAACCCTTTAACTCCCGGGTGTCACGAATTCGCGATATACCGTAAAACTTCGAGCAAATTAGTCACAAAATGCGGGCTGCCTTCAAAGGGGCCTTGAAATACTTTTCCAGGTAACCATGAAATAAATTCACTACAAGAACTTGTTGCCTCATGAATTCCGTCCAGTATGAGTGGAGTTACAAAGATTTGTCCTACACTGCGAATGCATTCTCTTTTCTCTCGTCCCGGCGAAAGCACTGGAGACTAAACAGGGAAGAATGGCAAGGGCAAAAAAATATATATACGCTACGCACGCCTCGTGACATTGAGCACTGTTTTCTTTTTTTTAATATGCTGCTTTTTTCTCGGCGGGATTGCGCGCGCACGCGTGGACAAGTCGAGGCCTCCCGCGGTGATCCCTGTAACGACCGAGCGCGTCATGTTCAAATCAGCCAATGGCTGATAGGCAGGCTTCAACGAGGGATTTTTGCGTGTCTTCCGTCATTTGTCGAGAGAATGGAAAGCAATTTTTAGCTGACTTTGCTAATTTATTGTGAATCCTATGCCACGTGTCGCGCTATAATATTTAGCTCGCGTGTTCTCGGGAGCCTCTACTACCGGTTGGCAGCGTTTTCTGACCATGCTCAAAAAAGTGTTGCAGAGGCCCTCTAATGCTGGCTGTCAAGTTACTCACGGAGAACATATCTTTCAGCATAAATGTCTAGCGCCATCTCGTCTAATATATTTCATATGTAGCGAAGCCTCCGAACGCTGAAATGGGTCGAACTCTTGAGTACCTTCTAATGGAGCTACCCAACAAGGACGCCGCTCGCGCTGAGAGCCCGTGCTTGGCTGTGACTGTCGCCATTATATATTCTCGCTCGTTGCCGGCTAGTAAACGCCTTAACAATTTGGTGGAGAGTGCTGCCATCCCTGTCTATGCCTTTGGAGCTACGATCACGTACCTTGCCATCTACTATGTACCACGACGCTTCTCAGCAAACGCCTCCTCCGATGCCACCCCCTTGTCCCGGTGTCCCCAGAATCCGCGATCCACCCATCTTCACTGGCGCTGATGGCACTGACGTGGAGGACTGGCTCGCTATTTACGAGCGCGTGAGCGTCCCCAACAAATGGGACGAGGACGGCAAGCTGACCAACTTGGTATTCTACCTTACGGGTGTTGCCAGTTTGTGGTATAACAACCACGCGTCCAATTTTGCCACCTGGTCCGATTTCAAGACCGCGATCATCAACGTCTTCGGCCGCCCTGCTCTTCGCAAGCTGCAAGCCGAGCAGCGCTTGCGTGAACGTGCTCAGGAGGCTGGTGAGTCATTCACGAGCTATATTGAAGACGTCCTGGACCTATCCAACAAATCTAATCCCACCATGTCCGAGTCTGACAAGATCCGGAACATCATGAAAGGCATTGACGATGATGCCTTCACGATGCTGCTCGCCAAAAACCCCGGCACAGTGGCTGAGGCCATCACACTGTGCCAGAGCTACGAGGAGCTCCGCCGGCAGCGTTCGATGACCCGACGCTCCCCACCACGAGCTGCAACGCTTGCTGGCTTGGAGGCCAGTTGTGACCAAGTGGCGTTGATGGCAGAACTAAAGTCCTTCATCCGTGAGGAAATCGCACGTCAGTTCTCGCTCCTGCCCTTCGCCCACCAACCGACTGTTCAACAATCGCCTACTACCCTTCTCCCTCCCATCCGTCGAGCGATTGAACAGGAAATAGCGGAGGTAATGCCTGCGTACCACCCCCCACAGCCTCCGGCTTCTGCGCCCCTGAGTTACGCGCAAGTGGTTGCCAGGCCGCCCCAAGTCGTTCCAGCAACCGCCCCTCTGACTTACGCCGAAGCTGCCGCTCGACCTCCGTCCTTTGCAGCGGGTGTGACGCTACGTATGTTGACGTAACCCCTCAGCCTCAGCTTCAGTCCACCATGCAGCCACCGTTCCGTCCATCAGCCCTTGCGACGTGGGTGAGACCTACCCCGGTGAACAGATGGCGCACACCCGACAACCGGCCCATCTCCTTTGCGTGCGGTTACGCCGGTCACGTGGCCCGTTATTGCCATCGCGTACAGCCGGCTCCGATTTCTTCACCTGTTGCTGGCCAACTCAGCCGTCCTTATCGCGAAGAACCGCCGTCTATGCCACCTCGATCTCGCCCAGGTCCATCTCGACGATCGCCGTCTCCACGACGTCGTTCCCTGTCCCCCATGCGGCCAAGAGCGGCAGCTCATGAGCGGGAAAACTAGTCGTCGCAGTCCCCGAGGCAAGGACTGCGACGCTATCGCAGTGTGAAAGCCCTCAGAGCAGCCCCTCGAATGTCATTGACGTGTTTGTGGACGGTGTTTGTGCATCGGCGCTTATTGACACTGGAGCTGCCGTATCAGTTATGGACGAAAAACTCTGCCGCTTACTTCGAAAAGTGACGACGCCACTTTCTGGGTTATCCCTCCGTACTGCAAGTTTGCACCGCATTTATCCTACAGCAGGGTGCACAGCTCGCGTTGTCATCCAGAACGTTCTGTATGTCGCCCAGTTCATCGTCATTCAGGCATGCTCTCATGACGTCATCCTGGGATGGGACTTTCTCTCCCGCCATGACGCCGTCATTCATTGTGCCGCCGCCGAAATTGAGCTCTCACCCCTCTCGCATTTGACGCCAGAAGACAGTCCCCCAACACTGAGCAAGATTCTAACGAAAGACGATACAACAGTGCCTCCAAACTCGACGACGGCTGTGTCTGTCTACTGCGCTGGTCTCTCCGACACCATTGGACTTGTTTCGCCATCTGACCGCGCTTGCAGCAGGAGAGGGTTGCTAGTACCATTCGCGACCGTGCAGGTCAACCAGGGCAACACTGCTATTTTTGTAACCAACCCGTCCCCGTATGCTGTTACCTTGCTTCGAGGGGAATGTCTCGGCAGAGTGGAACCAGTCGACGACGCACAAGTCCTGGACGTACCCGATGACACGCGCGGTCCCAGGTCGTGTACCATCAATGCTGTTTCCACTTCTGATTCGTCATCTGCTGATGTATTTGGCCCCTCCATCGCTGACAACCTTACGGCCGTATAGCGTTCCCAACTTCTGGACCTATTGCAAGAATATCGTTCTTCTTTCGATGTCGGGCGAAGTTCTCTCGGTCGCACGTCCGTTGTTACGCATCGCATCGACACTGGTGCCCATCCACCTTTACGGCAACGTCCATATCGCGTGTCGCCTGCTGAACGTCGAGTAATTAATGATCAGGTTGACGATATGCTCCGACGCGATGTTATTCGGCCCTCGGACAGTCCATCGGCATCTGCTGTTGTTCTTGTTGCGAAGAAAGACGGTTCTGTGCGGTTCTGTGTGGACTACAGACGGCTCAATAAGATCACTCGCAAGGATGTTTATCCACTGCCACGCATCGATGACGCGATTGACAGCCTTCATGGAGCCGATTTTTTTTCTTCTCTCGATCTGCGCTCGGGGTACTGGCAAGTACCCTTGGCTGACGACGCTCGACCAAAGACCGCCTTCATCACGCCAGACGGCTTGTACGAGTTCAACGTCATGCCGTTTGGTCTATGTAATGCACCTGCGACCTTTGAGCGCATGATGGACACCGTTCTGCGCAACTTGAAATGGTACACGTGCTTGTGTTACCTCGACGATGTCATTGTCTTTGCTCCGGATTTCTCCACGCATCTCCAACGTCTGAAAGAAGTTTTCGCACGTGTGAGCAATGCCGGCTTGCAACTAAATCTGAAAAAGTGCCGCTTTGCAGCACGGCAACTCACCATACTGGGGTACGTCGTGTCCAAAGATGGCATTCTTCCTAATCCTGCCAAGCTTCAGGCCGTGGCCGAATTCCCCAAACCTGCATCTGTCAAAGAACTGCGTAGTTTTGTGGGCCTGTGCTCATACTTCCGACGCTTCATACGAAATTTTGCCACGATCATATCACCGCTGACGAAGCTCCTTGGAAGTAACGGGCCCTTCAATTCATGGTCATCCGAGTGCGACGACGCATTCGCGAAGCTCCGCCATTTGTTGACGTCGCCTCCCATTCTACGCCACTACGACCCTACAGCCCCAACGGAGGTGCACACAGACGCCAGTGGTGTAGGCCTCGGCGCTGTCCTGGCGCAGCGAAAACCCGGATTCCCTGAATATGTCGTAGCATATGCAAGCCGTACGCTCACGAGAGCCGAGAAAAACTACACCGTCACGGAGAAAGAGTGCCTGGCGATCGTCTGGGCTCTTACAAAGTTTCGACCTTATTTGTATGGTCGCCCATTCGATGTCGTGACCGATCATCATGCACTATGCTGGCTTTCATCATTGAAGGATCCCTCAGGCCGTCTCGCCCGTTGGGCTCTTCGCTTACAAGACTACGACATCCGCGTGCTGTACCGCAACGGACGTCAGCATGCTGGCGCCGACGCCCTCTCGCGGTCCCCTCTGCCTGAAGGTGATGTGCTCTGCTCAGTATCCACGGCTGCTGTTTCTGCCATTGATGTTGACATCATCGCTACCGAACAGCGAAAGGATAATTGGATCGGCACGCTCATCGACATGCTCTCTGATCCATCCGCAACGCCATCCACGCGTGCCTTGCATCGTCAACTCGCCATTTCACCATCCGTGACGGCCTTCTACACCGACGCAATTACGACGCCGACGGCCGGCAGAGGTTACTCGTGATACCCCGCAGTCTGCGGTCAGAAATATGTGAATCCTTCCATTCAGATCCGCAATGCGCGCACTCTGGGGTATTCAAGACCTACCATCGCATTCGACAACGCTACTTTTGGCGCGGCATGTACCGCTATGTGCAGCAGTTCGTTCGCTCTTGCCTCACTTGCCAACGCCGTAAACCGTCAGCCCACGTGTCGCACGCCGGTCTGCAACCGTTACCTTGCCCTGACCGTCCTTTTGGGCGCGTAGGTATCGATTTGTATGGACCACTTCCTCTGACGTCGGCTGGTAACCGCTGGGCCATCGTTGCCATTGATCATTTAACGCGATACGCCGAAACCGCCGCTCTCCCTGCGGCTACTGCACGCGATGTTGCGTCCTTCCTGCTGCATCGATTTATACTGCGTCACGGACCACCCCAAGAGCTTCTCAGCGATCGAGGCCGTGTCTTCTTGTCGGAAGTCGTCGAAGCCATTCTGACGGAGTGCCATTCTGTCCACCGCAAAACTACTGCTTACCACCCACAGACAAATGGCCTCACCGAACGCTTTAACCGCACCCTCGGCGACATGCTTTCTATGTACGTCGCTGCCAACCACACTAATTGGGATAATATACTGCCCTTCGTCACCTACGCCTACAACACCGCCCCTCAGAGCACGACTGGTTTTTCACCTTTCTACTTGCTGTACGGAAGGCACCCGTCGCACACCATGGACACGATACTCCCGTACACGCCGGATCTATCTGAGTGTACACCGATTTCCGAGACAGCTAGGCTTGCTCAAGAGTGTCGCGAGCTTGCCAAGACTTTTACAACGCAAGAGCAAGAGCGGCAGAAGAGTATTCGTGATGGCTCCACCACTTCTGAGCCCACGTTCCTTCCTGGTGCGGTTGTATGGCTCTCGATCCCGACATCTGCAGCTGGCCTCTCTTCCAAGCTACGTCCCAAATACGAAGGCCCCTACCGTGTCATCGAGCGCACCTCACCCGTCAACTATCTGATCGAACCCGTTGAACAATCTTCGGACATGCGCCGCCGTGGGCGAGACATCGTCAACGTGGAGCGCCTGAAGGCTTATTATGACCCGCTCATAGTAACGAGCTGTTAGGTCGCCAGGCGGCTCCCTCTTCGACCCCGGGGTAATTGTAGCGAAGCCTCCGAACGCTGAAATGGGTCGAACTCTTGAGTACCTTATATATAATGGGGCTACCCAACAAGGACGCCGCTCGCGCTGAGAGCCCGTGCTTGGCTGTGACTGTCGCCATTATATATTCTCGCTCATTGCCGGCTAGTAAACGCCTTAACACATACTAGAACGAATTGTTTTGTAGCTGATGGCGGAGAGCACGAAGCGCATGTAACAGGTGGTAAGTGAACGCTGCTTCACCTGTCTCTTTCATTGTCTTGTGTATATGCGCTGTTTTTCCACTCCGTTGATTAGCTTTCACTTCTTCGTTCTTTCTCGCCTATGTGACTCAAGTTCTATCTTCAATGATTTTGTTTATTAGGTGTGCACGCACCGAACAGGTGACACACGACATGTTACGTATACAGCTGCAAAGTATGTTTTTTTTTGTCAAGACCCTCGCTTCTTTGGCATATGAAGAACTCGGGCCTACATAAAAGTATGCAGTAAAGTTGCTATTTTTATAATTTAACTGCGGTATCAATAAAGGTTGCTATATAAAGCTACAAAATGCAGACAATTTTTTCGGCAGTTTCATAATTTAAGCAGTAAATGAGTAACTGTGCCTTTAGTGAAGCCGCTTAGTGAAGTGTCTGGAATGCTCCATGCGAGGTGACACAATTTATGGCTGGATTTATAAGTCTAGATGGACTTTTTTATTCCAGCTACTAGTTCAATCTGCCTTATCTGAAAGCGTAAGATTCTGCAAGTGTTTCAATCTCAGCACTGTAATGAAATGCGATTTGTTGACTGACTATAACACTACAAGCTTCGACGAAAGCTTTGGGACGCCGGGGTTGTCTATACAACTGGTATCACGTAAAAATCTGAAATTACAATTTTGAAACGTAGTATTAAAAATAGCATCAATGATTTAGACCAACCCGTGTATTTTTTTTGTTGTAACTAATATGTCATTTATCAAACGCGTCAGTACCTTTTAGGAATCTATTATACTATTCTAAATCATAAAGGTTGTCTATATATTTAAATTTATTGAAAAGTAACCTTTTTGTATTCTTACATATTTTAAAATTGTGTATTAAGTCTTAACACTTGTCATTTATCTGATGGCTTTTTGTACACATCAATGTGTGCAGGTAAAATACACCAGCATCACTTTAAGGCTAGCTCATATTAATGAAAAAATATCACTGATCCTTTCGTGGAGCCCGGATAACATGTTTAAAAAATATGCTGCGGCTTTGAAAGCCTCGATTTCAATCGAATGTCAACTTGTAAAATTCTTGAAGCCTCAGCTTCTTGTCGTCAAAACCCGAAACATAAATTCTGTGGTAATACTTTGGGTTAATCATATTAAAAATAGCGCAACAGCACAAGGACGAAGAAGGAAGAAACAACTGGACAGGCGCTGACTCGCAACTTGGATGTTTATTAGAAACACGTGGTTATATGCAAGAAAATTTCACGTGCGCACCGATATCAATAAACATAAACAAGGGTGAAACCAGGCATGTGGAACAATCCACCGCCTGTTCGTCGAAGCCACGTGCTCATTTAAAAAAATGACGGCATATCCACGGTCTGAATGAAGAAAGTGGGGCGAAGCTCTAGATATTAAAGATACCTCGCCACACACCTCAAATGAAACTCGTGAGTAAAGCGTCATTGCATCAACCAATGTTTTTTTCGGGTCCAATACGTCGACGTTGAAGTCGCCAACGAGCAGGAATGGTCTCGACCGGTCGTATATGCGCAACCCCATCCGGAACGCCCACCAATTTTTCTCAAAGTTCAGCGTTCATAATTGTGCGATTATCAATTAAAAAGTAATTATTGCGCTTATCTAAGGCATCATAACAACACCTCGAAGTTTTTTATGTGTGTCTTTATAGTAGAGAAGGCACACACAAGTAATTCTAAAGACCGTATTGTTGGTCACGCTGCGCTGACAGTGCAGCGCGATGCTTAAAAAGGCAAGTGTTTTCAACGCTTTGCTAACGCGACACGCTGGTGGCACCTGCCCGTCGCTTTGCGTTCTACACCTATCGCCTCCGAGACAGGCGCGCATCTTTCTCCGCGGGCACGCACGCCTTCCTTTGTTTTCGAAGATGGCGCTCCATCCTGCCAGATGGCGCTCGTGTCTAGCGTGTCTCGATGCGCTCGTTCGCCTTCGCTGCATGGATTGACACTCTCTAACGCAGCACTTCCAGAATACAATTCACCAATATTCTCGTGCAGAACATCAAATAAACGTTTTGTTCACTCTCTCCACACGCAAGACTATCGTTTTTTGACGACATTTGCAGTGAAACATGCAGATAAGGAGCCAATGTTTTATACTATAGAGCGCCTTCTGGTGAACGCGCCGCTGAAGAACACGTAATCCTCGTCGTGCGATTTTCTCTCTCCTTCCGTACGTGTGACGTCATTTTTGTTTTCATAGAACTCACCTTTTATTATTTATCATAGTACAAGTAACACCCTCTAGTATAGCACCATTTGCATTTTTCAGCGTATATGCATTTCGTTATATGTACAAGTACCGCCCTCTACAGCTGGTTCAAGAACTAATGATAGATGGCTACATACGACGGTACGCTCAGACCACGCCTTAATAAGCTTCGCCCCTAAAACTGAATCACCGAACGATGCCTGAAGATAAGGCAGCTCGCTCTGTGAATGATACTGAAGGGTGGCTGATGCACGAATCTTTTTCTCTACAAATGTGATAGGCGTAGATGATTTTTCTTACAAGTTTATTCTTTTGATGGTGAATGATGGTGCATATAGTGACAGTGATAATGGTAGTTAAGGCCTAATGATAGTGACGGTGAATGATAGTGTTTATTCCTTCCTCATCGCTGTGTTATTGCGCCGTTTTCAAGATCACGCCTACCAACTTGTCCAAATATCCGTTGTGCAATATTTTGGGCTAACTTCACATTAATCTAAGCCCTCACGATTGTCGATTCTGCTTACGTAAATGTGCCCCAACTACGCCTTATACATCAAAAACTGGCAAGACAACAGTGACTATTAGAGCGAGAGTCTTCGTTGCATCATCAAACACGAACCGTGACCACTGTCGTCGGGATCAACTCTACTGATGCAAAAAAAAGAACAATGTCGTGTGATAACGTCACCCCATGACATCTTTACAAATTGTCAAAAACCGCCATAACTTCTGACGTCGTTACAATGTCACCACATCACATCATCGGTCGGTATAGCAGGGGTGGTCTCGGAGGCACGTCAGTTGCAGCAAGCTTGCTTTGCCACCGATACCAGAGGCAGTGCTACCCCACACTATGTGCAGTAAGCCTTCGGGGACGAGGGAATAGATATAATCGACTATGAACAACAAGGCAAAGAAGACGGTTTTTGCATTCGACGCATGTTCGACACAAGAGGCCGTGCCAGCTTTGAGTTGGTTATGTACACTGTAGTAACCAGATTTAGGACATTTTAAAGTTGATGCAATACATTACTTATATCATTATTTGTCAGCATTCGCTCTTTTCCCAGACGTACTTGCTGACGAAGACCTGTATCAGCAGAATAAAGTGCTGCACGTGCTTTCCTGGGCTCAATCCACCTTACTTCCCGCCCATCACGATCTGGTGGAAGTACAACCACTCAAGTCGTGCTTTCCTGAAAAGTACTCTTCCTTGCAAGGCGGAAAGCAAGCTAGAAAACTTAATAGGTTCCCTCAAGCCGACAGAGCTATACGTATAAAAGTTTTTTTCTGTTTTTTCAAAAAGTTTTTTGCTGTAAAATTTAGTCAACCACTGTGCACTTTTTGGGTCTAATGGTGTTAATAGTGCTATTTACCTAGTCTAAAACAAACGTAACCCTCAGTAACGTATGCTGTCGTGCTAGTTGGTTAATAGCTGTGCCGAATATCGTTGGCGCAAACTTGAAAGACGTCGAAAGAAGAGACTCGGAAAAGCGCTTTTCCGAGTCTCTTCTTTCGACGTCTTTTAAGTTTGTGCCAACGATGTTCTGCACAGCTAAACATAACCCTGGAGCAGAATATTTTGCAACTTTTTTGGAGGCAGCTGATGAGGAAACTGCCACAGCCACAATGTATGCAGACTATTGATGGTTCCTAGAGTCGCTATATATAAACGTGACTGATGAGGACGGGTACGGTAGTTCCTTCACATTTCGTAGCAGTCCTTGTTTTTATTCTATTGAACGCTATAGTTTATGCTGATGCCAAGGAGATAAAAAGAAAATTTGTAAATCATCTTTGCTTGTCCCTTGCTTTGTGGAGCGTCGGCGCTCATGGGTATGCGAAAGTCTGTTAATCTTCATTTATGTGACGTTAAAGCGGCTAACGATAAAAGCTTTTTGGATTTTTACATGGTCGACGTCAATCATGTCTTCTCTCTCGACTACTAAAATATCATGAAAAGAAAGTCTACGCTTCTTAATGATGGCGTTTCGAGAAATAACAACTCCGAGATCAATATTGAGTGAGTATTCCTAGAGCTGTTAACACAACATTAGCTGTTGAAATATGTCAGAAAAATCGTACCTCAATTAAATAACAAAATAATGAAAATATGAGGACATCTGTTATTTTAGAACCAGCGCTGTTGTTCTGACTACACTCCTCCAACTTCAGAAGTTCCCACAGCCAGGTTTTGATTTTACCATTATGCATGGCGCGCAAATTCTGGCGCAAGCATGCGACAAGGACATGCAGGACGTCTACTGTACAGGATTTTGTCACATCTGTTCTTCCCGTGGACCCGGACAAAATATAGCACCTGCCTAGACGCACAGAAAGGTCAGGTTATTAAGCTATAACGTTATAATAACTTTATAAAGCTATAAGGTTATGATAACATGCTGACACAGAAGAATAATCTTCACGTCCTGGAGCAAAGGTCTTACGTAACCCCCCTTTTAGGGGCGAAGCTCCTTAAAGCGGCACCCATTCGCCCTCGTAGTAGCAGGTGTTCTGTGGTAGGTGTTCTGGTAGGTGTTCTGTGGTAGTAGTAGTCGTAGTCATAGTGTGTAACCAGTCTTACGTTTTGACCTGCAAGGTGGTGCCGGTGGGAGATTTCTCTTGTGCGTTGTTGAACAATAAAATATTCGCAGCGTGTGCGTTAACTAAAAGCCGAATTCTCCTGTCTCTCATTCCTCATTGGCAGCCATTGGCATGTACATTGAGCACTATCTGACAAGAAAGGGTTGCTACGTTATACTCGCTGGGCGTAACCTCCCCGGTTTTAGAAAGGTTTAGCGAGCGTTGGGCCGCAGTGCAATGAATACAGTGAACTAGTATATACCGTGAACTCGAGGTGGTTAAAGGTGGGAAGTAGACACGAAGCGCAAGCCGTAAGAAAGTGTGCGTGTGCCTCCTGGCGTTTATACCTCGCAATGTACGCTGGATGGCGGTGCTTCTATATGCGGAATATATGATGAAAAGATGCGATGTGGTGGTACTTGGAGTGTTGAATAGATGGACGAACGGGCAAATAGACTGATGCATGGATGGACGCACGGATGGCTGCACGGACGTATGGGCGCATGGACAGACGCAGAGATGGATGCATGGACGAATGCAGGGACGGACGCACAGATGGACGTGCGGACGCACGAACAGACGCACGCACGGACGGGTGGATGGACGCACGGATGGTCACACAGACGGACGCTTGGACGGACGGAAGCAAGAACGAATGAACGGACGGATTCTTCGCCCCACTCTCCATCATTCACTCCTTGTACATGCTGCCTCTTTTTTATCCTCACCTCAAAATATAATCAATTCACGTGTTTTACGTCAAGTAGCCCCGATTTGTTTTTCTCGCGATCCGCTTAGCCATGATCCGTGCCGCAGTATCTTTTTTGCCCGGTCTGCCTTCTTGGCGCAGCGTTGGCACTGGCGCAGTCCGGTAAACATCCATTTTCACTAAATCCATTTCTAAGGGTGGCACAGAGTCACTCATCGATGCGCCTGCTCAAATAGGCCACTATTGCACGACGCCCCAAGTTTCTCTTTATTTTTAAACCTCTTCTTATCTACACTTGGTATTTTCAATCCACGCACCAAGGGGTGTCAGCATTTATCACTTCAACGCTTAGCGATGGCCCCATGCTGCGCGTGGTGTCAGAAGCAGGGCTTTGTTTGTCCTCGCTTCACAGATGTGTCAAGAAGAATAATGATGAATCGTAGGTCGATACAGCGGCCACTTCACAACCTGCAGCTCATCGAATACCCTAAAATAACAATTTTCTCTTGCTTTCATTTTTCTCCTTTGCTGCCTCTTTAACAGACTCGGTGTCGTACCTACGTGGTTGGTTTCATTTTGCATAGTTATGCATGTAACTAAAGCTGTGGGCTCAGGCCATGTAAGTGGTCGATGATACTGGTGGGTCCTTATATCTCAAGTTGAGCATGTTGAAAAGCCTGTTCGCCAGATGAATCGAATGTTATCGATGTGTAAATAGGATTAAAAGAGAAAGAACGTACTTTTCCTTGCATCACTCGAGAAAAAAACGTAACTTACCATATTGTTTAGCACAAATCAAACCTACTAGCACAGTCGTTTTATGCAAAAAATGAAGGGAAGAGTGTGCAAACCTTGTTTCAAAGTATACGATGTGCATGTGAACTGTCAGTGCACGAGTACGATTTCTGAAGGGGGCAGAAAAAAACAAACATACGCGGAGGCACACATGGAGAAACAAATAGCTTGAGTGTAGTATAGTTTATGAAAAAAATCGCGGCCTCGTGAGCAAGTGCCCGGGGCGTAAGTTGAGAATCACGACATCGTGCACATGTATCCATAAATTTACATGCAAAAGTGGTTTCCACCCGACACTAAACTTGACCGATTACCTGAGGTGGTTGTTACCCCTACTGGATTATCGAATCCGGGTGTGATTTGGCATTGTCTACTTTACATTAATTATTTACCATACTACATGTGTTGTTGTTCAAATAGAAAAAGTATTTCTTTGAAAGTGATCGTTGGCCGGGGGCCAAGCACTTTCCTCACTCTCCTTGCGTAGCAGTCTAGCTATGTGTCTCTGCTTCAGTGCGACCCTCTTTGAACGACCTGTATAAGAGCACTTACCGCGGTATCGACACGGCTGTAATAGAATCGCCATTTACACGATGATCGCGTGGCACCCTGATCGAATTGTGGCGTTTGCGGCGTGGACGAAGAGTCAGCCCTTTGCCCGCTTTTCTTTTTATCTCTTTCTGTCGAAGCGGATCCCTCGGAGACCATAACACAATATAGTTATTTTTTTCTTTACACGGAAAGAGAAACACGTGCTGTGGTTACCGCATCCCAAGCTCTCGTCAAGGGGGAGTGAGCAGCTGCTCTCATCTGAGACTCTGCCAACCAAACGGCGCTAAACCAGCTTGAAGCGTGCCTCGTAAGAAATAGGAAGTAACAAGGCGACCTAATATGGCGGTAAGAATTTCATATGGTTGCGTGTAGCGCAGCCAGATTTCAAGCTCTATTGCTTACAAGTTAGTTTGTGCCTCATTTGTTGTGCGCAGGTGAACTTCATTGGGCAGCAGTATACCTCGATACATACATACATACATACATACATACATACATACATACATACATACATACATACATACATACATACATACATACATACATACATACATACATACATACATACATACATACATACATACATACATACATACATACATACATACATACATGCATACATACATACACACGTACATACATACATACACACACATACATACATACATACATACATACATACATACATACATACATACATACATACATACATACATACATACATACATACATACATACATACATACATACATACATACATACATACATACATACATACATACATACATACATACATACATACATACATTATCCTATTGTTTTAGAGCCTCCCAGGCATACTGCACCGCCGTACTATTACTTCAAATGTTACAACGTACCCGTTTCACGAAACCAGTGTGTGCTAACTTTTGATTAGTTTTATTGCACGCAGCTCGTCTCAAACTCAGATATCAAACACTGTTGTATCCTTCTCTCCTCTCTCTACCTTGTTGCTTTTGCATTCTTTCATCCTTTCTTTGGATATATCTCTTTCCAAATATAATCATTTATTCTCCTTATTCCTTTTCCCAGATCAGGGTGGCCAGTCAACTTGAGAACGAACTCACCTTCAGGCCTTCCCTTCTATTCCCCGTGCATAGTTAACTTGTAAGCAGTCAGGTCGTTCCTGCGGAATTGTGCCTGATAGATTTCCGCTTGTTTTGGGAAAATAAAGCTCGTGAAATGATGGCGATACACCTGTCCTAACTATTGTAGGGGTTTCGGGGCTGCGGATAGCCCGGAACACATCATTGAAGGCGCTATGCGTGTTCCTATAGATATATAGGAAGCTATACATAAATACGTCACGACCACGCCCCAAGGACATGTCAAAACGAATACCCAAACACGAAAAGAATGGGCCAAAAAAATAAATAAGAAACGCGAGCGAAATGACCGATTGATATAAGTGCATCTGCGGACGACTTTCGCGTGTCCCATCTATCAATAACACACTATCGTTGCCGCAAAGCGCGGCCAAGTAGCCGTCATCATCCTCTCGGGAGGACTCGGAGAAAATTGATATTGAAAGACCGGCGGGGGAGTATGTCTGCCCATACAAGCTACAGATTAGTACCGCAAAAAGAGGACGCAATCGCCCGCCCACAATGCCACAGAAGCAGTAGCGGCCCCCTCGGGAAGAAGCCCTCCGCTTTGCGCACGTCATTCGAATCTGGAACACAGAGGAGGCACCGTGATCCTGCTAAGTGAATGTCGAGCGAATACAGGAAAAAAGCCAGAAGAAACAGGAAATCTAGGTGCATGCGCATTGCACGTGTAGCGGTTGCTGTGGACGTAAGTTGCATTCTCTGTACGGCGAAATCGGGCACTGTCTTTACGTCTGCGCCAGATGATGGACAACAACGTCTCGCAACGCGACATGATTCACGCGACTAATTGCACTTTTGGTTTTACGCGCCGTTGCGCTGCAGTGACTGTCGTGCTGTCGCATTTAATTAGTCCCTCGGCGCTTCTTCACTGGCAGGGCAACCAGCGTTGTCTTCTCGATAGATGTGAAGCCAGGGCTTAATCCGACAAGCTCTCGCATGAGTCGATTCACTAAGACTCATCATACTCAGACCGGGCCGTAAGTCCGCGTCAGAGCGGGTCTATGGGAGTAACACCTTGGTGAGTCTGTGTCCTAGTGAGCCATAAGCACAAAATATCGCCACCGGATAATGACATTGACGTAACGAGCAGCCGGCGGGTTCAAGATGAAACTCTGTTAAGCGAACTTGTGGCTGGGAAACAGAAATTGAAATCCCAGTAAGAAATTCACGCTGTACACTGAGAGCGGTGAGCAGAGCATCGGCTGTCGATGGGATCTGCTATGAGGTACGCCATTGTTTACAGACACGGCATTGAAGGCTGTAGCGTTATCGCGGGTGCTTCCGAAAGCTCTCGAAAAAAAAACGTGAATATTCAGGTTGTCTACGTGTAGCCTTAGAATATTCTAAGAAATCGTGAAGCTTCACGAACATCGCAGCGTGTTCTGTGCCGACCATTGCCTACAGCTTTTATGGGTAAGACTCGAACACATAATGCAAGAATTGGGCATGGTGATACATTCTCTGAGCCAGTCTCAGTGAGCACCACCTTGAATTGCCGACCTGTGTTCCTGTAGCATTGGCCTTACAACGGCTTACTCTTTGAAAGCATATGTCCTCGCATGTTTCACTGCACTAGTTCTCATACATCCACTCGATATGAGAGGCGTGAGTTGGAGGTATGTGGAAGGCTTTGGAATTCACGACTTCTCCCCACAAACTATTTGATGGTACGTTCTTGATAAAATTATTTTATGCGAGTTGCGTATATTATCAAAATATCCTAGCGTGATTTAGACCACTGTTAACTCATATCTCAAGGTACAAGATCAAACACGTGTCGTAAGGGACAGATTGTATGAAACATTGGCGATAAGGAGCATTAAAAACATGATTTCAAAGGCTAATTTTACACTAACGGATTCATGGGTCGATTCAGGCTCCCGCAGACTCAGGTCAAGTTGTGAGTCTGAGTTTGAGTGAGTCCAGCTGAAACATATTCGTAAGTCCGAGTGAGTCCGGTTCAGAAAAAAGTTTAGCGAGTCTGAATCCCAGTAAGTCTTGTTCAGAAACATTTTGATGAGAGTGAGTCCAAATGATCACTCAGAGCAAATTGCATTCCTTCATTTTCTTGAGAGAGTCTTAGTGAGCTCCGCTTTTTTTGGTCGGCAGGGAGGGTGGGGATCAATGTATGCAAGTATTGCTCATGTTTATTCAGCTGGCTGGTTATATAGCAAGCTCGAACACTTTAGGTTAAAGAGGCAGCAATATTCCAGTGGCTGCCTTGTCATTGAGGTATTCAGGTCAATGACCAAGCAGATGCAGCTGCCCGATCCGCCCCTGGCGGTGTCAGCAGTGTCATTTCCTTTTCAAGATCTGACGCCGCAAAAAAAACTGTGTGTGCTTTCCCGTCGTGTAACGTTAGATTTATAGTATTCACCGACTTTCAGAAGTGCACGGCTACACACTTTGGACCCTGACCTCCAACTACGCGTTCCGCTCAGCATATCGCGACATGACACTGCCTTGCTGGCCTGTTCGTTTCTTTGGAGTGGCGTTCTGATTGATTGATTGATATGTGGGGTTTAACGTCCCAAAACCACTATATGATTATGAGAGACGCCGTAGTGGAGGGCTCCGGAAATTTAGACCACCTGGGGTTCTTTAACGTGCACCCAAATCTGAGCACACGGGCCTACAACAGGGAGTGGCGTTCTCAAATGATTGATTGATATGGAGGGGGGGGGGGTTTAACCTTCCAAAACCACCATATGACAGTGAGAGATGCCGTAGTGGAGGGCTCCAGAAATTTCGACCACCTGGGGTTCTTCAACGCGCACCCAAATCTGAGCACATTGGCCTACAACATTTCCGCATCCATCGGAAATGCAGCCGCCACAGCCGGGATTCAATACCGCAACCTGCGGGTCAGGTGTTCTCAAATGGCTATTCCTTTTTTATTGCAATGGCTGGCAGCCCTTAATGCAAAGTACGAGGGTGCAGCAAAACAGTCGCGCACCTTCTCTGTGACTGCGCCCGCTTGAAAAGTGAAAAAATAACCCTCTCAACGGCACTAGGCCACCTGAAAAACTGCCCCCTGAGGGACACCAAAGCCCTGGGTACCTAGCCTACCTGCATGATCTGCATCACATGCTGCTGGGAAGTGTTGTTGTGGTTCCTGCAAGCAAACGGACTGAGAGACAAAGTGTGACTGTTCTTGGACAACCTTTCTGCTTAGTACCCAAATAGTGCTCCAGTCACTACATTCTTTTTTCTATACTGTCAGCAACTTTTGAAAAAAATGATGGTGGCGCAACAAATACTAGTAAGCAAAAAAATTGGCAGATCCAACGTACACTGGGAATCGACCATATACGAAGCACGAAAGAGAAATGTTGATATATGTCACTTTAAAATGAGCGCAACGTTACGAAGTGGGGGTAAATGAAGCTGTACATGACTTCCGTCTCATGACGATCATGTGTGAATGTGTCGTTTACCTTCGTCATCTATTCACGTCATGTGATACCAGATTTAGTACATGTGAAGCTAGCGAAAAGCCGCGAGTACGCTATGTGTGTGGTATGTTGTCATGTTCTAACATGACACGCAACTCATGATTATCATGTTTGCATCAATCACATACCTTCGTCATCAATTCACGTACCATAGTACCAAATTTGGTATATGTGACGCTAGCGAAATGGCCGCGAGAGCATCATGAGCGTATCATGTAGTCATGTAGCTACATGACACGCATGTCATGACTATCATGTTAGGGTCTGTCGCTTGCGTTCGCCATGCAATCATGTCATACCATACCAGTTTTGCAACATGTCATGTGAACGAAACCACTGCAAAAGCTGCAGACAATGACATGTAAATCATGACATTCATGACATACATATTGCCACCTACTTCTAGTAGTGGTTCGTATGCCAAGGTGAAGGCACACACCACAGAGAAGAAAGAAGAGCGCGTGGCCCCCCCCCCCCTGCTCTGGCAAACAAGCCCAACCGACGCGCTTGGTTAGAGCCCTGTTGCTCAGACGTCAATAAACCTTGCCGACACCCCCTGGAGCGACGTGACATTGGTGGAGGTGCTGGGTAGCCCCTCACGGATGTTCCAGGCCCCTCCTGGAAGCGGCACCACAAGCCCAGTGCGAGTCAACACTCCCGTTCATCGGACAAGTCGCAGGATCAGGGGATTGCCACCTGAAGCTGGCCCTACAGTTCACCCCAGTATGATGAGCACGTCCGTTCAAACCACTTTAACAGGTACGGGAAACCCCCCGGTGACTCGGTACAGCCTCGAAAGTCCACAGGTTCCGACACCGTTTCATGGCACCGAGCTCGAAGACGTCGAGGACTGGTTGGTCGACTTCGAGCGCGTGGCTGCTTTGAACGACTGGAACGACGCGGCCAAACTACGGCGTGTGTATTTCTATTTGGAGGATGGAGCACGTACCTGGTACATTAATCACGAGGAACAGATGACATCGTGGCCCGAATTCCGCCGCCGGCTGTTGGATACTTACAGAAGTGCTGATCGCCACGAACGAGCGGAGCGAGCGATCCAGGCCCGCATCCAGATGCCCAATGAAACTCTTGCTGCGAAAACTCTTGCTTGAATTCAAGTCATGCTTCGCTGCTTCCTCTAAGGTGCGCCAGACTTCAATCACTAGGCACAGGATCGTCACTTACGACGACGCCCGCCCAGTACACCAACAGCCTTACCGTGTGTCAGCGAAGGAACGAGAAGCCATTCGCACGCAAGTTCGAGAAATGCTTGACGACGGCATCATCGAGCCTTCCAACAGTGCGTGGTCCTCTCCGGTCGTCCTAGTCAAGAAGAAAGACGGAACGCTACGTTTTTGTGTCGATTACCGGAAGCTGAACAGCGTGACTAAAAAGGACGTGTACCCGCTGCCACGCATCGACGACTCGTTAGACAGATTACGCCGCGCCCACTATTTTTCCTCTTTGGATTTAAAAAGCGGGTACTGGCAGATTGAGGTTGACGAGCGAGACCGCGAGAAAACGGCCTTTGTTACCCCTGATGGCCTGTATGAATTTCGAGTCCTTCCTTTTGGTTTGTGCTCAGCGCCCGCAACCTTCCAGCGAATGATAGACACTGTGCTAACTGGTCTGAAGTGGCAAACTTGTCTCGTATACCTTGATGATGTTGTTTTTTCTGAAACCTTCCAGCAACATCTTGACCGCCTCAGCAGTGTGCTACAGGCTATTCAATCAGCAGATCTTACAATCAAACCGCAGAAGTGTGACTTTAATTATGAAGAGCTCAAATTCCTTGGCCATGTAGTCAACGCCAAAGGAGTCCGACCCGACTTCGACAAACTTGCCGCTGTAGCCGCGTTTCCACATCCTACAGACAAAAAGACTGTTGGGCGCTTTCTGGGCTTGTGCTCCTACTATCGACGATTTGTTAGAGGGTTTTCGAAGATAGCGGAACCCTTGACTCGCTTTACACGCGACGACACACCGTTTGTAGGGGCTACTGAGCAACAGGCTGCTTTTACCGAGCTACGACAGCGGATGCAATCAGCCCCTGTTCTT
The DNA here is from genome assembly GCF_043290135.1 of Rhipicephalus microplus. Lineage (NCBI taxonomy): Eukaryota > Metazoa > Arthropoda > Arachnida > Ixodida > Ixodidae > Rhipicephalus > Rhipicephalus microplus. Next base: position 18,963,936 of record NC_134703.1, read on the forward strand.
GCGCATTTTGACGATAATGCCGACACAGAGGTGCACACTGACGCCAGTAACATCGGCCTCGGCGCAGTGCTCGTCCAGCATCAACACGGTAAGGAACGAGTCATAGCCTATGCCAGCCGCTCACTGTCCCGTACCAAGGTGAATTACACGACCACAGAGAAAGAGTGTCTCGCAGTAGTGTGGGTGATCACCAAGTTTCGCCCGTACCTCTATGGTCGTCCATTTAAAGTGGTGACAGACCACCATGCCCTCTGCTGGTTGGTAAACATTCGTGATCCCTCCGGACGACTGGCCCGATGGAGCTTGCGTCTACAGGAATTTGATGTGACCATCGTATATAAGTCTGGACGGAAGCATGAAGACGCTCATACGCTGTCGCGTGCACCCATACCTTTAGTCAATCACGACGAAGAGGACGATGACGGTTTCCTATGCGCCCTTAGCTCATCTGACTTGAGCAGACGCCAGCGAGAAGATGAAGAGATTCGACCGCTCATTGACTATCTGGAGGGTCATAGCGCCATTATACCTCGCCATCTATCTCGCGTCCTGACGTCTTTCTGCCTCCGAGATAATGTCCTGTACAAAAAAAAAATGCCCTTTCTACGAGCCGCGCTTACCTCCTCGTCATTCCGAAGGACATGTGGGACGAAGTCCTCTCCGCGTGTCATGACGAGCCCACATCTGGTCATCCAGGTTACTCGCGAACGCTCGCCAGAGTAAGTGAGGCGTACTACTGGCCCGGACTTTCGGCAAGCGTGAAGCAGTACGTCAAAAGCTGTCGTGAATGCCAGCGTCGAAAGTCGCCACCAAGCAAGCCGGCTGGATTACTTCAGCCAATTTATCCACCCCACAAGCCATTTGATCAAGTCGGCATGGACATTCTCGGCCGATTTCCTTTATCGTCCGACGGCAACAAATGGGTCATTGTTGCAACTGACTATTTGACCCGCTATGCTGAGACACAGGCGATACCACGAGCCACGGCTTCTGAGGCAGCACAGTTCTTGATGTGCCACATTGTTCTGCGCCACGGTGCTCCATCTACAGTGATAACCGACAGAGGAACAGCGTTCACTGCACAGCTTATTGATGAAGTTTTTCGACTGAGTAACACTAGGTCGAACGACGACTGCTTATCATCCGCAGAGCAACGGCTTAACCGAGCGACTAAATAAGACAGTCACAAACATGATCTCCATGTACATTGACGTCCAACACAAAACATAGGATCACATTTTGCCTTATGTGTCGTTTGCTTATAACACCGCCGTTCAAGAAACAACCCGATTTACACCGTTTTGCCTTCTCTACGGCCGCGAAGTTCAGACGATGCTGAATGCGATGCTTCCTTGTGAAGGCGCCGATCAATTAACAACTGACGCAGAAGAATTTGCACAGCGTGCCGAGGAAACTCGCCAGCTCGCCCGGCTACACATTGGTCAGCAGCAACAGGTCGATGCACGACGTTACAATATGCGTCACAATGACGTATCTTACAGTCCGGGAGACCAAGTTTGAGTTTGGTCCCCTGTTCGACGCCGTGGCTTCTCCGAAATGTTACTGAGCAGATACTTTGTTCCGTATAAAGTATTACGCCGCGTGAGCGACGTAAACTACGAAGTGGTTCCGGACGCTACGTCGTCACGATGGGTACAACGAAAACAACCGACCTCTGACATAGTTCACGTGGTGCGCATGAAGCCTTATTTTCCGCGTTCTTAAAAGACCACTTTTCCTGTGTTTTTTTTTATTTGTGCTCTGACAATTGCCTCATCATTGGTGAACTTATCGCGTCTAACATTTGATTATTGGTGCCCTTTTTCATTGTTTAAGCTACCTTGTTTTGGTTTTTTTTTCAATAACTTTACAGCATCGGGACGATGCTCTTTCTTTTTTTGTTGAGGAGGAATATTGCCACCTACTTCTAGTAGTGGGTCGTATGCCAAGGTGAAGGCTCACACCACATAGAAGACACCCCCTGGAGCGACGTGACAATATTATGATTTTCAAGTTGTGACTAGTCAAATATGTTTTTCATACAGTCATGTTATGCCATACTAAATTTGGTATTGATACCGTTATCAACGGCCAGGAGAGCTAACAGTCGTAAGCTGATCATGTTATGCTGTACTGTTTGGTATCGATACCATTATCGGAACGATCAGGAGAGCTAAGTCGTAGGCGGATAGATAGATAGATAGATAGATAGATAGATAGATAGATAGATAGATAGATAGATAGAGAGACGGATAGATAGATAGATAGATAGATAGATAGATAGATAGATAGATAGATAGATAGATAGATAGGACAGATAGATAGATAGATAGATAGATAGATAGATAGATAGATAGATAGATAGATAGATAGATAGATAGATAGATAGATAGATAGATAGATAGATAGATAGATAGGACAGATAGATAGATAGATAGATAAATAGATAAATAGATAAATAGATAGATAGATAGATAGATAGATAGATAGATAGATAGATAGATAGATAGATAGATAGATAGATAGATAGATAGATAGATAGATAGATAGATAGATAGATAGATAGATAGATAGATAGATAGATAGATAGATAGATAGATATAGATAGATAGATAGATAGATAGATAGATAGATAGATAGATAGATAGATAGATAGATAGATAGATAGATAGATAGATAGATAGATAGATAGATAGATAGATAGATAGATAGATAGATAGATAGATACGCTTAATGTCACCGATGTTCGCTAAGAAATGCTCCGCATTTAAAAGAAGGAGACAGGATAGAGCGCTTTATCCTGTGTCCTTCTTTTTCCCTTGCTAGTATGTGTTGCGCCACCATCGTTTTATTAAGCTATGCACCAACTCTCCCAACGTCATTCTCTGCTTCAAGCAACTCTTCTTCTTCTCTTTCACTGTTTTATAATCCTTTACCCTTCTTAAGCACTTAAGCACATGGTGGCAAACCAGAGCCTTCTGGTTAACCTCCTTTTTCGTCTCTCTCTCTCTCTATCTCTCTCTCTCTACAGTTCTTCCATAGATAAAGTAACACGTAGCTACCATGATCTCGTGACGTGTTAAGTAGAACTTTTTAGTTGGGCTGCTTGGTGCATGCTTTATGGAAGGAATAAGGTGCAAATGGGACGAACACCAGAAGATACGCAGACGATCGAACGCCTACTGACTAATTTTTTTCAAAGAAAATGGGAACGCGAATAAGCTCGCATTTAGATAGTGCTAATCACGTGGTATTATTTAAAGTGATGAAAGTTGTACGTGACGGCATATCTAACAAAAATGGAAATATCATCAACGACACGTGGTGTAACGCCAAGGAGCATGAAAATGAAACAAATGTGGTGTTGATTATATCAACAAAATCTTCATAGAGTTAACACAGCGCCACCCATTAAAAAGAATTGATTGATTGATATGTGGAATTCAACATCCCAAAACAACTATATGATTATGAGAGGCGCCGTAGTGGAGGGCTTTAGAAGTTTCGACCACCTGTGGTTCTTTAATGTGCACCCAAATCTGAGCACACAGGCTTAAAGCGTTTTCGTCATTAAACATAATACCTCTTCCGTTTATTCCTTGATTATTATGTGCGTTTTAACGTCCCGAAACCAACATCTGATTATGAGAGACACCATAGTGGAGGGAAAGATGGATGGAAGCAGGCCTCCAAAAATTTCGACCACCTGGAGTTCTTAAACTTAAACACAAATCTGAGCACACGAGCTTACAGCATTTTCTCCTCCGCCGAAAACGCAGCTGCCGGAACCGGGATTCAATCCCGCGACCTGCGAGTCAACCACCGAGTACCTTTGCCACAAGACCACCGCGGCGGGGCGCTCTTCTGTTTTTCGGTCACGTGCCGTATGAATTCCACCTAATGCGAGAAGTTGTTTTCACTCATTGCGCCTAAATATGGCATTTCGCATTCGTATAACACCTTCTATGTTTCGATTGCATAGTCTAGGACCTTTCTTTTGATACAGAAGGCTTATTTGATCTCGCGTGTGACTTTGTCCCAGCTTCTATTCAGCAGCAAGGTTCCCTTTGGGTGAAAAAGGCATTTGCAGGCCTTAGAATGGGCTGCCAATTCGGACCCAGTCCCTTTGTCGAGTGAACGCTCATCCGTTCATTTAAACTCCCCGTTTGTCCTATATAGATGTAAATGCAAGTTGGGGGGTTTTGATACACAACTATATGCTTGCAGGTGACAAATGTCTTTCGTGCTGGGTTCCGCATATTGTCTTATTTGAGTTCTGCTTGTCATCATATTTCCAGTTGTTAATTCGAGGGCACAAGGAAGCAAGTTTAAAAGAGGCTGAAAGCGCTACCGGAACCTTGCAATACGTATTTGCGAGTTTTTCAGCTTCCGGACTACGTGGTTAGAGTAGAATACTACTAATTTTTTTCCTCTCTGTTCATCTGGTGCGTTTTCTCTTGTTTTCTTTATTTTTTTGTACAGTTAATTTTTTGGAGTAAAGACTTCACTATTGCTGTGAAAACCGTGTGCGCATAGCCGGTGTAAAGCTTCATCAATTTCATTTTTGTGAATTTGGGCACACTCCTCATCTACCTTCCCACACTATATCAGTACCACAATGCTTGGCCGGACACATTTACATCTCTTCTGACATCCTTGGTCTAGAAATTAACGAAATGTGTCATTCTTAACCAGAAAGCTTTCGACAAGGGGAACAGTTATGTGCGCGTAAAGAAATGCGGCTGCGTAGCTCTGAAGGGCTGTCTCTGAATGTGATTGATTGATTGATTTGTGAGGTTTAACGTCTCAAAACTACCATATGATTATGAAAGACGCCGTAGTGGAGGGCTCCGGAAATTTCGACCACCTGGGGTTCTTAACGTGCACCCAATACTGAGCACATGGGCCTACAGCATTTCCGCCTCCATCGAAAATGCAGCCGCCACAGCCGGGATTCAAACCCGCAACCTGTGGGTCAGCAGCCGAGTACCTTAGCCACTAGAACACCACGGCGGGGCGTGTCTCTGAATGTGCGCTTGTATTATGCGGTTGTTCTTTGAACTCACAGATAAGTATCCCAAATTGTCCAACTTTGTCTTCGCACGCAATAGTCTTCGCACGCATGAGTGTTTGACATATTTCGCCTAAGCTTTGCATAGCTTATATATTAGTGCAAACCGAGCTTTAGAGCCAAGACTCACAAAGCACGATGATGTTGTGCAGAAGCCATACTATAATACTGATATTTAAATTTGCTTTTCTTGTCGTTTCACTGAGCAGGCAATCTTTATGTAATGAAAACAAATTATGCTTCTTACCATCAGGTACTACATAAGTATGACAGCGCAAGCCATCTGTAAACATAAACTCTCAATGATCACAGTCACAGTGGGCACAGCACCCAAATAAAAGATTCATTATTGATGTGATCGCCAGTGCTGCCAAGCACACCGCTGTTTTACTCAGTGATACACACAGTATGCATTATATCTTCCTTCAGGAGCATTAAAACTGCACTCGTACGTGTGCGTAGAACGGTAGTTCAGCTTTTGCTTGCTTTTCATGCTTTCATGGGCCAGAAAGGGCAGCTCAGACACGATCGCTGGTTTCCTAAACATTTTACGCGCAAAATTCATTAGCAAGTGGCTGAGCTACACGGGCTAAGTCAGGGTTTGCTGACCTAATAGTGTGGTTTGCTGCAAACTCACCGTATCATTAATGCGATCTCCCTGTCTTTAATGGTTATTTATGTTTATCTCGCGTCGGGCTATGATGGCAATTCCATGAATTGGCGTTGCTACACAGAGTCTCTGGGGTATCCAGGTAGCGAAGCCTGCCCAAAAAAATATACAGAACTATAAGATTAGTGATAATATACTTTTGTTACATTACCTTTAACTCTGCGGTTTTTCCCGCAAATGCTGTAAATTTGATTCTTAATTAAGGTATTGAGGTTTGCGTGACTTGCTTTCACAGTGCAACAATTGGCGTGAGCTGTAGGTAGGCCCTTTATATACTTGCTTCCGCCTTTTTTGTTTATCCGCTCTGTCTGTCTGTCTGTCTGTCTGTCTGTTCCGTTCGTTCGTCCATCCGTCTGTCCGTCTGTGTGTCTGTCTGCCTGAATGTCTATCTATCTATCTATCTATCTATCTATCTATCTATCTATCTATCTATCTATCTATATTTCTTTCTCTCTCTCTCTCTCTCTCTCTCTCTCTCTCTCTATATATATATATATATATATATATATATATATATATATATATATATATATATATATATATATATATATATATATATATATATATATATATATATATATATATATATATATATATATAGTAAGTGAAAACACAGTATGACTAAGGTGAAAACACAGTATACTATAGTAATGGGCGACATTAATGCAACGGTAGGGAAGAAGCAGGCTGGAGAACAGGCAGTAGGAGATTATGGCATCGGCACTAGAAACGCCAGAGGAGAGCTACTAGTAGAATTCGCAGAACGCAATAATCTGCGTATTTTGAATACGTTCTACCGAAAACGAGAAAACCGCAAGTGGACATGGAGGAGCCCTAATGGCGTAAATAAGAACGAAATAGACTTTATAACGACTGCACACCCAGGAGTCGTGCAGGATGCGGAAGTGGCTGGCAAGGTAAGATGCAGTGACCATAGAATGGTACGGGCTCGAATCCGCCTAGACTTGAAGAAGGAACGACAGAAACTGATACGCAAGAAGCCAATCAATGAGCTAGCACTGAGAGGGAAAGTACAGGAATTCAGAGTGTCACTGCAGAACAAGTACTCTGCTCTTAGCGAGGAAACCAACCTTAGCGTAGACACAATGAATGATAATCTGACGAGTATCATCACGGAGTGTGCAGTGGACGTTGGAGGCAGGGTAGCTAGACAGGACACCGGCAAGCTTTCCCAAGAAACGAAGAACCTAATTAAGAAGCGTCAAATCATGAAAGTGTCAAGTACAACAGACAAAATAGAACTGGCAGAGCTTTCGAAGTTGATTAATAGACGTAAAGTATGCGATGTAAGAAGGTATAACATGGAGAGAATTGAGCGCGCTCTAAAAAACGGAGGAAGCGTCAAAGCAGTGAAGAGGAAACTTGGGATAGGCAAAAGGCGGGTGTATGCACTAAGGGACAAAGAAGGCAAAATAACTACCAATATGGATAGGATAGTTAAAATAGCGGAGGAGTTTTACAGAGATCTGTACAGTAGCCGAGACAACCACGACCTTAATACTATAAGAACTAGCAGTAACCCAGACGACACCCCACCGGTAATGATAGAAGTCAGAAAAGCTTTGGAGAGCATGCACAGAGGCAAAGCTGCTGGTGAGGATCGGGTAACATCAGATCTGCTGAAAGATGGAGGACAGATTGTGTTAGAAAAACTAGCCACTCTATTTACGAGTAGTCTCCTGACGGGAAAAGTACCAGAGTCTTGGAAGAACGCTAACATCATCTTAATACATAAGAAAGGAGATGACAAGGACTTGAAGAATTACAGGCCGATCAGCTTACTCTCTGTAGTATACAAGCTATTTACAAAGGTAATTGCTAGCAGAGTAAAGAAAACATTAGAATTCAATCAACCAAAGGAACAAGCAGGATTTAGAACAGGCTACTCAACAATTGACCACATTCATACTATCAATCAGGTAATAGAGAAATGCTCAGAGTATAACCAACCACTATACATAGTCTTCATAGATTACGAGAAGGCGTTTGATTCAGTAGAAATATCAGCCGTCATGCAGACACTGCGGAATCAGGGCGTAGATGAAATATATATAAACATTCTGGAAGAAATCTACAGGGGATCAACTGCTACCATAGTGCTTCATAAAGAAAGCAACAGAATACTAATAAAGAAGGGTGTAAGGCAGGGGGACACAATCTCCCCAATGCTATTCACTTTGTGCTTACAGGACGTTTTCAGAAGCCTAGAATGGGAACAGTTAGGGATAAGAGTTAATGGAGAGTACCTCAGTAACCTGCGCTTCGCTGATGACATTACATTGCTGAGTAACTCAGGGGACGAATTGCAACTCATGATTACGGAGTTAGACAAGGAGAGCAGAAAGGTGGGTCTTAAAATTAATCTGCAGAAAACGAAAGTAATGTACAACAACCTCGGAAAGGAGCAGCGCTTTGCGATAGGTAATAGTGCACTTGAAGTTGTAAAAGACTATGTCTACTTAGGGCAGGTAATAAGCGCAGAGCCTAACCACGAGATTGAAGTAACTAGAAGAATAAGAATGGGGTGGAGCACATTCGGCAGGCACTCTCAAATTATGACAAGTAGATTGCCACTGTCCCTCAAGAGGAAGGTATATAACAGCTGTATCTTACCGGTACTTAGCTACGAAGCAGAAACCTGGAGACTCACAAAGAGGGTTCAACTTCAATTGAGGACGACGCAGCGAGCAATGGAAAGAAAAATGGTAGGTGTAACCTTAAGAGACAAGAAGAGAGCAGAGTGGATTAGGGGACAAACGGGAGTTAAGGATATCATAGCTGCAATAAAGAAGAGGAAATGGACATGGGCCGGGCATGTAGCACGTAGACAGGATAACCGCTGGTCATTAAGGGTCACCAGCTGGATTCCCAGAGAAGGGAAGCGGGGTAGTGGGAGACAGAAGGTTAGGTGGGCAGATGAGATTAAGAAGTTTGCGGGTATAAATTGGCAACAGCGAGCACAGGACCGGGTTAACTGGCGGAACATGGGAGAGGCCTTTGTCCTGCAGTGGACGTAGACAGGCTGATGATGATGATGATTATATATATATATATATATATATATATATATATATATATATATATATATATATATATATATATATATATATATATATATATATGTCAGTCTATCGTCTGTGTTTGTTTGTTTGTTTTAGCGTTTCTCAACGTCTTCCTGTTTCATTAAAAACTAATTCATTTTTTCTTAATTATTATGTTCAACTCGTGGAACCTTAGTATATATCTCACATTCGCTATAAAACAAACGACGCATCTTTCACCCTATTTTACCGTCAATATAGCGTCAGATTAAAATGTCTACAAGCGTAAATGTGGCGCCAGGCTCCCTTTCGATAATTGCCGTTGGTATTAAACTCTTAAATTGATCGACTGTAGCATCACGCAAAAAAAATACCTTGCAACAAAAAAAAAGAACAGGGTACAGTACCCTGAGGAAATTGTTTTGCCACATTCCCGAAGACCTGGAATGTGGCTGAGGTCAGATTCTCCAAGAGATATCTTGCCTGAATGCTACATTTCCCGAGGACACCGTTTTATAGAGACTATATTGATCTCAAACAAATCTTTAGTTGTTATAGTTGGTTGATGTTTTATGAAGGCTTGATACTTTTATTTGAACGTCTTCTCTGGGAAGTTGTTAGTCGTTCTAGGTGTTCATCTACAATACCACGTAAATGTTATATTTGTTTTCAGTGCGTTCTGTGTGTACGAACAGTTGTGTCACCCTTTGTCTTGCTCTGAAAGCGCTGAAAAATTTCCTCGCGTGGTTTGTTGAACGACTCTTACTTAAATATATCGTTCAGAGATAGTGTCACAGTAACGAGTATTTAAGTGCTCGAACAAACAAATGGAGAGCAGCAGTAAGCATTGGAGCACTTTTAAAGACACATTAAGCATGATAATCAAGCTAATCCTTGATAACCACGAAAGCTAAGATATCCTAGCATAGCGGAGCTAAGCCAGTGCTAAATTTCGTTGTCCAGGAAAATGATACTGTTTCGGTGCAGACAGCACCATGCTGTAAAATGCTGCGCACTTCACAGGTGACAGAAAGAGAAGGCGAGGCACAGGAGCAGAAATGTGGGCTGTTTAACCATTATAATTTTTCGCCTTATATGAATTACGCTCTGTCGCCTGCCGAGACCTTGAACATTAGAAAATGATCTTTTAAATTTTGAAAAATGAAAATAAATTAACTGAAATGGAAAAGGCAAAGCCAGCACCATGTTTCATAAACGACAATAATAAAGAACACAACCGCCGGTGTTCACGGAACCGACAGCTGCGACCAGCAGCTTTCCAGAGAGTCTTCATCCCATTTTATAATACTGGATGCAGCAGAAGTTTAGGCATGAGAGCCATCATCGCGTGTCAACTGACAGCAGTAACTGCAGCTTGTGGGCGTCGTATGTCATGCATAAAATATAATTCGCAATTCCTGCTACCAAACTATCAATACTTTTCGCACATATTGTGCTTCATCTCAGATTTTTTCACTACAAAGAAAATGTTTCATAAAGTCAATGGCTTCACATTACCAGTGGATATAGTAGTGTGACAAAAATCACACTAGACAGTTCATCATGTCAAAACAATATATTTTTCGGGGTAAAGTGATAAATAATGTTTCATACGTAAAATTGGAGAAGGGTGTACAAAGCACGGCAATATATTGCCGCGCCCGAAACAAAGAACGAAGACGATGTGCGCGCCAACAGCCTCGTGAAAAGGGGGACTAAAGAAGACGACGTGCTTTTGTTTTGCTCGCCTGCTCTTTGCTCCGGTGAACCCCAACTTTTTCAGATTTTTAGTTTATAATTCGTAGTTATGTCTATCAAAACAAGAGATGGTTTGACCGCTTGCTCAGCAAATATTTTTGTTTTTTGGTAGTATTATTTTTGAACTACTTTTTCAGATTGGCTTCATTTTCATTTTAGTTTCATTTAAGTATCCTGCCGCCCGGTTCTTGGCCCATCCCCCTCTGTGGGTGAGCGCCATCCATAAGAGGTCATCATGATCATCATCATCATCTTGCACAAAAACACACGCCGCCGGTGACATTGACTATTCCTCGTGCTACCGAAATCCCGTGTGTGAAAAGCAGCGAGGTTAGTTGGTCGGCGACTCCTTCACCGTCGAACGGTACGTCACATGCTACTGAAACGAGGATACATGATCGAGGCGGCACGACTATATTGTGGTCTTTGAGACGAAAGGATTTGTGCTCTGGTGATGTAGGATCAGTCAGACGAGCACTCTCGTAAAATGAAACCACGCGGTCCGGGATGTTGATTACTGCGCCATGCTCCCTGAGAAAGTCCATTCCTATAATTAAATTTTTGCAGCACTCTGGGAGAACAATGAAGGTCGCGACGAAAGAAGAATCTCCTATGCTGATTCTTGCTGTGCATCTTTCAGTGGGGAGCAGCAATTGATCACCCGCTGTTCTTATATGTGGTCCTGTCCATGGCGTTTTTACTTTTCTAAGATGATCAGCCAGCTTGTGACTTATTATGGAAAAATCAGCACCCGTATCGACTAAGGCCGTCAATTGCTCTCCATCAATAATTACATTGAGGTCGGCGCTCACCATTTCGTCGTTGTTAATATTCGTCGGCGTCGAGTCGTTCTGTAGCGGCAGTACTGGGGACTTTTTGTCGTCTTGTGGTCGGGCTGCGACCTTATCCCGAGAGGTCGCCGCCTTTAGTTTCCCCGATAAGGGCTGGGCGACTTTGTTCCCCGAAGGTCAGTAAAAGTACGTCGATTCGGTGGCGATGTCTGAGCAGGGGATGGAGAGCGTGACCTGTGAGTGGAATCGGGCTGGCGATTAGGAAGCGACTCGTGATAGGGAGACCACGTTGTTGAAGGTCCTCGAAAACCAGGGTCGTCATGGCTAACAATGTAGTCGGCGTTGGCACGGCGACCATCGTACCCTGGCCGAGACGGGCGAAGCGATGTGTCGCGATACCAACAATAGCAAGCTATATGGCCGGCACCACCACATTTGAAGCAGAGAGGGCGCCGATCGACAGTGCGCCAAGCGTCCGTTTTGCGAAATTGTGGGCGTCCTATGTCCTCTCGTGGTGGTGAGGAAGGCGCGGCAAGTGGTGGCTGGTAGCATGAAGACATCGGAGACATGGGTCGACGTCTGAAAGCCTCCTGCAATGGTTGCGACGAAGGTGTGGCTGTAGGTGGCTGGTAGTGTGATGTAATAGGTGGGACGGGTGGTGGACGGCGGACAGCGTCGGCGTAACTCAGTTAACACAGATTTGTTAACTCAGAGATGAGTGTTAACTCAGTTAACACAGAGTTAACACTCAGTTAACTCAGTTAACACACAGATTTCAGCTGCTGAAAAAGCGTGCCTAAGTTCGTCACGAACGACTGCGGCAACGGCGGTCACAGGTGTATCCACTGGAGGAGTCCAAAGCTTCAAAATTTCTTCTCGGACAATATCTCTGATCAAATCACGTAGAGAGCCCTGATTGTCCAGAGTCACTGAAGCGGCGTTGATTGGGGTGGTAGTGGACGAGCAATCATATTGCCTCCATCTTTGGTGCCGAGCATACTCAATGGCAGTGGCTTCTCTCATAAAATCGGCCACGGTAGTTGGGGCATTGCGCACAAGTCCAGCAAACAGTTGTTCTTTCACGCCGCGCATAAGGTAGCGCAACTTCTTCTCCTCGGACATATTGGGATCAGCCCGACGACAGAGGCGCGTCACGTCTTCAGCAAACATTGCCACAGTTTCGTTAGGTTTTTGAAGGCTTAACTCGAGTAACTGCTGAGCCCGCTCTCGATGGTCGACGCTAGCAAAGGTGTCCATCAGCAGCTGTCTATACTCATCCTATGAGGATATACGGCCTTCTCGATTCTCAAGCCACGTGTGAGCGCCGTCATCGAGAGTGAAGTACGTGCGGGCGAGCTTCTGTTGAGCATTCCACTGGTTGATGTCCGCAACGCGTTCTTAATGCTCAATCCAATCTTCAACATGTTCATGTGGGGCACCACTGAAGCGATCAGGCACAAGCGGCTGAAGAAGTGTTAAGTGCGCATTAAGCCATACGTCAGCGAGTGACTCTGCGAGGCTCCGTCGCTTCTACAAAGTGACTTCATGCGCGAATTACTGTCTCAGCTATAGCATCGGGGCGATGCTCTTTTAAGGGGAGGCAAATGCCGCGCCCGAAACAAACAACGAAGACGATGTGCGCGCCAACAGCCTTTTGAAAAGGGGGACTGAAGAAGACGACGTGCTTTTGTTTTGCTCGCCTGCTCTTGGCTCCTGCATAGAAACACACGCCGTTGGTTCTCAGACTCAACGTCTCGGTGCACTGCTTACGTTGAACCGCGACAATATAGATTGCCCGAACTTCATAAACGACGTACTTTGTGTCTCTAAATGTTACTATAAACCTTTAATGGCACCTCTCGTATTTTACCATTGCATGCGAGTACAACTATTCTTCTCATTTCCTTAATCTTGTATCTTTTAATCTGTCGCGTCTCGCTCATTTCCTGAATCTTGTATCTTTTAATCTGTCGCGTCTCGTTTCCTGTGCAGGGTAGCACACCGGTTATTCTAAGCTGGCCCAGAAGTCTGACTCTCCTCATTCTCTCATTTTTCTTCGCTTGCTACACATCGTTACAATTTTTCAGCTATTTGGATTTTTCGCTTCTATCTTTTTCTGCGTCGGACGTTAAACTCCAAGAGTTCTTGTGTATTTTCTCCCTGCATTCCGAACATTGCGTAGATGCCTTGCAAAAGAGCGTCAGCCTGCGACCGCCAGGCACAATCGCAACTCGCCTTCGAATGCGGTCACTCGGTATTCTGCTTTCAGAGGCGACGCTTGCCGACGTGCACGGCATGCGTTGGGGCAGATGAAGAAATTCTGCACACGGAATGACGGACTTCCCGCTTTCAAAGATTTGATGACTGCGTGCACAATCAGCCCAATTCCGTGGCGTCTCTGAGCAAAGTGGAACTGATTGAGCAGTTACGGGACGTACGGAACTAATCAGCACGCTTCAAATGGCAACGAAAAGCTGTAAGGCCTTAGTCATATAGCACCGTTTCCTATATTTCAAATGTTCTTTAGTGATGGGGACTGTTGGTACTTTCGTTCTTGCAGTGAATCAGAATGGTAGGTCATAGGAACAGTTACGTTAAGTTCCGACTAGGATGAAATGTGGCACCCGAAAAGTGGGTCAGCTGTAAAGTCCGTGTTAGCGTTCAAATTAATTAAATGCCAGCGTCGACACAGGAACAGACCTCACAACCGAGCTGTGCGAGCGTCGAGAGGGTATAGGGTGGCCAGCCAAACCAAGTGTAATTTCACGAGGGCCAGCGGAAGAGCGGAGATAATCTTGCATTCGATAAATGTTTCGCCATGGAAAACAACCCTTACGATATAAACGGGGGACATCTACGCAGAGCGTTCCATTACTCTGCCATCTCGAACAACGTGCGATTGCTTCCACGAAAATTCGGTAATTCGGAGTGTTGAATGGAGACAATTAAACTAATGAACAGCGGCTGAGGAATGCGCCAGGCACAAATCCTGTTGCGATGACTCGCGAGGTCACCCGGTGATGCTCCGGCCGCATTAGAGACAGCTGCAACCAAAAGAAAGATGTTACAACATTCTGCAGCTTCGTTCAGCGCATGCAGCTTTTTCCTCAGAATCGTAATTCCCTTTCCAAAGTACAAACTGGGTCAACGGAGAGCTCTCGCGCCTGCCGCTGGACTTCCTGCATTTAGGGAAATCGAGGTGACTGTCTTGTTTTCTTGTGTACCGCAGTTAGAACTGCCAAATGCTAGTTTGAAGTTCTGGTTTTTGTTTACCCGCGACATCAGTCAGGTTGTTTTTGTACCGAATACGTTAATCTACGCACTAACGTAGTAACGGTCTAATGTTTAAGCTCACTCATTGGCTGAGTGGGGATGTTTCTATCGAAGCAGATTGAAAAATATTTTCCTTTGAACTTCCTTGCTTTCTATAACATACATTTTTACCGTATATATCGTGGTGTAACCTTGAGTGTGCGGCATTTGGAAAGTATTGTTATGGCCTTCAATTATTTACTTTTCACTAGAGTACCCGCAACGTCGTCATGAATTTCATTCAAGGAAGGGGGTGGTAATATGAAGATGTAAAACAGTGTAGAATTCTGGCAATACAGTGATTAAGCGCTTATTAAAAAGCATTAGCGTGAATTAAATGTTACTGTGACTGTCTCTTGATGGAACAGACTTTACTATTTCTTTTAATGATGCAAATGCCACAGAGTGGGTAATGCGAAGTCCAAAAGAGACAGTAAAGGGAAAAACTACTTTTCGCATATTAGTAAATTACAATTCCCCAATACCAAAAAGGCGGCTTTTATTGCAGAGGATACTTGTTACGTGAAGAAACGCATGGAAAGAAAAGCAGGTAGCAACGACGTGATCTTGAAGTTCCCGTACCAAATGACGTAACGTCATGTACTTTGAGGGCATCTACAAGGCCACACATAGGCGCTAATTGGTAAGAAAAATGTACATTGTCCTCTGAGGGTTCAGTAAACTTATCATAACAATGTTGGCGTGCCAGAGTCTACAAAATGTTTAAAAAACGAGGCTATAAAATCACTGACGTCACGCGCAAGGATTTTGGCACTTAGTTCCAAACTGAAGCTCGACCTTGAATTATTATTTTATTTTCACACAAAAAAGGGCACTTTCAAACGCTTTGTACACAATTGTGCACTCTAGCTTTTGCTTGTTGTGGTGACTATGGGCTGAAAAAGAGCAAGATATATACAATGATGTTTGGGCGATTTGAACATTCTGCCTAATTCATCTCATTTAAGTAAATTTAGTGGTGTACTGTTCTACAAGAGTACTTATCTGTAGCCCCTACTATGGTCGACCAGTTGCTAGACGTGGTGTTTCTCTCGAGCCTCTTTAATTACGTAATTTCTGTTGTCTAAAAATTAACAAAAAAGAAAGGCGACTGAGCACTTTGTTTCTAGCCTGATATTTCATTCCATACAGGGAAGAAAAAACACAGTGAATTGCTTCAGGATAAAGAGATAAATAATCAGTACATAATTTATTTAATTTTCATAAAACAGATAAATCAATACAATAATAAATAATTTTGTTGCAGTAGACCATCGAGCGTCAAGAAATAATGATGTGTCAATTGGACGTTTATACAGACACTTTTTCAGTTATTCGTAGGTGACGTCTGAAAACATTACCAATACAAGTTGTCATAGTACTATTTATTAAAATAAAACAATTCATTGTTTCAATTTAGTGACCCTTTAAATGAACTTATTAAGGCAAGAACCAGGTATGAGAACTTGAGTTTTTTTTTAATTTACACCTACACCAGTATAGAAGCCTAAAAAACTGGCTTTTGAAACAAAACAATCTGCAGTATAGAGGCGGTGTTATCGACCGTAAAAAAAGGGCAAAAATGTTCCGAAAGCTTAGCACCCTTTTGCAAGCTCGCAACCAAACTCGACACAGTGCACACAGTTCAGAGTAAATGGGCCAACGGAATCGCAAATACACGAGACCTCTTCGCGTCAGATAATTAAAATCAGAATCTTTCCTTCCTTGCTATGCGGAGAGAGCGAGAAAAAGAAGGCAGCAGTAATAACGAGCGTGGGAGCAGGGATATTATTTGGGGTCACATTCACTGCTCAAGATATAGATTAGCGGCCAGCAAGATCTAAAGAGGGTGCGCACAACGGCCGTCATTGCTTTTGTGCAGGCTTCTCTCTCTCTCTCTCGTCGTTGATTAAAATTTCTTTGGTGCTACTTTATTGTTTGGTTCCTCATTTCGCAAGATTTCTAACATAATTTATAAAGAACAAAAAAGGAAAACCTATGAACGAAGTAAAGCGGTGAATAAAGTTACTCGCCTCCATTTTACTCACAGTATTAATTGGTCTTTCCTTATATCACTTATTTTTTTTAATTTTGAATTGTTAATCCCATTTGCCTGAAAACGACTCACACAATAAAGTGACCCACCACCCTACCGAGGCTATAGAGAAACCTTCAGCGTACGGGTGCACATTTAATTTGCGCTACGTCTGTTGGATCTTGGCGCACCTTTTATATTTTACACGCTGATCTTTTATACGCTAATCGAGTGCGGGGCGCTGACGGATCACGATGGGTTTTGCCAAAATAGAGGAGGTGCTGAATTTGCTTTATTGACTCCGTGCACCACTACTGTGACATTTATTGAGATTCAGTGGTAAAGGCAAATGATATCATTTTGAATAATTATTAAAGCTGCAGGTCCTTCGTTTAGCATGCGCATTCTGATTCAAAACATCTACAAGTATTACAAATGATTTCTGCGAAAACCCGCAAGTTGGCGGAAGAGATAAGAAAGAGAAAGAAGACATCCACCCGTTCGTAGTACGAGGCCACAAGAAAACCCGTATGGATTTGTCATGAAGAGAAGCCTCTTAGTTGCCCGAAAAATTCATCTTGGTTCAGGGTTCAAAGCCGGATGAACGTTTTTCCGGGGTAGTAACTCTGCCAACTGAGCTAACCAGTAAGCTAGAAATTGACAGCGCGAGGAAAAACGTGAAATATAGTTTCATATTTTTGGACACAGCTACTGGGAGTAAACCGGGAATAAGTAATATAGGTATAACATAAACGGCTTGTTGTTATGATCCTTCACCAAAATGTAGCCACTGAAAAAAGCCTGATTCTCCGTGCGCATACATCCTGTCATTTATCTCTTTCCACCTGTACTGCGCCCTGTAATGGCGCTGAAAAGGCAGCTTGCTCCTATAAAGCAAGTATGCCGGATGTCGAAAATTAGTGGAGCCCTGGACCGAAGGCTCCACCAAATTAGCTCTTGAAGTTCTCTTTACCCGATCTCTGACGTAAACGTTTTTGTTCTTTCTTATGAATGAGTAAGATTGAAATTTTGAACTAAGCACATTCTTCATTTGAGATGAACTGTTCTGTTTATCCTTGGAACGAGCTAAACTTGACCACACCTTTCGACTTTTCGTACACTAAAGTATGAGATAGCTGAAAACAAGGTATACTACTACACAAAAAACTCATTTATTTAGTGTCACGCGTAAACACTACGAGATCATCTTGCTGTATGAGGTAGTGTAGACTAGGGGTTGTTAGTTGACAGGTGGTGTTCTCTAACATGCTTCTCAATCTAAATACACGTCTGTTCTTACGTATCGTCTTCGTTAAAATATAACCCCCCTAAAGGAACCAAACTCTCGATTTCAAATTTAGCAGCGCCACATCTTCGCATTGAATATGTGGCGCTGCTGCAAAATGCGGCGACGCAATACAACGGTGCAAGCTCGGCTGTCGCCAACTACATCAGTGGGACAAAGAGTGTAGGAATAAGATAAACAAAGTTAAGCTGGCCGCTCTACGTGCAGTTCTCTTCTGAAAGTTGTGGAAGCGATGACGTGTTCCCTTTTTTCCCGAAACACAACTAAAGTCAAAACTAAAACGGTTCTAAAATAGAGCGAGGCTAAGATGCTCGACGAACGTTGTACTAAATTCGCCTGTCGGGGCTGCAGCTGAGCTAAAACCAAAATAACAAAAAAACAGCCCCAATTGTATACATCGACGCGACTTGCAACCGCCAGACGTGTTCGTGGAAACGGCGTAGAGAATCGCGAGTCGAAAGCAAAAGCCACCGAATTCCGTGGGCTTCGAGGCGTTAATTATTCGAGAAGTTCTCTTCGTGAGGAAAAAAAAAAAGTTGGTCGCGAAAAGCGTTTAAACGGAGGGAAATGAAGGAAGCGCCAACGCAGTGCGCCAGAGCTTAACTTGGAAAGCAACACCTCGCACGCTTGCCCACACACGCCCCTCTTTCTATAAATACGTGCAGTGTTTGAAACACTACGCGTGGTAGACCACGTAAGGGTGCCGTGATTTAAAGTCTGTTTTGGTGCAAGCAGTGCATATACGAGTGATCGGCATGTTAAAATACAAAAGGAGACAGTTTCAAATCTTGCAACGTGGCTAATCACTGTTTCTTCTCGGCTGCGTTGAACGTGTTCATCTTCATCCTCTGGGAAGCACATGTCATGCACAGTTTTCGACCGTGCTGCATCGTTTTAGCAAAACGAAGTTGGATACTAGATTTTTTTTCTTATTTTCATCTGCTTACCTCGCTTCGCCGGAGACACACCACCGGAACGCACGCCCTAGGCGAAGCTGCTTGACGATGAAATTTTTCGCCACGAAAGAACCGAATCGAAATGTTGTGCCATGCTCAGAGCCGTGCCAGTTCGTCAGAACAGAAAATAAAATGAAAAGACAATTGTAGCTAATGACGGTTAAACGCGAGAGGAAACAGCAATAGCGTTTCATTGCCAGCACACCACCTGGTAACAGTGACATGACAATGCACTTAGCAGTACTACAGACTTGGTTTTACGCAGATGAATGCGTAATCTCGAACTTTATCAGGTGTAACTCGTGAAACGCAATCCTGATTTATTTTTATGAGCATTTCGTATGCAGTACGTAAAATAAAGAATTGCCTGGCATGTTTGTAAAACTACAGTGTGAATTTTTGTAGTCATTGCTATTCAATCCGTGTCATGTTCTGAAATTCACAGTTAAACAGGACAAATGGGAGTGTCTGTGTTGGAAATCTATATGAAGGATACCAGCAGTTGTTGTGGTCAAAATGGAAGGATACCCACTAGAAGGTAATTGATCTAAAAGTGGGGTTTAACGCCCTAAAACCACCACGTGATTATGAGAGAGGCCGCAGTGGAGGGATCCAGTATTTTCGGCCACCTTGCGTTCTTTAACGTGCTCCCGAATCGGAGCACGTGCGCCCACAACAGTTTCGCCTCCATTGAAAATGCACCGCCGCAGCCGCGATTTGATCTCGCGACCTGCAGGTCAGCAACCGAGTACTACTCCCACCAGACCACCAGTGTGGGGCCGACTCGAAGGTGAATTCGCTAGAATACATTTGTGCAAAGTAAGTCCTGGTCATCGCTAAAGCACAGCGGTTGGTAATCGAATTCTTCGGGAAGAATAAGCGCACCCTAAAGAAACCAATTATTTACAATGCTTTATCATTGGGAGCTTATGCATTTGTTTATCCATTTAAGTGAAACAGTTGATAATTAGTCTAATTATACGAATTGACTAGTTCAATGAATCAATCAATGTTTCTTTATTAGCATCAGAAGTATACATTGTGAGTAAGTATGCAGGAGGAGGTCCCAAGGTAGTAAACCGCAGGCGGCAAAATCGTGAAAATCGCAGTACATGCACAAATAGGGTGAGTAAGATTCCTCTTTCCCTGACACACTTTCCAGACCCCTTTACCATAGGCAACAAATTTCACTATCTGTTCAGAAATTTCACTTTGTCTTTTGCTTGTGCCCTACTTCCCCACCTAGGTGCCGATATAACATAGCGGTTACTGTCATCTGGTTAACCTTCCCGCCTTCCTCTTCTTCTTTTCTACTAGTTTGTTCAGAAATCTGACTCATTGACAGAAATATGTTTTTCTCGAATACTTGTTTTTAATGTACTTGTATTCAATGCATATGTTCCAGTAGTAGTATTAAACTTCTATTTTAGTCACAAACAAAATGCCGAGCATTTCGACCTCCTGTGGGACGAGTCGATGATGTTCTTCTTCTGCAACGATCCACTCGAGCCAGATGGTCGACTAGATAGACTATTTATTGTCCTCATAAAACCAGGCTATTCGTGTACCTCCAACGACACACATAGAAGAGTCAGAATTCAGAGGTGTCGCTTTTGGCATGCGCAATAATTCAACTATATCTATAGAAACTTCATACGCAGAAATGCCAAGTGTATCATTGCAGTTTGCTGTACTGTCTACAAGAAACAATCATACATATCTATTGTGTGGTAAGCATTCAGTGTTGTTGTAACATAATGTGCTTTCCAACAGCCAGCGAATAGCACAAGTAAATACAAGTGTACGTGCTTGCATATATGTTAGTAAGCACCTGTGTTTGCTTGCGTGCGCATTCGTGAACGTGTAATCGATAAAGGAAGCGCACGTGTTTCTCGCGTTGTTGATTTATTTTTTCTACAGCATGTTCGCGTATGAGCAATCAGTTCTCTCCTATTACGTAGCTCTTTCCGGCCTATCACCCAGCTGCTTGTTTCGATTTTAATGTGCTTCTCTCTTTCTATCTTCAACATATGTGGTTCAGTTCTCTCAATCCTGAAGTGAAGAGAGGAGCTGTTGCAGTATTGCAGTTGTCCTAAGAATAAGTGACAATGCCATTATCAATTAAGAGGATCACATTTATTTCTAACTTCTGTCTGCAATATACCTACCTCCTGTACCTATTACCTCAATACAAGGATTAGTATGCAGCCGCTGTGCTCCTTTAGTGGGCAGCTTTCGGCCTGCTTTTTCCTAATGTTTTCGGTGTTCTTGTGCACTTGCCTACGTAAATCCATAATAATAATAATAATCAATCAATCATAAATCAATCGTTTATTCAATGTGCCCAGCATAGGTCGGCAAACTCACTGATGAGTCGACTCACCCACACTCGAATCAAGCCATCGTAATTCTGTGTACTCAAAAACCAGCATTAAGGTTTTGCGTGTTTTCGCGGTGTTTTTCGGTAGGCCGATACGTCAGCCCTGAGTATCTGCCGGGGGAATGTGTGAGTCTAGGCGAGTAATAAACACTTTGATGAGTTTGAGTCCGAGTGTTTCCGGTTGAGGAACATTTTGGTGAGTGTGAGTGAGCCCTTAGCGCAAAATGTACTTCGTGAATGAGTCTGAGTGAGCCCTAAACTTTTTTGCCCATCTATTGTGATCAGAAACAACCACAAGGTCGTTGTGCAGGTGCACGCAAAAAGAAAAATAATAATAATAATAACAATATATAACAAAAGTTTTGACTCGCGTAGTACACAGCCAGCAATATATTGCTTTACGTGAAGACAGTGAACCATAATTCGCATTACGACGTGTTTCCTATCATACAAACTGACTAATAAAACTGACAACACCCCAACAAGATAGATAGGTGCAAAACACAATTTTTGAAGATTCCATAGCTCGTTTTATTGTTGGGTGTTTTTTCAACCGCAAACTGAAGAATGGCTCGGAGTCAAAACGGCCTGAAAATACTAGTCCCTAAAATAAAGAAAAATAGGTATCGCAGTGAGTGACGGCGTTTTGCCATTGAATAGCAATAGCAATAAAACGTTGTAGTAAACATCGCTTTCTCCCAGCCCCCGGCCAGGATGGCAACTCTGATCATGCCAAGGACAACAACAAACTCGATGGAAGTGTTACAGCTGAAAATATCCAACAATACACCCTCCACTATATGTTTTATTCCGTTTTGCCTCCCTTTTCTTCCAAACTATTTGATGCAAATTCCATCGGTACCCATCTGTTGTATGCGTCGAGCGTTCCAGCCGCACAAAGTTAGCGAAGTCGTTGGCTCCCGATTGGGAGAAGCTCATTAAAAGAAGCGAAAAGCAGTGTATTCGAAACAACATGGCACGTTACATCTGTGTCTATGCGTATGGAATCAGAAATGCAGCGATATACGTGCGCTGAATCACGCCGCAGATTTCAAGCTTTTGTCACCAATAAAAACATCGGAGACCTGCGAAGCAAACGACTTCTCAGACGCCTGAGAAGCAAACAATAGTGAACGATGGGTTGCTATCGTCAAATACACAACAATACACAGGAAAGCGCGTCCCTTTATTTTCTTCGGAAGAGGCAACTTTAAAACCCGAGGCGGGGAGCGAGAATGTGTAATTTGTCACGTTAACAGCGGCGGTGTTTTGAATCTGCAGGCGCACATTGCGGTGGCCAACACGACGACGCAATTTTTATTTACAGGCGAAGCTTGTTAAAGCGGCACCCATTCGTCCCTTGTAGTCATAGTCGTAGTCATAGTGTGTAACCAGTCTTACCTTTTGACCTTCAAGGTGATGCCGGTGGGAGATTTCTCCTGCGCGTTGTTGAACAATGAAAAATTCGCGGCGTGCGCGTTAACTAAAAGCCGAATTCTCCTGTCTCTCATTCCCAATTAGCAGCCATTGGCATGTACATTGAGCACTATCTGACAAGGATGGGTTGCTACGTTATATTCGCTGGGCGTAACCTCCTTGGTTTTAGAAAGGTTTAGCGAGCGTTGGGCCGCAGTGCCATAAATACAGTGAACTAGTATATACCATGAACTCGAGGTGGTTAAAGGTGGGAAGTAGACACGAAGCGCAAGCCGTAAGAAAGTGCGCGTGTGCCACATCTCGTTTAGTTCTTGGAATGTCGGTTAGATTGCGGTGCTTCTATATGCGGAATATACGATGAAAAGATGCGAGATGGTGGTACTGGGAGTGTTGACTAGATGGACGAACGGACACAGAGACAGACGCATGGAGGGACGTACGGATGGCTGCACGGACGGATGGACGCATGGACGGACGCAGGGGCGGATGCATCGACGAACGCAGGGACGAACGCACAGACGCACGCACGGACGGGCGGATGGACGCGTGGACTGTCACACAGACGGACGCATGGACGGACGGAAGCAAGAACGAATGGACGGATGGACGCTTCGCCCCACTCTCCGTCATTCACTGCGTGGACATGCTGCCATTTTTTTTTACATTGACGATTGCGCATGACCTACGTACTACGACATTTTGCAGATCAGCATTTCTCTTGGGACTACTGCGTTCAACATTGAGCTTTACTGATAAAACAGAGCGGTAAATACTAAGTCCTTGGACGCCAGATAAATAATAGTCAGAACCGCAAAAAAAAAAGAAGTGCACCCAACATCACACCATCACGTTGAGCCCGCCAAACATCATGATCTACTCGAAGGTCACCGACGCTTGGCAGGTGCCTCGACCAAGGTGCCATATCGTCCCTTGCAAAAGATGCATGCTATGGGGGTGTGCCGGCGTTAATGATCCGGCACGCCGTCACCGGCACTACTATTGCGTTCAGCGTGATAGAGCCTATACGCTTACTGCGACAACCTACATTAAAATAATGCGGCCTGTTTCACCACATCGCGTGCACGCCAATGCGAGTGCTGTTCAAGCGCTGTGCGTTTGGTCCAATGAGTGCCTGCTAGTAAGGCAAATATATGGGGCTATAAAAGAGGTGATGTCAGGTCATTTCTAAATACACTGTTTCAGCACGCAACTCGAGTGATGAATGTTGACTGTGCTGCACCTAACAGGCTTCGACGATATTGCACCAGCCCACCACCCGGAGGAGTCAACGGCACCGAAGAGGCGCTCGCCATATTTCTACATAGAGGCCCGATCCCGCACTGCCCCCTCGATGGCACGAGCTCCGTAGAGGCGAGCGAATCACGAGGAAAGCTTCGGCTGTACAGGAAGAAATGTGGGGCTGCGCAAGCTACACTATACGTTTCACAATTTTGTTCTGTTTTTTTTTCTTCTTTTTTTCATTCATGCGTAGAACCAGCTTTGATCGCAGAGAGTAGAGGCTGTCTTATGTCTCAAACTCGGGCTGTGCACAGCGATTTTTGGCCGTCGGCTGGACAATATATGCCAGCACCACTAGTGCATTTTAGAAGGAAGAGATATTATAACGGCTTGTTTTTCACGAAGACGCTATTCCGCTGTAGTAAAGGAGTGACGGGAAAATAGAGCCCTTTTTTTTAAGTTTATAATTTCCAGTAGCTTCCCTGTATTTTATGCTGCCGAGACGCAAAGCCTGGGAAAAAGGGCGGTACTGCTTTACATTATCTTAAGTAAATATTTTAGAACATTTTTTTTCTATTTTTTTTCCCATAGTGCACAAAACATGCATTTCTACTTACACTATTCTAAGGCGTAACGCTAGCAACATTTGGGGCAGTTCTTGGTGAACCGATATTTCAGCGTAAAAGAAATTTGAAACGTCAATAATTTGCCATATATGGAATGCATAAATCCCGCTTACTAATTTTAAGCATTATTGTCAAGCTTATCTAGATTCACATTTTCATATGTGTGGTTTAGCGTCCCAAAACCACCATATGATTATGAGAGACGCCGTAGTCGAGGGCTCCGGAAATTTTGACCACCTGGGGTTCTTTAACGTGCACCCTAACCGGAGTACACAGGCCTACAACATATTCGCCTCCACCGAAAATGCAGCCGCCGCCGTCGGGACTCGATCCCGCGAACTGCGCGTCAGCAGCCGAGTACCTTAGCCGCTAGACCACCGAGGCGGGGCAAGGTTCACATTTTTACTCACGTCTACTCGCACGTACTCCAATGTATCCTTCATACACCATTGAAATTTTATTGACCAGAAGCGTGAATTACGTAGGGGGTGCCATCACCTCTCCATCCCCAACTCTTGGATGGATATTCCTAATAGATATGTTGTATGTATTATCACTATAATTTTTTTACTGGATTGTAACTTCTCATAAATCATAGCTCATTCTAAGCTGACGAATTCGTGACTCGAGTCACTCGGACTCAGATCAAGCAGTGAGTCGCAGTGGGTCCAAGTGAGTTCTAATATGGTGATATTAAGTCTGAGTGAGCACAATTAAAAAAATTTAGCTTAGTGCCAGTCAGCCTTAAGCTAAAAAATATTTCACGAGTGAACCTGAGTGATCTCCACAACTTTTGCAGACCTATGAGCACAATACGTAAATTCCCGAGATGTATATGCGAAGTTCAAGTATTAAAAGTACTCGAACAAGCAATACCTCTGACATTAAACATTAACCGTTCGAGCACGAGCTGTGTCAGAAACATGGCGCCCACAACGCGCTGTCTCTAATTCCACAATCAAATTCATAGGTTTAAAAGTCATGGATTCGATCGTGGCCATGGCGGTTGTATTTACCGGATGGTGTGTAGAGGTTCGACCAGGGCGCAGTGTCGATTCGAAGACAAAGATGAGATAGAAGAAAAACAGATAAAAAGAGAAAGAATTAGATTAGAAAAAAAAACATAAAAAAATTGCCCGCAGCTTCCTTCGGGGGAACACTGAGGAGGATGCGGAGCATATAATTGGTTAACGGGGTGTTAAAGTCCGACTTACTTGGGTCGATGGCTAAATTGGTTAACGTGGTTGTGAAATGGGGTGTTAAATTGCGACTTACTTGGGTCGATGGCTAAATTGGTTAACGTGGTTGTAGGAGGGGGTGTTAAATGAGTGAACACGTACACACGTATGCGAAAGGGTGGCGCTGGTCGAAGGGACGTTGATCATTGTGTTTGTGGATTCGTTGGAATTCATTTCACCGCTACTTCGGACGTCGACGCGCCGTACAAACCAACGGACGAGTGGCAACTGAGCGAGCGAGCGCCGACCTTGAGTATATATACAGCGCGACGGCGCATGCGCTGTCAGCTGTCGAATGTTCTCGAAGGAGAAGCGCGCGCGCGGCACAGATGGCGACGGCGCGACGGCGCATGCGCTGTCAGCTGTCGAATGTTCTCGAAGGAGAAGCGCGCGCGGCACAGATGGTGGGCGACGGCGCGACGGCGCATGCGCGCGCGTCAGCTGTCGAATGTTCGAGAAGCGGTGCGGACGGCGCACTACAAGGCGCGAGTATAAGATGCTTCCGCATCTAAAAATGTAGAAAAACAAGGCAGACCGCTCAGCTCTGCACTTCTGTCAGTTTTCGCACAACTGGTGCAAGCCACCTTTATTTTTTTTGCCACTTTAGTAACGTCTTTAGTGTCTTATACTCTTTGATGTTGCCTTTGCTCTGTCGCATTTTTTTGTAATTTCTCTCGCTCTTCGCAACATTTCTTTTTAACATTTTTTATTAGACTCACCTCTTTCCCCAGCAGAGGGTAGCCAGCCGGTCTAATAACTGGCTAACCTCCCTGTCTTTCCTCTTAAACTTTCTTCCTCCTCCTCCTTAGTAACGCCTACTCCAACATACACGATTTATAAAACATTTGCTTCACAGCCTAACGTAGAAGAAGTCACATCATATCCACGGAGTGCATGACGATGAGTCGGGCGAAGCATCCGTTTGTCTGTCTGCGCTTCCGTCTTTCCGTTCGTTCTTGTTTCCGCTCGTCCGTGCGTCCATCTGTGCGACTGCCCATGCGTCCGTCCGTCTGTCCATCCGTGCACCATCCGTCCGTCCATGCGTCCGTCTCTGCGTTCGCCCGTGCATCTACCCGTCCGTCCGTGCATCCGTCTGTGCGTCCGTCCATCCGTGCATTTTTCTGTCTGTTCGTACGTCAGTCCGTACGTCTATCCACCTGTCCGTCCATCTGGTGAACACTTCAAATACCGCCATATTGCGTCTTTTTACATATATTGACGTATGCATTTGGGAGGTAGATTGCCACTATCCCTCTAGAGGAAGGTATATAACAGCTGTATCTTGCCGGTACTTACCTATGGAACAGAAACCTGGAGACTTATAAAGAGGGTTCAGCTTAAATTGAAGACGATGCAGCGAGCAATGGAAAGAAAAATGGTAGGTGTAACCTTAAGAGACAAGAAGAGAGCAGAGTGGATTAGGGAACAAATGGGCGTTAAGGATATCATTGTTGAAATCAAGAAGAGGAAATGGACATGGACCGGGCATGTAGCGCGTAGACAGGATAACCGCTGGTCATTAAGGGTAACTAACTTGATTCCCACAGAAGACAAGTGGGTTAGGTGGAGACAAAAGGTTAGGCGGGCAGATGATATTAAGAAGTTTGCTGGTATAAATTGCCAGCAGCAAGCACAGGGACCGAGTTAACTGGCGGAACATGGGAGAGGCCTTTGTCCTCAGTGGACGTAGTCATGATGATGATGATGATGATGATGATGATGATGATGATGAAGTACCGCTATCCAGCGGACATTCTAACGAATAAACGAGAGGTGACACGGCCGGACTAGAGGAGCGGCACGCGCGCACTCTCTTAAGGCCTGCGTTGCGTGTCTAGTTCCCACCTTTCATCACCGCTAGTTGACGGCAATGCGGCTCAACCTTGCTAAAACCTAGGAAATCACGCCCAGCGAGCTTAACGTGGCAACTTTTTCTGGTCAGATAGTGCTCAAAGTGTGTACTTCTGTTACTAGTTTTTTTTTAGGTAAGCATCAAATTCAGGGCAAATTTTACTGGAGATTAAGTCACCGATACTCGTCTCTGTGGGTTATTCCATCAGAAAGAACTATCTCTTTACTTATGATTAACGTGTGCGGGTTTCCCCTTCAATTCAAATGAGTGTGCGCGTGCTGCCCCTCTCGTCCGGCCGTGGAGGTGGCTACCTAGTATTACGACTACTACTCAATACATTGCGGAAGCACGAAGCACGGATTAAGAAGCTTCGTCCTTAAAAAAACCGCACTGCGTTTCAAATTATGCTTACGTGTAGGTCTCTTTTGCTACGTGTAGGTCTCTTTCGCTGGTGTTGCGCCTCTATCAATGGCTGGCTTAGCTGAAAAACCTGCTCTCCCAAGCATCTACTATCGCTAGAGGAACATTGTTGGAGACACACCGACAAATCAGTTGAAAGCAACTCTTACCCTTTCCTTGTATTTTTTAATGCGAATGCATTTCTTAGTCGCGCTATGTCAGGCATCTGTGGCAGCGTCCGCGTATGAGGCCGCGCGCTGGCAGGTGTTTTCTCTCCGCTCTCACTCCCTTTCCCACAGCAACAGCTGCAGGCGTGCGTGCATATCCTCGACCCTAGCAAGCGGAGCATGTGGTGCTAGAGAGTGTAGGAGAGGATAGGTGCAGTGCTTCGCCGCTCCTTCTCATGCCATTCACCTCTCTCCTCCGTGCGCCCCACTCTCCAGTCCACTCGCGCCTCACTCTCGACCGTTCGCTGGCTGGGCGCCTCTCAAGAACATCCGGAAGCGTGTGCTCGTGACGCTGCTGTCGAACTTCAACGCAGAGCCGAGGACGCTGGCGCCCCACTCTCCCATCCGCTCGCTACTCACTCTCAACCGTTCGCTGGCTGGGCCCCACTCAACGCGATGGCAGAAGCTGGTGAAGGCGAATGTCTGTACAGTCCCTGAAAAAAACTAAAGTAGTGCTACTCTTGTCCATGTGCAGACTCCTTTCCCCTCGCGTGCATAGCTTTTGTGAAGGTATTGCAAACGCCATATTGTTTGTCCACTTTCGCGAGCGCGTGTTCCACGAACAGACGTCACCGGCGTACCCTTTCAGGGTACCCAACGCACGGCTGCTCGATGAACACACGGCGCACCAGTGCCCGTGCTGCCCAAGCGTCTGGCACATCTGCGGTGCCCACCTGCTTTCACATTCGTAGTTTCCTGGTGGACACTCTAAGGGAGCTGCTGTGGTTGCTGGGAGAGGAGGTAGAGGCGAAGGGGTACGCTTGGTGCTACTTTAGCTTTTTCAGGGACTTAAAATGTGTGACAGCAATGGTGCCCTCTCTAGGCGCAAGAAATGCATTCGCATTTCCTCACAATTCCCTTCGGGAAGATGGGGGCATCTTTCTTTCTTACCGCACCTCCCCTTTTCCAGAATAAGATATTAGGGATGCAATGACCCCATAGCCGATGACGCAAGTGGCCACATTCGATGTCCCAGGCCTTCGCAACGGTTCAGTGAAACATATCGTGTGCTCCAATTCGCTTACTACGAACGTCACCAACAGTGTCTTAGGTTGCATCTTTTGTGTGTGTGTGTGTTTTAACAATCGCACAAACTTCACGAGTGACACGGCAACTTTAGAATTAAACGTACGATGATATTCTGCTAGTCGCTTTTCCCGCCGTTTAACTCGATCAGAATGCACACACATGAAATGGCACAAGAGCCACTGTTTCAGACTCTAGAGTTTCGTAAGAGAGACCACCGAGAGCAGGCATGACTCCTTGAATTCATATTCCTCGAACAAAGGCACGATGTCACAATGCTGTCGCAAGACCAAATGGTCACCAAAAAATCGTTTTTTTTTTTGCTGTGCTCCTTTCGTTCGGAGTGGCAGTGTTTCACGTGTGCAGCCTCTAACGTGGAACACCGCAGACGATCCGCTGATTTTTCTAAAGGGTGCGTAGGTGAAGCACGCACGGGTTACGCCATAATCATGAGTGGGAGTTTCGTACAGGTCGCAGCAACATCCGTACAACCTCCGGTCGATAAAGAACGGCGGCCAAATTTCATCTCAGGCACACATTTCTTCCTTAGCTATCTTACAACTCACGTTTGAGCTAGAAACCTAAATTGCATTAGTGTCAGGCAGCTCACTTGTTTTTGCTACCATATAGTGTTTTTGATGGGGCTAAAAGCCACGAGTCCTTCAGATCTACAAAAGGTGAAAGCTATTCAGCCTTTTGTCGATGGCGTAAGACACTTCCACTGTCACCTCATGTGACAAGTGACCCACTACATAATCTTCTCAATTAGCTTAATGCACAAGGGTTCTATTTGCAAGTTCTGTTGTGCAATGTAAAGTAGAAAGAGAGAGAAAGGTCAAGTGAAAACGAGGGAGATTAATCAAAAAACTTACATGGTTTAGCTACCCTGCACAGGGGAAAGGGGTACGAGGATAAAAAAGCCCAAAAGAAAATAATTAGAAAAATAGCTAAAATATGTAATGGGAAACCCACACACATGAGCACGGAAGTGGCACAGTCGTTCAGCAGGGTCAGTTGACCGCAGGAACTTCAGCAGCACCTTCTTCGATTTCCACAATGCAGTGAAAAACAGTAATTTTCTAATAAGCCCTCACCAACCTTCCTCTATGTGAATATGTACCATAGCGATCGTCCCAACCCCCAAGAATCCCATTTTCGTAAGTTATGAGAGATACGAAGATAAGATACACTGCAGGGACTCACACAGCAGCAAAAATATCAAATTTCCATTGATATAAATCCTGAGAAGTTATAACCGCCGACAGAACTAAAAAGCTTGCCAACGCGAATGCTGCCTTGAAGTTTCCAAAGTGGTATCCGTGACGTGATATAGCCTGAATAACTAATGATCAATTCATTGATTTGTTATTCTATCATATAAAATCCCCCATGAATAGCTTTAACTATTTTTAAAGGCGCACTTTGTTATGCAGCTGACAAGAAAGGACTACACCAGAAATCCAGCGTTTGCGTCGTTTTCTCGTAGCCATTGGTGCAGTTCTAAACCTTGCCTTAAATGCAACTTCACGACTATTAAACCAGAGAAAGGGCGTAGCTCGTGCACAGAGAGATTCCCTTTCCTTAGGGTTTCCACTGTTCGTTTCACAGAACGCCGATGACGTCAGTATTTTAGTTAAGCATGTAGGGGTTTCCTGGCACATGTAGAATCTTTCCTACGGAGCGTCACAAGCTCAGTGTGCAACACGCACACTACTTCTTCCCATGCTTTGTCGACTTCCTGCTTGTATTTTGGATACGTGTCGTCTGTACCAAGTTCCACAAGGTTGTTTCCCCTTAAGACGAAGATGTCGCAAAAGCACCGCTGGGAGAATAAATCGCGTGTTTGGCGAGGTGGTGTGGCGCGCTCTCTTGCATGGCGCGGGTGTTGGATGCATGTTCCCATTGCGTTTTAGCATTTTAAGTTAATTATTTCGATTACCTATTCGTTATTTTTTGTTAATAATATTTTTTCAGACACTTTTCATTTGTTTTAGCTGTATTTTGAGCATTGCTAGCATTGTTTTAGGCCTGTATTGACAGCGTGATCGTGATCACGCTGCATGAGATCTGCGTATGGAGGACGACAAGCTAAGCCCCTGAAGTGCTATGCACCTAAAATCTTCACAGCTTATTGGCGGACCAGTTTGTTCAAGCTGAAAGTAAAACAACCTGCCTAGACGGGAAAAAAGTTGCAAGAAGTACGCGGAGTGCATAGTATGACAATGCAGGGCCGGGCAGAAACTCGCTTCGATTAAGGGGGAAAAGATTTATTAAAGAATATCAGATCCTTATCGAACTGACAGGAGTCTAAGAGCTTTACGCGGGGCTGGTCTATTGACAATATTAGTGACGCTGCATTATGGCGGGAGGCGCTTAAAGCAAGAGTGCTACATAAGCAAGGCAAATTTTATGGACCCCCTTTTGTACAGCAGCAGTTAACGAAGATCTCAATATTGCAGCGAGCAGGTGGAGTGAGACAAATGGCTGTCGCTTGAAGCTTATCACACGTAATGCCATTCTAACGAGATTTCCAGAAGCTTGGAGACAACGGCCAAACAAATCGCGTTCATCTCTTTGAGCTTACCTTTACCCGTGAGCGCGGTGTGTGTTCAAATCAAACAAAGGCCACATCGATCGAGCGTGCACTGGAGCTCCCCTTTCATGCATGACCAGAAGCCGCGAGGCCGGTGCGTTAGGTTCCCAGAAAAGCAAATCTCGGGACAGGACCCCTCTCGTAAAGGCTTGACACGGTTTAGTTTTTGGCTTCGAGCAGGGAAAGGGCTGGCGGCTTTGAGGGCTTCTGAAAGCGTACTTGCGTTTACTTAGTGCAAACACTGCGCTTAGTTTTGTCGGTGAGCCTCGACTCGCGCTGTACTTTGCTTGAGATGGCCTCCCTAAAACAAACAATTTCCCACCGAAAACGAGGCCTGCCTCCCGATTTCGGGGCTGGGCACGAATCGATTGTTATGTATACTTGGTTCAATTACTATTGTACAGAAATGGCTGTACATTACTATATATGAAGATCAAACAAAGTTTTATTTTCGAGTAAGCGATGTTCTCAACTTCGTGCCTGTATATATTTAGGCAACCTCTAGAAACTTCTGTTTTTTTTTTATTTCCGGCTAAACTTCGCACACCGGGTGCTAAAATAAATGCATTACAGTGCAGAACAAATATAACAAAAAACTACGGCCGTCAAGCATTACAATGACACATCAAGTCCTAAAATTCGTTCATGGTCAGTAGGGCTTCTACCCTTTCTCACCATAAAGGTACACATACATCTGTTCTTACTACCTCGAGAAACCTTGAGATACTTTCTTTTAAAATACTCTCTTGCTGGTCTCCTGTCAGGGTCACAGTGAAATCCAGCCTCATACTGTGCAAGGCAGTCATCATGATGAAATCGAAAGGTAATCCAGCATTATTCTCTATCGCCAAATACCTAATTACTGGAGGATCTAACGGAAACTCTTCTTTAAGTGTCCTTTGTAATACGGCCCAAAAGTATACTCCTTCCCAGCAGTGCAGAAAAACGTGGTCAATAGTTTCCGGTTTCTTACAGATTGGACAGTGAGATCCCCATGGCATATAAAACCCACGCTTCTCTAGGAAGGTTCTTACAGATACACTGGTTTTCAAAAGTTGAGTAGGGGACGCGCATAAGGTTCATGCGGGTGCACTTGAATCCAAATAACTACGCATAAAAGCCTTCACTATACCACATGCTATTACATTCTGTTTTATATTATTATAATTTATCAGCCTGGTAGGTTTTAGCAAGGGTATCGTGTGTGGGATGCAGCATGCAACATATAATTACGATCCAAGAACATCACAAAATTAGGAGGGGAGATAACGTGAGCAGACGCCAAATAAGTGTTGTCACTGTTCTTCAATATTCTTGATAGCTTGGCATGTTGTTAATGACCCATCATACATGGTGGAGCATGGAAACGAAATAAATATTAACTGTCTGTGTCGTGTGTTCACTTAATCTGTGTCCCACTTTCGCATTACTTACAATAGTATATCTTGTAAGCTGGAAGGAAAAGAAAAACAAAAAAAATTAAAGCAGCCTCGCGCTGCACTCTTTCCAAGCCTCAAGTCAGTGCGGGACCATCTCTGTTTCTTTCTCGGTTTTCTTTTTCTTTCTTGTTGTATTTTCCATTAATTTCGGCGTTTGTTTCCTTTGTCTCTGTTTATTTCTATTCCTTGTCCTACTTCCTTTCTTTCTCTCTTTCTTTCCTTATTTGGCCGTTCTTGCTTTATTTTTTTTCTTTTCCTTCTTTTTTTATTTTCTCTCGCTTTCTACTTTTCGCTTGCTTCACCTTTTTTCAAGTTTTATACTTGGCTTTGCCTGCGTTACACCAAGGACGGCAACGTACGACAGTCTATGGCAGGCTGGACCCCTGATGTGTTCCGCACTCAATATCATCACCAAGGCACTCAAAGGACGACAGAAAGAATTTTTCTTTTTGACGCGAGTGCGCGCTCAATATGCTACAGGTGAATGTGCTTTATGTGGATATGCCCGTGCTACGCCTAGCGACGACGATGGCATACGCTCGCAGCCTACGACAGCCCGACCTCCTGGAGTGCTCCACCATTGAAATTTTACGGAAATCCTTCCGGGTGGGAACTCCCACGTCGAGACATACATATAGGCCTCACCTATAAGCAACGAAGTGGCCCCGTTAGTCTGCCTCTCATCGTTCCGGACTGCCTAAGGCACCATCCCACTTGGACGGTGTAATTTATTCGCCACTCCGTAACGAGTGGCACAACCAGAGAATGTGCTCTGAGCTGGCAAAGCCTGGGCGATGCACAATACCTCAGGCTTGTTAAATTTACTGCGCTGTGGTGGAAACTTTCACCTCTTCGAAGGAAAAGTTGGAACAACTGTTGTTTTGAGCAAGATTCTTGGGTACAGCAACATGGGTGGTACTCTGTCACAGGAACGCCAACCTATAGATAGCGTCGTTTATGTTTCCATGAATATCTTGCGCCCAACATCCATGCATTACTGACAACTGTCACTTTGCATACTTTGAACCTCAATGATATCGTCCTGCTTTTTTCTGCCTATCCTCTTTGTCATGTCATTTTAGTAATGGGACGGGTTTGCCAATGTTCTCTCTACCGCCTGTGCTCTAACCAAACCTTCTACATAATCGCGTCGGTGTAATTACGCAGAATATGGCACATGAGAAAGTTTATTATTCAAATATATTTTCGGGTATGAACGGGAGATGAAGACGTACACTATCAGTTTTTTTTCTATTCGCTACTATCCTCGCAGCAACGTTGTTTACAAGAAAGGCACCACCGTGAAAAGCATGATTAAAAATACCACATGCGATAACAGTAATTGTGAAATCAGAGCTAATAAGATCATAACGTTATTCTGCATCAGTCTGTAATTGTTTTTACAACCTTCGCCGACCATTCATAAGCATGCAATCGATCAATGCATTCTTATACTAAGAGGGCATAGAAAAAAAATCGTAAAACTTTTTAGCCGTTGAATAAGTGGCGACGGTTTCGATACTCTAAATACGTAATTGCACGTAAGTAAGGCAACAACCACAAGCTGTTGCCGTAATGAACTTAATTATGTCCTTATTGTGAGCGTTCACTGCAAGATCTCAGAACGTGGTAATGATTACAAGAAAAAAAAATGTGTGCCCACACTTTCGCCTGGACAGTATTGAATCACTGGCACTTCCTGCCACTTATTTTCGTCGGTAAAATATGTCTCGTATAAAGTAGGCGATAAGCCCTTCCGAACGTAACTACAACAATCACCGGCAGCTGCAGCGCTCTCCGAAAATGGCACATCGCATACGATCAGCGAATATATTCGGGATGTGACGTGCATTCTAGACGATCATTATCGACACCACTTTGTTCTTCGCAGAATTAGCCTTTTTTTCCCTAATAAAGCAAGAATCTGCTTTACGTAGACAGACTTCTTTTATACTTGTGTGATAAATAAATGCAATGATAATACACGGGGACGATACAGCTAGTACGCGTTGACTACACTACTTTAACTGTTTACATAGCGTAGGGAGTTCTTTGTAAGCTCTGTACTACCTTTCCTCAAATGTGCAAATTGATCAAAAATCCTCATAAAACTCGTATGCACTCGCAAAAACAAACAAGTATTAAATATTGCAAAAATAGCTAGGCCTGTTGTTGGATTGTTTACTCATCATTTTCGTGTTCTTTTTTATTGTTCCATCATTCCAGGTACTGAAAGATGAATAGCAGCACCGGGGCTCGGACACACGCCCGGTGACAAAGAGGCACGAAGGCAAAGGAGGTAATGACTGGAAAAATAAAACTGTACCCGGTACTTGGTGAATGCACGAGCGTGGGTGTGTGCCACTGTGTGCCCCAGCGGATCCACTGTGTGCCCCAGCAGATCCACTGTGTGCCCCAGCGGATCTCCTGCATTGGCCATGAGCCATGATCTGATGAAAACAAGAATAGCAGTGATCAAATGTCTCTAACTCTGAACTACAGTATCGTTGCAAAGACTTGCTTGTGAGCAAGGCTCCCGTATGGAGAGCCGAAATGCCAGTAACGCTTGTGGTCTTTTGGCCAGTGTATCTTTTCAAGTTTCCACCATCTTCGCAAAATCGGAGACTCGGAACATAAAGAGCACGAAGCAAACCAATCGGCTATGTAATTACTTTTACAGTACCATAACATGTTTAGCTGTAGTTGTTCGAGCTTCAATTTAAATATAGTCTCTTGTAAAACAAGATATTAGTGATGGCGAAACCAAATGCAAGTGTTAAACTTCATATACGTTGCCCCTTTCTTTACCCCACCCTCCCCCAAAGAATAGACATCGAAAACCCAGTTAATTTTGTCACATAAATCATTAATATGCGCCACTTCTACATTTTTTTTCATGTTTAACACTTTACCTAGCTTTACAGTTTGCTGATTATGGTTTTCGTCCGACTTTATTAGCAGTTTTTGTTTGTTATTGCTGCTTGTGACATTACATACTTTAGAAGTTTATGATGGTCTCACGTCTTTTCAATTTATTTATCGTCTGGTTTGTGCAACACGAGACGTAAGGTAGTGCAGTGACCAACTGATATAATTTTCATTAACTTGTAACAACCCCGTCTCGTGTGAGACGGAAGTCACACGACAGGGGCACTTGGAACCTTCACCAATTAAGCCTTTATAAGTGTCAATATGCAGTTTATTTTTTTTTCAGGCAAATAAGAGAGCCTTAATCATTTCCAGTGTTCTCAACCAGCCACAAACAGCTCTATTCGAAACCTTCACGCTTTTTCGTAAAGGTATAAACATTAAAAACTGGCTCTATCAAAGTTTCTGCACGTGCTTGTCTGATCACAAATACAGCTCTCCCTCTCTTTTAGAAGTATTAATTGCGTAACATCAATCTCTTAGAACAACACCTCCCTCCACCTCTACTACAAAAAAAGTGTTTGCGTTGTTTTTTATATAACTGTCACGCTTGTTTTGATATTAGCCATTATATCCCAGTGCGAGTAATTGATATGTAGGATTTAACATTCCAAAAATACCATATGATTATGAGAGGCGCCGTAGTGGAGGGCTCCGAAAATTTCGACCACCTGGGTTTCTTTAACGTACACCTAAATCTGAGCACACGGGCCTACAACATTTCCGCCTCCATCTTCCGAAAATGCAGCCGCCGCAGCCGGAATTCAATCCCGCGACCCGCGGGTCAGCAGCCGAGTACCTTAGCCACTAGACCACCGCGGCGGGGCAAACCCAATGCGACTGTAACGTTATCTTGCCATTAGTATAGAAACTCTTATTCGCTTCCGACAAGCAAACAACACCACTGTCCTCTGCACCTGAATATCCGTGCAAGAGAAACAAAAGAATAACGCCGGCCCGTAAGTCAATGACCTCAGCGATGACAACTTACACGGGCAGCGTATCTAGTTTTGTTTTGGGAGTTGCGCATGGTGGTTTCCGGTTGAACAGTCTGATACTCAGTTTACATGCGTGCGGGTAAATTTAAATAAAGAAGCTAGAAAGACAAAGCTGTTATCCCGAGTCACCAGATCGAAAGATTTGTTTGAAAAATGCGTTTTATGGCGGCAACTTTCCGGGTGCATTCGCATTTCCAGTGGCTGCCGATGGAGCCAATTAAGCAAACAAATTAAGGTACTAAAGGATGGAGCTTTCAAGAGCTAATGTTCTGTGCTCTGTACGCAATCAAACACACGTAATGGCAGAAATCACATTTACGTACAACGCGGAAGCGACGTTGAGCACTTGTATAACCACAAAAACGTGGGATGGAGAGGAGATAGGGAGGAATCGGATTTCATGGTATCCTGCTTAACCATCTCAGTAACAGCTGCGAGGGCAATTACCGAGACAACGGCGCATGAAAAAGCACTCTAACAGTAGAAAATTGTTTTTAAAGCTGACCCTGATGAATAAATGCTTACCTTGCGGTATGCGCTTTTACTAAAGTCTTTACAGGACCAAAATTTTGATTGTGTGAATGTTCTCATTGTATTAGCCGACAGACTTGCCTGAAATGTTTGTGAATGAGATAAAATAATGGCACATTGCCAGTGCAAATGGTGATGTATCACGTTAGATACACTGAGCAGATGACGGCTATCATCGCAGCAATGAACCCGATGGGCTATCCCACTAAAGCTAGTCACAGCGCTAGATTTTTTCGTGATATTCCATGAGTCTGTGTCACAGGCTGTTGCACTATTAGTAGTATTGCTCTCGAAAAGGAAGCTCAGTAGTTGTAGTTTACATGATGGTGAGTACGCATGACTATGGTCACAGCAATCGCAGTGCAAACCTGCAGAATTCAACAGCACACCTGCTGATTTGCGCACCTTTTCACTTACGATTACGTAGAGTCCTTGATTTTTTGCTTTCTATTTACGATCCAATATTCTGTAGAGACTAGATATATATCTGTGCTATTGCCTATATTTCTAGTTTATAGCAGCTTTTCTTTTCGGCAGGTGCATTTATCTGTTCTGGTATATAATAAACTATATCCATGCAGTTTTTCAAGTGGTCTGTAGCAATATCGGTGGCTCATATAAACTACCTATTGGGTGAAACCCAAGGCTAATAACCAATAGTATTGGTGTAACATAAAAAGTGAATCCCAGCCGGCACTCAGTCCCATTTATAGATTTCTACATAGTGTTGTTCTCTGGGCATTACAGCACTCATCCACGTACAGAAGGGTTCTTAAGAGTGGTTACTGTCATTGTAGTTGTTTAAGTAAGTTGCCCTTCGAATACTGTTCGTTGCTCACTTTCAAATGTAAGTGATCAATGGATGTCCTGGAGTAAGAAGACCGATAACACACTGCTTATCCGCAGTGTGCATAGTTTCATTTGTCTTTTTTAGCATCGTTATGGTCCACGCCTCGTTTTCATACTTCAGGGCTGTTTTCGTTAGCATGCATCATTCATCGAACACATGAGAGTTATTAGCTGGCGCGAAACTTCACTTAAGGCAACGGTAAAATAATCAATATCAAAGCAGCCAAAGGACGCATATCACCACGCTTTTTTTGTTAGCGGGGCTTTATTATTTTCTTCCTTTATTAAGGACAGCTCGAGTAAATAATATAAAGCAAATTTTTTTCGCGCAATCATCTCCCAGAGGAACCTCATTTTTTAGTCTCCTGAGCACGGAACGCACTCTTATCTTTAGCTCAAGACACGGGCTCAAGACTCACACAATATTTTAATGGAGAAAAAAGTGAGAGTTAGTATAATTAACGGGGATCACAAAGGCGAATTTTCGACCAGCACAGTGACCCGAACATTAAAGGTACCGAGATAACACAGCCAAGTTTCCTGGCGATTTCATGCTCGGCGCCAGAATGCAATCGACCTCTCCTAATATTCAGGGCGAGTCTCTGAGGACAGGCTGTTGAAGCAAAATGCTCCTGCTTCTTTTTTTAATATCTTCCATATTGTTAAGCCTGCCTCACACATACACCTTTTGCCTGAAAGTTTGTATTCTGCGCCTGCTCTACGTATTGCGCCTAACTCCCATAATGACTGTGCTGGATTTCCTTAAGCCTAGATGGCCCATCCGAGCTGTCTTCGCAAGGATACCTAGTGGCACTTTTCGTGCTAAAGTCACTGCTGTTAATTAGGTCAGTTAGGCTTCCACATTTTTTTTTTCATTTTATAACTTATTTAGATCACCGTATTTGCTAAAATATAACGCGAGTTTTTTTTTTCCTTTCAAACTTTTTGTGACATGAGCTTAAGGTACGAGTTATAATAGAAACGCCTCAAAATTCGCCACGGTGGTGTCGCGGCACAGACTCTTGCAAATGGCTATCAAAAATCTGCCGTTCTTTGTTTTGCTGGCAACATATACACGCTGACAACATCTTGCTAGCGTGTATGAACGCTAGTCTTGTTCATGTTGCGGCGTGTTTGCGGCTCTTTGCGCGCATGTTTCGAGTGCCGGTATTGTGCGTTTCCGCGACCTTAGACACCGTGAGGTACAATATCCTGCTCTACATGAGGGTTCGCCCATTTTAGATCAAATAAACTGGATGGCTCGAAGAGTGACTTCATCTGGAAATTTGAAGAACGCGACAAAAGTGGCCGACAATGTCAATGGAAGCGACGAATGCAATTAGGAGAGAGCACTTCACCAACGATGGCTAAAGCGTCGAATGAGCAAAGCCCATTTTATATTTAGAAGCTGGGAGGTGTTGGACACTATGTGCAACAAATAAAGGTACATTTTCCCCTTAATTCACGCAAGTGACAACTACATTTTTTTCCACCGCGAAAAGTCGTCACTCGTGTTACAATCAGGGTTCCACTACAGTCGAGGAAATTTATCATTAGATCATCCATAAGGCCCGCATTGATATTTTGGCCACGTTGCGACGCTCCGTTGGGTTATCGCAGCAGCAACCAAGAAGTAAACGCGAGCACACAACGTAAAACGCCAACTGTATTAAACACAGTTTCAGTGCAGTGTATAACGTGACATGCCACATACACTTAGTAATGTCTTGCTTTCTGTTCGAACGATGAACACAAGCCTTTCAAACGAAAAAAAAGCCGTGCATAGTTTCACGAAAATAAAAGACTAGAGTTGGAATTTTTTACTTCTGTTTATGTCTGCATTTAATAGTTGACATCGAGTAAGAATGGTTTTACTTACACTTTCATTAAAACAAATGTTCGACAGAGAAAAAAAAACTTGATGTGTCGCCTTTTATTTTGCGCCAGCTATGGAATCGAGCAGAAGCGCAACTTTTCGGAGCCACTGGAGCACTCTCAGGTCATCCATCAATTCACGCTCCCAGAAATCTAGGTCTTTCAGGCTCCACTCCCCTGCACTCGTTTACGCAAGCTCAGAAGAGACGCCGTGACACCGCCTACGATCCAAGTGCCATGTAGCCTACGTGTTAGTCACGTGAGACTTCTCACCCGGCGGCCTCTTTCCGCTCGGTAGTGCGCAGCATTGCCGCTCCAGCTATTTTCACATTCCGTCAAATTCCGCTTGGCATATATCGCTAGCTGGTGACGTGAAAGCTTTACTTCACCAAATACGGCCCTTTTTTACATCGATGCTCTTCATTTATCTTCCTTGCATGGCCTGAATAATGCCGACCCCATATGTACATGGACTTCTGGAATGAATTGCTACGTTAAAGTCACAGAAACCGTCGCAGTTCTCTGTGAGTAAAATAGTAAATCTTGGGGTTTTACGAGCCATCTCCCAACATTGATCATAAGGCAATTTGAATATAGGACTCCAGAATAATTTTGACTACTTAAGATTCATTGAAAGTATAACGTACACGAGTGTACTTGCATTTCGCCCTCTGATGAATACACGACCGAGCCCAAGAATAGAACCCTCACCCATGTTCTAAGCATAAATATACCTCATCTGTTTGACTACCTCGGTGCGAAAATGTCTTACACCACTCGCAAAGTTCTTAATGGGCTGGCTTGAGACGATTAGAAGGCAAAACCTTTGTCATACTTTGTTGGAGTCAACGTAATGATGCTGCCCAGCCACCTTTTGAAGGCTTTGAGTGCCGAACCTGGTTTTGCACTGCCTCCAAGGTCACAGGCACCACACCTGGTTATGCATCGCCTTCATAATAGGACCACTTTTGATCATGCTACGATGTCACGTGAGGCCGTTATCGTGTTATGTTGCGCCGTTTGATCTTACAGTGACGTCATGACGTTATAATAATGTTACAAATTTTTGCGATCATGTCATTGTAACATAATGTGGTGACGTTATCACTTGATGTTTTGGCATCACTAGTTTCCACGCCACGGGATGCCGACAACGACGATCAAGTTTCTATTTAAGAGCTATTGCAGGCTTTCGTGTTGATAACGTCTTGAGAATTTAAGAAGCTGTCAATGACAGTTCTGCATTTTCATACAACTTTATTTTACTTCAAGGTTTCTCAGGCACAAACAAACTTACAGACATCATCATTCGATCAGTATTAATGCGAAGTATGCAGTCTGGGCACCAAAGCCATTCTCTCTCTTTCTAGTGATGGGAAGATGTAGTATAGAATACATAATGCGTGTATTCGTTCTTCAAAAAAAGTCAATTGCACCACAAGGGTGAAACAATGAATGCAATAGCAACAACTTGGAATGTAACGCTGAGAATGGCAAGCAGACCGAAACGTGCCGCACGCTACTCACGCACAAAGGACCCATGAAAACGACATACACAGGACGAGAATGAACTAACAACATTTGCCGCACGACACTTAACGCGCTGTTTAAACAAAAACGACGCACGAAACGAAACCACAAGTACAAATTAGAGCAAACTAACAAGTGTTCTAGTTCTTATACTTCGCTGTGTATGAAAAACGCGCTCTTTGCGTAAGCGGGGCCTCTGCAGCGAGCGAAGTGACCTTTGTGGGTCCGGCAACTAACGCAATCATTCCGGTGAAATCTGAAAGGCGCACAATTCTCCCCACCAAAGGATAAGATTGTGAGCACAAGCATCTAATCCCGCTTTCCCCCCTCTATTCACGGGGAAAAGTACGCGTGGGAAATAAACACGCGTCGGAGCATCGTGAGCAGCTGGGCGCCAAGCGCGGGCGGCTTTTATTTCAAGACAATAGTCTTTCTCGGGGTACTTCAACGTAAAAGTTTTGGTCTATCTGCCCGTCTTTTTGTCTGTCTGTCTGTACATTTGTCTGTTTGTACGCCGTAACAATACCACAAATGGCACCAAATGATGCCCCAAACGGCCAACCTCATCCGCAGCGCCCACCAATATTGCTCAAGCGTCAGCGTTCATACTTGTGTGATTGTCAATTTAATAGCAGTTATTGCTCATATCTGAGGCACCAGGACAACACGTCAATATTTTTGTGTGTGTGTCGCTATACTAAAGAAGGCAAACATAAGTAATTCCAAGGACCGTAGCGTTTATCACGCTGCGCTGACAATGTAACGCGATGCAAGTGTTTCCAACGCTTTGCAAAGACAGCGTCGCGGTGGCACCTGCCCGTCGCTTTGCGTTCTACACCTTATCGCCTACAAGACAGGCGCCCACACCTTCCTTCGTTTTTGAAGATAATAGCCAGATAGCGCTCGTGTCTAACGCGCCTATATGTGCTCGTTTGCCTTCGCTGCAGGAATCGAGGCCCTCGCAGTGCCTCCAGAATACAATTCACTGATTTTCTCGCGCAGAGCATCAAATTAACGTTTTGTCCACTCTCTCCACATGCAAGATACGGGGCCATTTTATTTCTTTCTTGAGTTTTCATATACATAAATACGTATAAATATACAGTGAAAGACATCGGTGGTGGCGGCGAGGACAAAAAACACGCCGAGATTGTCCATATAATTCCTATCACAGCAATATGTCATCGCAATGTCATCTCTAATCTCATTAATTCAACCTTCATCGCTCCATAACTTCACGCTAATATCACCGCTGTAATCACATGCTTAGTGCAACTAAATCAATGCGAAACGCAAACGACTCTTAGATATAAAAGCATCGAAGTATTCCAGTAAAGACGTTTTTATCTTTTCGGATGGAATGATAGCACGAGTAGCAAGAGACCGTCACTCTGCGACGCCAATGTTGTTAGCTTCTGTAAAGAGTGCACCGCCTCAAGCAAACTATATATGCGGGTAAGCAACAACTACAGCAAGATTCAGCAATTTATTGATAAGTCGTAGAACAACTGAAAATAAAAAGCTATTATCAGTACACCGATCTTTTTCATCGTTTCTAAGCAGTAAAGACTATTCTGACAATCATGTCAGCATTCGTCTGAAACACAGAAGTATGACTTGAATTGACGGGAGGCAAAAACATGTACATTATTACTGGGGCGCTAGAACAAGAACCAAGTTACAATGCAAGAAAATTTTCAAAGAGCAACAGCCTTGAGGGACTAATGTCCTTTACTCCACAACTTTCAAACTGCTTTCTTAAGAGTTTTACTTCCTTAGGTACATAGGGATAACCTATTTCAGCCCAGATTATGGGGTGGCTGAGTCGTTTATAAGGACTGAAATGATCATGCTACCCTTTCCACGCGTGCGATACGAACCAAAGCAGCGAGTTCAATATTCAAAAACGCAGTTTCATATGCAAATCGCATAACTCTGGTTCACATTCGCCATCTGTTCAGTCGCTTCTAATAAGATTTACGAGCTTGTCCGGCCAAATGTATTACGCGAGGAGAGTTTTCTCGCATGATGGCCTTCCAAAATATGCGATTCACGCGTGTACACTGTACTCTGTAGCTGAGAAGCCGACATAGTGACAAAGAATGCACGCTGAAACGCGCGAGGCCAAAATCCAATAATGTACGGCGTTGAGACGTGCAGCATGAATCACGTACGTCTCACCCATTTCACGAATAAAAACTGTGAAGGAAGCCAGGCACGCGTGACAAAGTCCGACAGCATAGCTAGGGACTTGTTCGTATAAATACTAGGACCTTTCAAAGCGTGAATAAGCAAGGTCAAACAGTGCTACGGAGGATGCGCTATAATTCTTGCCAGGTCTACGGCAGAGAAACGCCAATAGGTTAGGTAGTCTGCGCGAAAATAGTCCTACTATCCAATGGTATTTTTTCAGGAATATTTATGAATATTTTATGATTACCTGTGAGACTTAAATAGGATTTAAATTTCGTTTGTACCGGCGTCTACTTATGCATTTGGCGCAAGAAAGAAGAATCAATGAAAGAGAGTAGACAAGTGTGTGTTTGCCATTTCTCCTTTCGAGTTTGTTTGTTTTCTAAAATGAAAAGGCGTGTAGCTTTGTGAGAAGCAGC
Source organism: Rhipicephalus microplus (assembly GCF_043290135.1). Lineage (NCBI taxonomy): Eukaryota > Metazoa > Arthropoda > Arachnida > Ixodida > Ixodidae > Rhipicephalus > Rhipicephalus microplus. Next base: position 19,008,676 of record NC_134703.1, read on the forward strand.
GTGGTGAATTCATTCAGGATAGTTTTCACACGCTAGTACTTAGCGTTCACTTTTTAAAGCTCGCTGAGCTAGGCTACGCTTGCAATATTGCTGCCCAGCAGCGCTTTTCCTGTGGATCATGAAGAGACATTATTTTAAGTTTTTTCTTACATTGTTCTTACTTATGATCGAGCACGCCATCTAGACATGTCACGTTCCTTTCTCTTTCAACTATAAAATTTCACTACCTAATACAAATGGAATGAGCTGCTTATTTCCTTTTTCAAGGCTACAGATATCTGTGATTCATAACCGAAGCTCTTTCTTTGCTAACTGTATATTTGATTAAAAAACTGCTAGGCCTGCGCCACTTTGATGAAAATCTTGGGCAAGCTCATAATAATAAAAACTACCTATATGGGCAGTGCACCGCTATAAATAAAAAGTTCCTACTGAGAAAGCTTAATAATAAATGTTGTGGGGCTCAGGTTGGTCCACGGTGATTCATGATTACTCCTCACATGAATTCAAGGGCACACCGAACAAGCGCAGTCTACGTACAATTTCTTTTATGTGAACTTGCATGTGAGCGAATATATATACATCGCCGCTCGGGAAGGAAAGATGGGAAGAAGGTAATCACTGGACGTCGGATGTCTCGTAGAGGTGATTTCTTGCAAAGTAACGATGGTTGAACACGCACGAACACGCCCGCACGATGACGGATACCTCATCGTTTATTCATTTTGCCAAACCAAACGTTTTACATATTGCATTAAAATGCTAGCTTTTGACTCACATTCAGACTTAGTTGGTTGGCTGAGTACTGGAAGCGTCGCTAACTCCAATACGCGGGATTGTCCATGAATTATGCGGCAGAGATAATTTCGACGGATTGTAAAAAGGAAAAGGCATTTCTAGGTTCCCACTTAATTTTTTTCTGTTGTAGATAACTATAAAAAAGCAGGGTGAATACGAGGGTGATAACTGTGAATATGTTTCTGAATGTGTTGGTAAGAGTGCTAAATAGGGCTATATATACTGCATCCTTCTAAACGCGACTTCATTCTTCGGAAGTGGAGGCGATATAGTATATCATCGGACAAGTGCCATTCATAAAAACGAAAAATGAGTTTTAAAACTTGACAGGGTACCAGTAGAATGTTTCTGTTTTGCTATATTGGCAGTGTAGTACAAGAATACGATTTCAAACATGGTAGTAAAAAAAGAGAAAATAAAAAAAAATTAAGAAAATGTGGCAAGACGCCATTTTAGGAGGCTTTCAAACGGGCTGGCGAATCGCAGCACAGCAACGCCAACACGAACTTTTGCTGCAATGTGGTGTTCAGTCGATGCTGTAAAAGTATTTGTTCAGGCGATGGTCGTAGAACTACTGGTTGACTATGATGGAGACTGAGCGCTTTTGTACATGCTGCTTTCGACACTAACACAAAATATGACGAATGGCTTCCTCGTCCTCACAAATAAGCCCCATATCAAGGTACCTCCAAAAGCACGATAGTATATGAAAATGAGAACTGCCTCCGAAAATCGTTTATGCACTTTTTTCTGGACATTATTTTTACATCAGCCCCGTTCACTGTATATATATATATGCCTGGTGCTGCAAAAATGTTACGACATTCGTATCATGGGTATCCTTTTCCTCACATATACCCTGCGTATGCTTTCGCTGAAGATATTTCACTTTCTTTCTAAACGAAATCAACAGCCTTACCACTAGACTACTGATTTGGACGTTGCGCAATAATACGATTTTCCACATATACCCTGCATATTCTTTCGCTGAAGATATTTTGCTTTTTTTCGAAATGAAATCATCAGTCTTATCAGAAGACTACTGATTAGGGCTTTGCGCAATAATGCAAACAGAAAACCACTTAAACAAGACAAGTACAATGACAAATATCAGGGATGATATTTTACAGCTATATAATCAGTGATACTAATTTATTTTCGTGCCTTGCTCACTTGGACAGTGGTCAGAACAGTCGTACTTCCTCGTTAAAAACAGCATCAGCTGGTCGTTAGAGATGGATGGTAAGGCTAGCATATAATCGGTAATAAAGCACCGTTGCAAAATAGCTGACCTTTTCTGTGTTGTAGTCTCTGCTATCGGCTTTTCGCTGTAAATGCTGTTCTCTTTCTGCAGGGTTCATTTTCGCTTGTGCTTTCCGAAGAACTACATGCGGGCGCATTCATGGAAGCCTTAGTACGGTTGCCCATTAAAAAGAGGGGGAGGGCGGCAAGTGCCGCCATCATTGCTTCTCCTCAGTGCCTCTTTTCGGTCAAGTTGGAAGAAGATGAGACCTGTTAAATGAATTGAAAACGTCAAAATGAAGAAGTGACTTGCTTTCCCAAAGCCCATCCTTTGATATGCGCCTTTCTGAGGATAAATGTGCGAAGTAAATGGTCTTTGCAAGCAACATCAGGAGTTATCGGTTGCCATTAGCGTCAAAAACACTCGTGAACACTGACCCTGCATTTTGCACAATAAAGAGACTTGTCCGAGTGGGTAAAGGTGCGGAGCGCACTTGGCGTTCATCCTGGAGGGGCGCCCGTGCCCCCTTCGTGATAGCGCCTTTGACCATTCGGAGGTAAATATTTTCGCCAACAATACCATTCACTTTAAAAGCGTTCATTCACTACCCTGACTCCCTGTTTACAGTACCTCTCTCTCTCTCTCTCTCTCTCTCTCTGTTGTTAATGATGTTTAAAACCTGGCGTTCTGGACAGCGCTTAAATACAGAGGAGGCAGTATAGAACACGACAAGCGAAATAAAACTAGATAATTTGCTATGCTGTGTCGTGTCCTTAATTAGGCGCGTCTTAGAAACGCTGAGGCATGTGGAGCGCTACTGAGACATACAGTAGCGAAGAAGCGACGTGATTTGCCAAAGGCTAGTGGTAGCTGTTTCAGGCCACACGAGCTCATAGACGTGTACTTGCAAAGTAATTGCGTCCTATGCTCACACAAAGCCTTCAGCTTGGAGGTTATCTTCTCCATCTTATCCCTGTCGTGAGTGCCTTGTGGATCTTACCTTAAGCGTAAAAAAGCTTCGGCCGAGGAATAACAACAAGCTCTATTTCTGACAATCTTAACTGTTCTGCAAGTAATCATGGTGGCCTCATAAACGCTCCTCAATAAACTTAATTATTGACCTCAATGAAGTAGTAAAGCTACGATTGTTTTAAGATTTGAGGTTAGAAGAATGCACTTAATAATATAACTTTTCGGGATATACCCAAGATTGTTATTGTGATAACACTCACGTCCTACTTGATAACCCTTCATGGAATTTTGTTTATAATGTTTTGTCGCAGAAAATGAAGCAAAAATAAAATCATGAAGCAGAAATTGATTCCTTGCGATAGTTTCATGAGTAACGTCAGTTAAAAAATACGCATGAACGAAGCACAAAACAAACGCTTAAATAATGTTTTTATCACGTAATGAAAAGCCGATCACTCACAATGTTACGTGTTTAGTGGTATCCACTCTTATAGAAAGCAATTCTGTGCACGGTGCGTCCGCATTTCGGCTTTTTCCAAGAGCACAGCTGCATACAAGTGCAGCAGGTGACTTGTGATTGGCAGCTCTGACCACCTGCGCAGTGAATTCAAGCGTCTTACAAAGTCACGTACAGTTTAAGCGCCAACAATATGAAAGGCGAACATTCGAGTGTGTTCCTTAAAAATCCGCTAACCCACTCCAATTTGAAGAACTAGTCATAAGCTTCATCTTCACCTTCGCTATCCTTACTACAGGTGCTATCTCCTCATCGCCAGTTATTTCTTTAAGAAGCACGTAGGTAATGCAAGCACTAAGCGTTGAGCCTATTAGAAATCGCGCTTTTTGACTGCACGTTCATCTTCGCGTGCGCATAAAAAATACACAAAATGGTGAAATCAATTGATTGTGCATGATCGCATAATACGAGACAAGGCAGAAGGAAAGCGTGACGGCTAAAAAACTGGATAAAGTACAAACAATAAATTATGTCTTTCGTGCGTGGACCAATACAGAGCTCATTTTCTCATCACTTAAAATCATGCAACGGCAGGAGGAAATATTTTGCCCATTTCTTGCTCGTTCGGAGGTCGTTTAGGGGTCTTTTAAGAGTGGGCCCTAGCATGTAAACTAAAATTTACAGTCACCATGTACCACCGACATTTAGGTTTATTTATACTTCTTTTCAAAAGAGGCCACTTCAAAAACCACTCATGATTGCAAAGAAAAAGTATTATTCAAGCCTAAAATGCCACTGTCATAAACCGGAAGCACTTTTCGTCACACCCTCTTAATTAATAACTTTAGAACAATAACCCCACACACCCCGTATTCATTTTGTTTTCTCGAAAAGGTTATTTCCTGCCGGAAAATGTTCACCCCGCACAGTAAGTGTGCACCGCAAACATAATCAGAACAGTAACAATGAGTGAGAATCTCAATCAAAGATCACTAGAAACAGCTGTTCGAAACAAGAAAAAAAAACAGTGACCTCCTTTACATAGGCTGAATATTTTCCTACGAAAAGCATGACTGCCGTATTGAAACGTGCATAATTAAACACTCGGCAGCTGCTTGTTTCTACAGGGATTTGGGTATTTAATCATTTCTTGACAGGACACCCTCTTTCGACAGTGATTGGAAGAGCCGTAATAACTTCCTCAGACTTTGCTTTCTTTCGCGCTTTTATTGCGAGATTTCTGCAAAAGTCTAAAACCACAAAGACTAAATATGGAGTCCGCAATCACTGAAAGCAATAAAACTATAATCACAAAAAAGGAAACGTGTGGACAATTTTCCACTTTACTTCTGCGCCACAGATTACTTCTTTTAAATGAATTACTGCTTCCCAGTCCACAACACATAATATATAAATTTCGTATAGATTGGGCAGTCGAAAAGAGCAGAACTTCTTCAACGCCGTGTGCCTTTTCCCCGGTGTATGAGCATGAGTGTTACCCCTGTACACAGAGTAAGCGCACGTGTAGAAAAAAAATGAAATTGGTAATATATTTTACCTTGCAAGCCTATAAATTGATCAAATTTCTTCGACGTATAACATCATATTTTTTCGCTTTGACAAGTCAACAAGCTCGTGTAGAGACAAGCTCACACCAAGCAACACATATTTTAACACATATGGTTTGCACGTTTTATTGTTTATTATGCACAGTCAGACATGCTACTTTCATGAATGATGAAGACAAGTTACTTACGAGAAATGAACTAGTTAATTACACAATATTTGTGTGTGCTGCTGATCAATCACTTTTTGTTCATAATATTCAAGTAAATAAACAACAATAAAGTGCTGAAATGTAATAAAGCGAGCTTATTATAGCTTCCACTGGCAGGCTCATTGCAGCCGATCTTGGCAATCAGAAGTAACGATCACCAGATTTTGATGATCTGTCCCCCCCCCCTTAAACTTATACCCACACAGAGCTGCTCTGACGATATCATTCCTCGGCCAACTCTGCCTAGAATAATAAAATATTGCACATTGAACACAACGTGTTCTAATGTGCAAAATATTGCACTATATAACACGACTTATCATTAGACCGCTTTCAAAAAATAGGCTTATCCTTAACTGAAGAATTTCTATTGAGGCTACGGTGACTCAGGCTTATGATACTGCCACAAAGATGCCTTTGATGTGGTAACTTCATTCAAACTACTAAACTAGTGCCATTTTAGTATTGCCTTCAGAGTTTTTTTATTAAATGCAGTAAAATATAACTAATCTCTTCTAAATTGTTCCAATCGGGTAACTATTGCAGTCTGGAATACGAGCTCAAAGTCATAGTACTTGTTCTAATTTTTTGTGACACGTAACATTACCATTTTTATGTATTTATTTATTTGTTTATTTATTAAATCTCCTAACATTCTCAAGTGACCTTTCAAGTATTGAACTAGTCATTTGGGGACAATTGCCCAGAGTGGGTACGTGCCATCATTGTTTAAGGAAAAACAAACAAACGAACAAATAGGGGTATGAGCGTACGTGTAACAGTGATTGTGTTGAGGTTCGACACCTCTCGCAACACAAGTCCTGTAAGCAAACAGTTTCATTTATCATCTTCGCTGCAGGAATAGGAATCGAAACGACTTCCAAATTCTGGTGCAGATATCTGGTAAGCAATTTTCATATTTCTTTTCTTTTACGCGATACAATCACGAGTGTTACAACAATTTTCACTGTTACTTCGTACCAGTTTTAGCGCTCCTCAAAAGAATTTTATTACTACTTACTCAAGGTTATATGAACGAGAATATTTCACGACCTTTAATTGCCACTCTCATATCTATTACCGTTTTCAGCAGCACAGAAAAATTATCTCATGTTGGCCTTTCTGAAGGCACAAAAAAAACAATTATGTTATGTGTCCGTCTGTCTCTCATGTTGGCCTCTGCAGACTAAATGTTTAAGTTTATGTCATGCTTACGTAAATGTTTTGAGCATACGCTTGAGCTTATGCTATGTGCACGTCAGTTCTTCGCAACAAACTTGTCAATGAGTATGAGATGCTTCAGTAGCTTTTGGCTATTATTTTTGGTCGATACTGGCATTTACGAACCATTGTCCCTTGTAGATACATCGAGGCGTCAATGTTATGAGAACTAGAATCTCAAGAGCTTGTGGCGGATATGATCATTGTGATATAGTAAGTACATAAAGATATAAAGAAAGAGAAAGCAGAAAGGCTACACCACCTGAGTCCGGTTCGCTACTCTACGCAGTGAAAATAATTAGTCAACTGACAAATGCAGGTCAGAAGAAAACACACTTATTTCAATGTGTTGCAGACCTTCTCAGTCTAAGCAAAAGTGGTGGAACATTAAATGGTTACAATTGTGGCGAAAGTGACGATCACATTCGAAAGAAAAAAATTAATGCTGGATGACGTGCTGGATACAGCTTTAACATCGCATGCAAGCGCAATACAAAAATGTAACACACTATAAGAAAAAATATCGCTGATCTTTCGCACAAAAGATTCTGCCATTTCACAGTCCACCGTGGATGGTGGTAGATCATTCCAGCATATGCTATTGATGCTGAAAAAAACTGAGTTTTGATTATTGTTGTGACTTTACACAGCCATGTTATCTTATCTTGGCTAGTTCTTGAGGAGTGTCTAGGGGTTCAATGTGTTTTGTTCTGGATGTTTTATATTGCTCATTATGCATGCAAAAAAGCGTTCAGTGTCCTGTCATCGCATTCGTCCACCTAGACCCAAACAGAGCTCAATAAGCGCCGCAATGATTTCGGAGCCCAGTACGTCAACGGCTCAAGAGGTCACAACCTCAGACTATTTCTCGCGTTAGCAGTCTATCAATTAAATGGCTTAATTCTATCCAAAGCAAAAAACATCTCATCGTCGCATGCAGTGCGATCACACAAGACATGTTTCATAACTTTCTCGCTAAAGTGCAAGGCGTAAGATACGAGGATGGAGCCCCTTAGTGTTATCAAATACAGGAAGGCGACCCAGCCAAAAGAAGTGCCTCTCCTTGCAACAATTACTTACTCCAAAATGGTGATCAGGGAGGAGATTAGGGGACGTGTTCTTTGTTAATATCTTTTCAAGTTGTTATTTCCCACTCGCATTCTTCCTCATTGTGAGCGAAGAAAGGCGATCGCTTGCATGGAGGCGAGTATCTCAAATTCAGTGAAAAGGAAGAGGTGGAGAGAAGGATGAATAATGAGCTCCACACCCATGTAGAAAGTGCAGAACGCAAAGCTTTATTTTTGGCTTCTGAGCGCAGGAACGTCAAGGCAAGACAGCGTTGAAGTGTTCAGTAGTCAGGCCTGAAGACACACTGCGAAAGGAATCGATATAGCCTCCGACAAAGAAGGCCTGTGTTTTGTGCAACATTATTTTTTATGTATTGTGGGCGTGCGCGTGCATGTTTGGAGCAGGGTGGAGGCTGTGGGGTGGTTTAAATGATCGTATTGCTAGATATGTACACTGTACAGCATCTGCTAGTTTTTTTACAAGTCAAACTGAGGCAATGTGACATTGTGCAAATAGAATGAAATCATGCACTCTAATTAATGCAGAAGCCTACTCTATCGCACATTTAGCAGGCCGCAGTAAGCTGTTCGTTGGGTTGTTAGTATACCAATATCAAAGGCGTTCGTTCGAGTACCGCCCATGGCAGCCGCTATTCAAAATGTATAACGAGTCCGTGGAGAGATATACAGTAAAAATAAAAAAACAAAAGTACCACCCACCATTGGGGTCTAGTGCTTATGGCATTTGACTGTTGACTCTAGGTCGTGGGTTCGTATCCCGCCAGCGATAGTCACATTTCTATTTAGGTGGAATGCTAGAGGTCCACGTACTTCTATTTACATAAACTGTACCACAACTTTTTCTCATCTGCATGGCAGTCTCCTCATTCTACCAACTCGCACCTCTACTATTCAACTCTAAAAGTGTTCAACGTCTCCGTGGATTGACACGAGCCTTTAACAAATCATTCCTGCCTTCAGCAATTGAACACTGGAACAGTCGTCCGGAAGTGGTTGTTCAGGAACGCGACGCAGACAAATTCAAACTGTTGTTGTCTTCCGTTTTTAGCTAACTTTCCCGCCATCCAGCTCGTCAATTAGCTTCTTCTCAACAATAAAGTTTCTTTTTTGTCCTTTTTTTAATGTAATCATTGGTGTTCACGTCTGAGTACCTACCCCGTGTATTAGTTCTTACAATATTACAGATTATTCTGCCTTTTTGTTTATCTGCTGTATAATTACTTTCCTTTTTACTTACTATTGAAACACTGCATTTGTGTTATGACATGCGCCTGATGTTGTCTCCTTTTATGTAATGCATTGTATAGGCCTTTAAGGGGTTAATAAATGGTGGTGAGGACACCAGCACCATATGGCCAAAATTTTATGGAGCCATTCACTATGACGCTCCTCACAATCATATCGCTTTTTCATCTCGTAAAACACGAACAGTGCTTACTACTACTATTAATTACATTATTTTTCCCCCTCAATTCATCATTCTCGTCTTGATTTTTTTATTATTCTTCCCGTTTTGCGCTGATTTCTTTTTTTTTCAGTGCGTTCTCGCCTCATTTAATTCACATTTTTTAAGACAACCTATCTCTATCTATAGTGTATTGTTTCTTTTCATTGTTTTAATCTTTGTGTACGCCTGCACATATGCCTCATGGTTGTTCCTGGGCACGTTAAATAAACGATTGATCGATTGATGAATATTGTTATTATTATTAATAATATTATTATAAGTAGTAGTAGTAGTAGTAGTAGTAGTAGTAGTAGTAGTAGTGTGGTGATGGTGGCCGTTTCCCTCGCACCACCCGCTACACACATTCTTCGTACGCAGCTCTGCACTTGCCTAGTGGATAACAACAATCGAAGGTCGACCAAACTACACCTATCTATAAACAAGGAAACAGCACAACCAACGAGAAGCTGGTGCCCCTTCTCCTTCATTCGTAATTCCAGCTTGCGTGCACTTTGCCTTGGCTGCTTCGACTGTAAAATGTCTTGGCACCCTTACTACTGCTTTCTTGCAGGCGAACGAGCGGTTATGCTGTAATGGCCCCCTGCACCGCTTGGCTGCCTAGCACATCTTACAGTGTACGTGGTAATCCAGCCTGGATTCCTGCGCACTTACCGTTGATGCCTTCTCCAGGCCAGTATAGAGAAATTTGCAAAAGCGCCGAAAGCGCGCCGCAAGCGAAGTGCTTCGCAACGGTAGCATCATTAGTAAAGGCACCCACACTTCCATGTGATTGGCAACCTCTGAGTCATCAGTGCTAGTTCCGAGGCTACACATCTTTCCCCACTTGCTTCTAAACTTTTTAAACATAGAAATATGACCGTATACGTGAAAAACAGCACTTTCATACAACGAGGTGACTCTTCTGTAAGCGCCTGCCTGGGTGTTCATTTATGGTTTTTTGCCTTAAGGCACGAAAATAAATATTTAAAAACCATTCGTGCGGGTAGTATCGCAGCGTAATATTGTACTACTTTCTTTATACAAAGAGACGCAAGCAGCGAGAAACATTGTAACATAAGATATGATTTCCTTGGTTTAGTTGTCAATACATTCAAAGTTATTTTTAAATAAAACAGTCCAAGAATACCCGGTCAAAAGAGACTGAAAATCGATTTGTTGGTGGTATTTGGAGTTTACTTTGTCCGTCTTTCTTTATGTTTTTATTTTGTTTTCGTTTTTTATAGAGAAACTACTTTATTTAAAAATAAATTTTTAAGGTCGTCCAACTAGGCTTTGACAACGTGTTTGTAAGCTTAACATTCAAATTGCGTACATCGATGCCCTCTTTGTACTAAAGTTACGGTTCACCAACTTAATTTGGCGGGGGCCTTACGCAGATGAGATATGCTAATGTCGGTAACCTAAGCGATATCTACGTCTACAAGACCCTACATATTCTCAGCATAGAGGAGACTACAGGGGCAGTTTCATTTAGTTCGTACTTGATAAAAATACGACAGGGCAGTTCAGACACGTGCTGAACTTCTTTCTAGCGCTTAAATCGATTGTCTGAGTGGATGCTCAACTGGTGCCTTTGGATGAGCTATACAATTTTACAAAAAGCAGCTTTTATTAAGGGTAACTTTTCGAGGTGTTTGTTTTTCTGTTATGCACTGCCAAACGAAACTAACTTATAATTAAGCCAAGGAAAAAAATAGTGACTTTAATTTGTCGTTCGTATTCATAATATTGTAGTTACGACATTGTTGAAATGACTAAACGTGGACAAAAAATGAGTTAGCCTGAGCAACAGATTAGGCATGTGCCTTAGACGCATTAAATAATGACAGTATGCATAAGTGTGTCGGTTCACTCACAGCTTTCAATTATGTATCTTTAAAGGTTCTCTCCGAAATCCCACCTTTGTTTCTCTGTGTGATCACGATATGTAAGGCAGCGATCAACGTCCTAGTTCTGCATGTGCGAAAAGAGTTCGCCAGAATTCCATATATTTGCCTGTCTTTTTTTAACATATTCATATCATTATTGTGCTTGACTCATAACTTTAAATTACGTTGCTTTGGAAATTATTCTTCCTACGCCCTCTAGGCAGTTCTGTCTGACCTTTAGTGGATCGGTGTAATAAATATGAGTAACTTAAGAACAATGAAACATTTTTATAATTCACCAAAAGTTGTAAAAGTATGCTTACCATACGAAACTGTTGTTGACCGTAAAAATACGTCTTTTTTGTACGCTGCCACAAGCTATTACTCTTCCTACGTTTAAAAGAGCTTCAATTTAATCGACTTTGCAGTGTAAATGTATGTCACACATGCGCTTGTCCAGGTAAACAAAAAGCAAACAAACAAAAAGAACGACACAATACAACGTCATGCAACAAATATTTTCATAATGAATACACTTGTCAGTCAGAGACCTAAAACAGAACTCTAGCATTTGCGAAAGAGCCAGTTGTTGAGCACACAAGTACTTTATGCGCTACCATATGGAGCACACAGGAAATGAAGCCAAGGAAAGTATTAGGGGCATCATTTATTGTTTTTTTTTTCAAAGTTCAGTCATGCGTATCAAATAATGTTAAATGAAAGAATTTGAGAAAATGATTCGTCACCGGTGGGGACTGAACCCACCAATCATCACATAAAATTCACAATGCACTATGATTGCTTTTACAATAATGGCTCTTCTTTTTCCAGTTCGTTAATTGCTAGTGTAAGGGTAAAAAAAATGGCAGCATATCCACGGAGTGAATGATGGAGAGTGGGGTGAAGAATTCGTCCGTCCATTCGTTCTTGCTTCCGTCCATCCGTGCGTCCGTCAGTGTGACCGTCCATGCGTCCATCAGCCCATCCGTGCGTGCGTCTGTTCGTGCGTCCGTCCCTGCGTTCGTCCATGCAGCCGCCCCTGCGTCCGTTCATGCGTCCATCTATGCATCTGTCTATGTGTCCGTTCGTTCATCTATTCAACACTCCAAGTACCACCATCTCGCACCTTTTCATCATATATTCCCCATATAGAAGCACCGCCATCCAGCGGACATTCCAAGGACTAAACGAGAGGTGGCACACGCACACTTTCTTACGGCTTGCGCTTCGGGTCCACTTCCCACCTTTAACCACCCCGAGCTCATGGTATATACTAGTTCACTGTATTCATGGCACTGCGGCCGAACGCTGGCTAAACCTTTCGAAAACCAAGGAGGTTACGCCCAGCGAGTATGACGTAGCAAACTTTTTCAGTCAGATAGTGCTCAATGTAAATGCCAATGGCTGCTAATGGGAAATGAGAGGCGGAGAATTCGGCTTTTACTTTCATACGGCTTGCGCTTCGTATCTACTTCCCATTTTTAACCACCTCGATTTCATTCATGGTATATACAAGTTCACTGTATTCATGGCACTGCGGCTCAACGCTCGCTAAACCTTTCGAAAGCTAAGGAGGTTACACCAAGCGAGTATAACGTAGCAACCCTTTTTGTCAGATAGTGCTCAATGTACATGTCAATGGCTGCTAATGGTGATCGCAGCCTGCGCGTTAACTAAAAGCCGAATGCTCCTGTCTCTCATTCCCCATTAGCAGCCATTGACATGTACATTTAGCACTATTTTTTATTGTTCAACAACGCACAGAAGACGTCTCTCACCAGCACCACCTTGGAGGTCAAAATGTTATACTTGTTACATACTACGGGAGACGAACGGGTGCCGCTATAAGGAGCTTAGCCACTAATAATATCAGTTATGTTAGTGCCCTCGCGGCCATAGCTTATGTACTGACTGATAGGGTGCTCTCTTATGTTATAAACACAGTGGCTCCATAATGTCATTAGGGCACTAAGACAAACTAGCGGGTCAGAATTATTAGTAGTTTAAAATATATTAGGCATACGCTGATTGATTTGAATGGTGTTAATGAGAACTGTTTATTCAGAAGTAGTTAACCAAAGAAATCTAATTAATGAGCACTACCGTGCCTAACGAAGAAAAGGGAGCCCTTAAATTTTCACTTCTTTTCTACGACATTATGAAACAGATACCTTTGTCCAAATAACCCGAACAAACCTCAAAAAAACAGCGGACATATCTCAGTAAATGCACTGCATTCTACAAATCTTACGAAGCTCATCTCGCGTACTACACAGCTAGTTTTTTTTTTTTCAATCTGTGGACCTCTGCTACAAAGTATACAGGTTAAAGTATAAATCCAACATTTTCTTTACTGCTCTGAAGGACGGTCAAATTGCCTTTCGTACTTGTACAAAAGAGAGTTTTTACAATTATATTTCTCCTATACAAGAGTCTGTTACCCAACTCTATTTATTATTTTTTTATTCTTGCCTTTGTCAATATTGTGTAATCGTTAGAACAAACCCATGCTTCGTTGAGCGATTTTGGTGCTGAGCACGCAGTTCTCCTTTCGCTGCACGCTGAGTCGCCTTACTTTTTAATTTTAGATGCGGAGCACCTAATACACGAGGCTTGTAGTGCGGCGCCGTCCGCAAGCTTCCTCCTCCTTCTTCCACCATCTGTGCATCCCTTCCTCCTCTACACACCGCGTGCGCTTCTCCTCTTCACGAACATTCGCTAGCTGTATAATGTAGCGCGCATGCGCCGTCACGCTTCGAGAACATCGGCAGCTGACGCGCGCGCATGCGCCGTCGCGCTTCGAGAACATCGGCAGCTGACGCGCGCGCATGCGCCGTTGCGCTTCTCCCCTTTCTCGAACATTCGACAGCTGACAGTGCATGCGCAGTCGCGCTGTATATATACTCAAGGTCGGCGCTCGCTCGCTCAGTTGCCGCTCGTCGGTTGGTCTGTACGGCGCGTCGACGTCCAAGGTCGCGGTGAAATGAATTCCAACGAATCCACAAACACAATGATTGACGTCCCTTCGACCAGCGCCGCCCTTTCGCATACGTGTGTACGTGTTCACTCATTTAACACCCCCTCCTACAACCACGTTAACCAATTTAGCCATCAACCCAAGTAAGTCGCAATTTAACACCCCGTTTCACAACCACGTTAACCAATTTAGCCATCGACCCAAGTAAGTCGCACTTTAACACCCCGTTAACCAATTATAAGCTCCGCATCCTCCTCAGTGTTCCCCCGAGGGAAGCTGCGGGCAATTTTTTTTGAGAGAGAGGGATAGAGACAGAGTGCCTGAGCCGTAAGAAAATCAACAGCCTTCAATTCTTCTCTATGTTTCGTGGTATGTCTGAGAGGATTGCGCCAGCCATCTAATGAAGCCGAAAGAATGTTTTCGTACGCGGCACCGGCCCAGTGGTCGCTGCAAATTCGTGTTGCCGCTATAGGCTTCAAGAAATTTTCATTTTACTTTGGGGATACTTCGATATGTTGCCTTTGCTCTTTCACATATGTGGTTTCAGTTGGCTTTTCATGCCATCTCATAAATAGAAAATGTATTAGTCGACCATTTTAACATAACAGCGTTGAAGAGCTCATTTTGCAGGAATTCCAGTGCCGCTGTCGACGTCGGCACATGGATGGATGGACGAATGGACGGATGGACATATGCACGGACGTACGGATGGACATTTGCACAGATGTACGAAGGATCGATTGATTGATTGATTGATTGATTGATTGATTGGGTTTAACGTCGCAAAACCATCATATGATTACGAGAGACGCCGTAGTTGAAGGCTCCCGTACGGATGGATGCATGTACATTTAGATGGATATACGAACGGACGGATGGACATATGTACGGACAGATGTACGGACGGATGTATGGATGGATGTACGGACGGATAGATAGATGCGTGGAAAAAGTACGGTGTATGTTAAACCTATATGCACGCCATCAATGCTCTATGTGCGGTGTCTGTTACACTTGTATTTCGGTTCTATTAGAACTACGACAACGGCGTCAACGGACATTGAGTGTAGGGTGCTTCGCTCCAAAAAGCCTTTTATCAGTGTTACCATCTTCAAACATACCACCATCCCGGCAAGAATTGGTAAGCTAATAATAATAATAATAATAATAATAGTATGAGGGGTTTTACGTTCCAAAACCACGACTTTACATGGCCGGACAAGAAAGGTGTGTTGCCTTGCCGCGGTGGTCTAGTGGCTAAGGTATTGGGCTGCTGACCCGCAGGTCGCGGGATCAAATCCCGGCTGTGTCTGCTACAATTCTCGGAGGCAGAAATGCTGTAGGCCCGTGTGCTCAGATTTTGGTGCACGCAAAAGAACCCCAGGTGGTCGAAATCTCCGGATCCCTCCACTATGGCGTCTCTTATGATCAGATAGTGGTTTTGGGACGTTAAACATCACATATCATTAGAAAGGTGTGTTGCGTGCTTTTACACTCCGGCGGTGCACATAACTATGAGAGACGCTGTAGTGGATGACTCCGGGAATTTCGACCATCTGGAGTTCTTTACCATGCACTAATATTGCACAGTGGACGCACCTGATCCATTCCACTAAAATGCGATCGCCATGGCCGGGATCGAGCCTGCGAGTCAGTAGCCTAACACCCTGGCCAATGACCCACAAAAACGGATGACTTTCAGACCTCCTGGTAGTAATAATAATGGGAATATGAGTAATAACTACACGAGTATGTGTTGCACAGCTTGAAGTGTGATGCGTGCATATTTGGAAGCTTATTGACAGTGTCTGTGGCACATGGTCGCATAAGTTAATAATCTGCACTTTGATTATAAGTATCGTAACAATGGTCATGCTGCGTCACTGCTTTCATTCTTTCACTCATGCAGTCGTTCTTTAATTATTCCTTCCTTTTGTTCGTTCCCGTGCTTCACTATACGTTTTTCAATAATGAAAAGCTTGGGAATTGAAATCATGAGAAGAGAGTTGAATATGCAGAAGTGAGGACTTCACTGCTTTTCGTTAAACTTACCTGTAACTGGGTGAGTAATAGCGAGAAAAAAATACACGAGCAGTTGCGAGGCATGGCTTGGAGATCCGTGCCTCGCGGATTGCGCCAGTGGCAAAAATAAAATGAGCGATTCAGTCTTGTTTCACACCATAACGCACTGCTTAGTCATAAATTACACAACCTGAAAGATCACTCGCACCCCCAATTATGCGGGAGCTAGAAGTGGCAATATGGTGCATCTCTGAGGCCGGCAACCAGATGACGCCACATGTTGGCACAACTCTGCGCATCTTCCGAATTAAGGGCGCTTCCCCCTCAGCTTTCGAGTGGTTCCGCCCTACTTCCGGCGTTGGTCCTTCGATCTTACCAGCGACGCTGTTGCTCCGTGTGTATCGACGGGAAAGCGGGAAACTTGTAATTCCTACGTTCCGCATCGATGTCTCTTGTCCCGGTGGCTTTGGCTTGCAAGACAGGGGCTCTCAGAGGAATAGCGTGTTCGTCATCTGATGAGCTCCCTTGAAGTACATATGCGTCATACATGGATGACAGCCGGGCTTGCCTTCTGTTGATGAAGTATTGCCCTTTGCGTTGCACTTTCGCCATCATTGGTCCTATGATATTCCATATTCTGCGGTGATCTGACTTCGACAAGATTTCTTTTCTCCGGTAGATCAATTACACTCAAGTACGCATCATGCTTATTCCTCATACATTAGTAAAAAACAAAATAAAATCTCACATAGTTTAATGACAGGAGTATTTTCTATTTATTTAAGGGATACCAGCCACGCCGTGCTGGCATTACGCAGGGTTGATGGGTGACACACAAAGACAATAAATATACAAGGAAACAATGATTAATGAAACAAAATTACAATCTACAAGTGACAGATCCATTATAAGAGTTCATAGATATTTCGTGGGTAGACTCATTCAAAATACATTTCATAAACACAGTGCATAACAGACTACAGTATATAATAAAATCATCGTCAATATATGTTCATTGATGTAGCCACGTAAAAAATATTCACCGGTAAGGCGACCTTTCCTTTTGTCTGTCTGCGTGAGACTAGGTACACAGTCAGACGTAAAATCAAAGGCAGAATTTGGTTCATCGTGTATCTCCAGACAGTGTTAGTTAATTTCGTTCATGTTTACGCCCTCATAAATATGTGCGCACCTCGTAAATAGGATAGACTAACATCAGTATACTTGCATATATATATATATATATATATATATATATATATATATATATATATATATATATATATATATATATATATATATATACGTGTGTGTGTATGTGTGTGTGTTTTTTACTATTACTACTAGAAGTTAACAGTCAGAAAATACTCGCGCAGTGATAAGCAAGCAGCACGCCTCTGAATGATTTTCAGTGGATGCTCCTTTTGACATATGGCAGTGTAATCTGTCCATGTGGTGAACCTGAAGAAGAATACACATAGCACCTTCTTCGACACTGTCATAATTATGATGCTCCTCGGAAGAAACTTTTGCAAAAACAAAATTGCCTAGATAAATTAACTGCATCAATAGCGAAAATATTGGGCCCATGTCCATGTGGAAATTTCGAAAACACTCGGAAGGAAGACGAAGTGATTCTCTTGTGGAACACATCTTTCGGTCTGTGCTGTACTTTCTGCGTTCCACAGCGCAACAGCGGGGTCTCCAGCCCCCTACATCACGGTCATGGATGTACAATCCCCGGAGATCCCGCCCGGTACCAGTTCATCCACGGGCATTGCTTCAAGAAAGCGTGGTAATCCACCTAGTGAGAGCGAGGACACCGAGCCGTACTCTGCATCAGACTACGAGTCCTCGGAAGACGGCTTCGAACCTGTGCTCTACCGCAAGGCCAAACGAAGAATCATGAACGCATCATCGGCATCAAGTACAGCCACTGTGAGGACAGCGCCTCAGCGATGGCCTCACTCCATTCTGTTTGTGCCGCAGACTACTACTGCCAATCTACGCTTCCTCAACAGGCAAGCACTGTCCTTGTACCTTGAAAACATTGTGCCTAACGAGATTAAGGACATCAGGATAAACACGAGGAATAATATTTTGGCGATCAACGGGAGGAACCCGAGTGCACTGAACACGCTACAGCATGTGTCGGAGCTGGGAAACATCAAAGTCCGATCCATCATACCAGCGAATGGTGACACCGTAACAGAAGTTATCTATAACATCGACACTGAAATCACCAATGAATATCTTCCTGTACTGATAAAACCAGTCAGCGAAAACAACGTCATTGTGCATGCTGGTCGCCTAGGCAACTCTCGTTGTGTGCGAATAACATTCAAGGGTGACTGTCTTTCCTCTTACGTGAAGGTTGGCCATTTCCGTCACCAGGTTCGCCCATTCATTCCGAAGCCTATGCTGTGTTTTAAGTGCCAGAAGATTGGCCACGTGCAGGGCGTTTGCAGAAATTTCGCAGTGTGTCCCCGATGCGCTGAACACCACTCAGAAGACGACTGTAATGCAACTACGTTGAAATGCCCCAACTGCCAAGGCGCTCACAGTGCTTCCTCCAAGGACTGTCCTCAGATTAAGAAAGAGATTTATATTCTGAGGCAAATGGTGCGAGACAACTCGACTCACAGAGAAGCTGCGCAAAAAGTGAGGCGAAGGCGCCGCCATCGTCGAAGGTCCTCACGAAGGACAGTGCAAAATCTGATGACAAAGTCAGAAACTCAGGTGAAATCGACAGGCGCGGCTCCGAGCACGGAAAACATCTGCGCTGAAAGAGAAGATGCCGGAAGATCTCTCTCTCCAAAGAAATGGCCACCCCTTCAGCCTAGACGATCTGTTGAGCCTCAACAGAAGCCGCCTACACGACCTGTTGAGCCTCAACAGAAGCCGCCTCAAGAACAAGCACAAAATGCTGCAACAGCCGGGAAGCCAGATCATCGCGTGATGGTGATGCTAAGATCATTAGTGGACACCATTCGCATGTTGTTAAGCGACATGAATACACCGTCAGCCAAAAGTGCCCTTGAAGTACTGGACGCGCTTAGTCCAGTGCTAGCAGCCCTAGAGTAGACCATGGCTAATCCGCCACTGTCTTTCAGGGATGAGGTTCGTAAAGCAGCAATACTGCAGTGGAACGCCAGGGGACTGAGATCGCGCATTGGTGACTTTCGTCAATTTGTGTACGTCAATATGTTTCCCGTAATCGTCATCTGTGAGCCGAACTTATCGAGTGCAATATGACTCTCGGGATACGAACCTTTTATGTCGTCTACTGTTACTGAAAGCAGCAAAGTTCTGGTGTACATTCGCCGAGACCTCGCTTACCTCTTTCAACCTGTACCACCTTATGACGGAAGCCAACACGTATGCTTAAAAGTGAAAAAGAGGAGGCTCAACATCACGGTGGTTGGCGCATACCTAACACCATCAAGCCGTTTCGATCAAAAAAGACTACGAGACATCATAGCGTTAACTCCTGACCCGCGTGTTATCATCAGGGATTTTAACGCTCATCATACATTATGAGGAAGTCAGAATACCAACATGAAGGGCAGAAGCTTAGTGTCTTTTGCCTCCGACAACCAACTTTGGTTACTGAATGACGGCAGTCCTACGTTTTTACGTGGCTCCACATACAGTAGCTGTCTCGACTTGGCTTTTGTTTCGCGAAGCCTAGTGAAACATACTGAATGGTTCACGGATATAGAAACGCACGGGAGTGATCACATTCCAACATACGTCAAGATCAGAGGATTGTCGCCTCCTAAAGTGCGCGACATGGTTAAAAGAGTGGACTGGAAAAAATTTCAGTCTCGTATGGAAGAGCAATGGCAAGAACACATATCTGATTCACAAGAGGCCATCCAGAGCACTGTAAAAGAGACTGTGTGTACGATCCCATGCCCTGTAAGATTCATGGACATCGACATAGAGCTGGAGCGGCTTCGAGCCTTGCGACGACGAGCTGAAAGAAGGTACCGGTGCACGAAGGGCATAGAAGATTTACGGACTGCTAGACGTATGCAGAAAAAAATCAAACGTCGGTTGGACAAGCTAGCATTCCAACGCTGGATTACTTTCTGTGAGTCACTCGACCCTCGTAAGCCTTTATCGCACATATGGACGACGGTTAGAGGTTTGCGGTCATCGCCCATTCAGAAGTCACCATTCAAGGTCTTAGCCCTTCACCAAAATCGACCAGATGTGGACGTTGCTGAAGAGTTCTGTGCCGGATTATCAGGGCGAACTACAGCCATCAGCAGCTCACCACTTTCGAGCAGTTGTCCGCCACCAAGTGATTCCTCTATGGACTTCCCGTTCACTATTCAGGAGCTCAAAGCAGCACTCCCTTCATGCAAACGTACCTCTGCACCAGGACCTGACGGAATCTCCTACAGAGCCCTGTGTCATCTGGGTGAGCGCGCGAGAATAGCTCTACTTCAGCTATATAATGATTGTTGGCTAGAGGGCACTGTCCCCTTAAGTTGGAAAACTAGTCGTCTAGTACCATTACTGAAACCTGGCAAATCACCATTGGAACTCTCCTCCTATCGCCCGATCGCATTGGCCAGTTGTGTGGGTAAAGTTATTGAGAGAATGATTCTCGGCCGACTCGAGTGGTACTTGGAGTATCATCAGATCTACCCAAATGCCATGGCTGGCTTTCGACGTGGTCAATCATCGATCGATAACGTCATCGACCTAGTCACGTACGTTGAACACGAGAAAGGCCATAAGCGTCTTTGCGCCTCTCTGTTCCTTGACGTCGAAGGAGCCTATGATAACGTGACACATGAATCCGTCGTTGCCGCACTAGAAGAGATTGGAGTGGGTGGCCGAATGTTTAAGTGGGTACGTAGTTATCTCCAAATGCGATCCTATTTTGTGAGTACAGAGACTGGGAACACGTCTACACATTTCAGTTGTCGTGGCGTCCCTCAGGGTGGTGTACTGAGCCCTGTGCTATTCAATATAACACTAATCGCTCTCCATACGCACCTACCAAACAATATTTATCTATCAACATACGCTGATGACATCTGCATATGGACATCTGCGGTAACTCGCCTGCAGTTACGAGCGAGAATACAGAGAGCTGCTACTTCAACTGCTTTGTATCTACGCAATCGAGGCCTGCAAATTTCCTCCGGAAAGTGCGCTCTTCTGGCATTTACGCGCAAACCCATGTCAAATTACAGAGTGTCAATTAACGGTCAAAATATACCATATCGTCGATCTCACAAATTTCTGGGTGTCATAGTCGACAGAGACTTATCATGGAGCCCTCATGTGTCGTATTTGAAGAAGCGATTGACAGGCATATGCCATCTTTTCAAGTTTCTCGCTGGAAAGACTTGGGGAATGCAGCCTAATGCTATGTTACGACTGTACAGGGTGCTTTTTCTTGGCTTTTTTACGATACAGTCTGCCTGCGTTATCAAACGCCAGCAAAACAAGTCGACGCATGATACAAAGCCTTCAGGCACAGGCGCTTCGAATATGTCTAAGTCTGCCTCAGGGTACCTCAACAATGGCGACTATAGCTATAGCCAAAGACCACCTCGTGCAGACCCATATTGAAATTGAAGCTTTGAAGATACACATAAGACATGTGGGCCGGAATCCCCATCACCACCTAGCCTCTCTACCAGTGGATAGACCTCATACTTCCTTTTGTCGAACAATAACTACACATGGTGACTCCCTACCAACTGGTTTTACGCCCGCGGCGAGACCTTCAATTCCTCCATGGTGCCTCAAACAGCCAGTCATCTACCTGACAATACCAGGCATCCAGAAAAAAGGTGATTTCTCAATACCAGCACTCAAGCAGCTCGCATTACTTCTGCTTTACGAGAAGTACCAAGACTGCACCCACGTCTACACAGACGGCTCCGTCCTGCCAAACAGCTCAACTGCGGCGGTCGTTATTCCAACGCACGCCACAACCATCAAATTCAGGACAGCTCATGCAACAACAACAACGGCAGCAGAGCTTGCAGCGCTTCGCGCTGCGCTGCGTTTCATTAACGACCAAAGCACGCAATGGTGGACGATTTTTTGCGACTGCAAGGCGGCACTGCAGTCACTTCTGTCAAATCTACGCCGTGGTCCACACGAGCAGTTGTTATTTGAAACAGCAGAAATGCTACACCACATAACAGAGAAAGGGCACCACGTTATATTTCAGTGGTTGCCAAGCCACTGTGGAATTATCGGTAACGAACGAGCTGATCAAGCAGCCCGTTCAGCCCATACGGAAGACAACGACCAGTCAATACCTCTTTCAAGAACGGACGCTGCTAGGAGGCTCCGCATGCTTGCTCGCCAACGCTCCATGGCTCTTTGGAATGAGCCTCTCTTTACGCATGCAAGATTACGATCCCTTGATCCAACGTTAAGCATGCAGCTTCCAACAAAAATTCGACGAGGCGACGCTACTGCTCTGTGGTTGGGAGTCGCGTTTACCCGTGCGTACGCGTTCTGCATAGGTATGGCCGACACCGCCGACTGTGCACACTGCGGAGATGAAGAAACAATTCGACATATACTGTGTGACTGCCCGAAATACAACCTGGAAATACAACACCTTTCTAATAAACTAAACAGGTTAGATGACCAGCCGCTGTCAGAAGAAAGGATACTGCGCCATCGTCATGACTCATCGTCACAGAAGAAAGCCGTGCAAGCGCTACTGAGCTTCTTACGAACTACTGGCCTGTCGGAACGCCTCTGAGTGGACTGATTTTGTGTGTGCGTGTGTGTCGGTGTTTTTCTCTTATTTATTTTTTAACTCTCCCTTTCTCTTTCAACCCCCTATTCCCCAACCCCAGTGTAGGGTAGCATACCGGATACTAGCATCTGGTTAACCTCCCAGCCTTCCTTTTTTCTCATTTCTCTCTCTCTCTCGAAAACACTCACGCTCAGTATTTGAACTTTGGAGGAATTGGAAATAGCACTGAAGCATTAAAATCAGAAAAAAACATTTTTAGAGTTACATTTAATTGGTGTGCTCAGCTATAATAATCTTTTGTTTTCGTTTCATTTTAGCCGAAAAGTCATTGTGGAAATCTCATTGTGGCAGGTACAGTGCAACATTTAAGAAGCAATCACTGAAGAAAAATTATCGCCTTTGACAGCATTTCGGTGTACTTTAATGTTTCGTATGGGCATTTCAATTGCGCGTGTACTTTTTGTCAACTTTTGCGTTGCGATATTGACACGGAGTAGTGTAACGGGGTGATAACAAAACTTGAGGAAAGAAACGTGGCAATATATTAGACTTGGTCCGAGGGCGAGGGTGTTGTACAATGTGCCTTTGTATAACCTTCTTTCTGTGTTCTACTTTGCGGCAGCTTTTGTGCAAGAGAGGAGGAGTAGCCGGCGCCACGCTTTGGCACCAACCTTTCTTCACATACAATAAAAAAGAAGCACAAGAACAAAGAAATTTGGCAAAAAGTGCAGTGAAAAGACGGTGACACTTCCCAGTGTCGTAGAAAAGCTACACAAGTGTGAGCAAGAATGTTGCCTTTAGAGTACCATATAGACAAATTCCACCGGTGATACGTCTCGAAAATGCGGTGACGCTGTCGTCGGGCGTTTGGTTTTGCCTCGTAGGCAAAAGCCGCCGCGCCTACTGCAGCTGCTGCTGTTTTTTCGCTGGTGCGGGTACTGTTTGTGGCCGTGCGAAGAAGAACAAAATGATGAACCGATAAACTTTCACTGCGATATGTGCGAGAAGGCCCAAGAAAGTTGGGCCAGGTCTCTTTCTTTTTTTTCAGTTTTCTGCGGATGAAAACCACCGCAGATCAGCCGCAGCTGTGAAACGCGAAAACTTCCCTTCGACGCCCTTTTATTGTTTATGTTTTGGAGCGGCTTAGCCAGGAAAAACAATTAGCTCTCTTAAGCGTGGGAATAAACCGTGTAATTAAGCGTTTTTAAAATAAGCTGTGGATGCGTATCGATCGCGTTTACTTCAAAGCACGTTAATATTTTCGATAGCATTGCCATATGGGAAGCATTTTTCACGGTTGCCATTGTTGATATACTTGCAAAAGTCTTCGGCACGTCAAAACGGTATCGTCATCCTCGCGTGAACTAAAGGTGTCACTCAGTGATCGAGCCAGTGATCGAGCATGTTTCTTTATGCGTGAGTTTGGTTCATCGAAGTAGCAGCGAACGAAAGGATGACATAGACTATGATTTTCTGGTTATATGCGGCTGCGATGACGCACCTGACACAAATGTATTGGGCAGGGCTGTTCTGGCTGTGGTGCGCGTGATGAGATTTTCACGTCTGTGTGAATTCACAGAAAAACATCACTCGGCAAACTTGCAGAGTCTGTCTTCGCTCTGTACACGTTTCGCGGCGTCGGTCGTGGACCTTAGAGCCACGGACCTTACAGGTGCGTAACCATACTGCCCTCACAATGTTGTTGAAGAGAGAGAGAGAGAGAGAGACAGAGTGAGAAAGGAAAGGCCGGGAGGTTAATCAGATATTGGCATCTGGTTTGCAACCCAGCGCGTTGTTGTTGAAGCATTATCACAAGCGTATTGCGGATGAATATGTCACCGAGGTCACTATATTGTTTGTATGAATAACTTCTACGGCACATGTGTTATATGCGAGAATTTACCGTAACGATTTATGGCTACGTATTTTTACATCGTGCATTTGCATATTATACCCTGTCCCTGAATTAGTACAAATTGAAATGTTCATGTGTGATGTAGGCTGCGGCAACGGCGATGGCATTTCGGAAATGAGTTACATTTCCGCCGTTACATCATATGTTTTGATGAAGTTCTCAAAGCTAGAGCTACACGTCAACATAGCTCATATCCTCATTTTAGAGCCCCTCTACATCCACTGCAACATTCTCTGTTGCGGCAGCCGCTTGTAAACATGCGAGAGGCGTCCCGACGCGCTGTTCTCGAAGGCAGCGTGTGCACCTGCTGCGTTCGTCGTCACGTGATCCTAGAGGCTGGTGGCGCACTTCTGGCTGGGATGACTGGGCGGAGCTAACACGCCGTGACGTCACTCGGCGCCTACCGTGTTTACAAACATGGAATAGGTCTATGGCAATATGAGTATACGTCATGGTTTCTGGGTTTTATTTTTTTCAACATTTACAGTAGCAGCCTAGGGATACAACAACACAAACTTTCTGTCTGACACTCGTAATTTTCATCAAAAAACATTTCTGTCAGTCGCTTTCTCACCAGAACACTTTGAAATGTATGTGTTTCTGATGCTGCTACAAGTTGATTAAGAAATCTTGCGAAGATATACCAGCCTCACAATGATTGTCATAATATATCTGCAAATTGAAACTCAAACGTTGTCCTAACCAATCTTCCCCCTAAAAGGTATTACAGATAATCCAGTGGCACCAATAGTGAAGACCCGCCTCTGGGACAATGGACACGTGGTAGTTGTTCTAGCGTTGTATTTAGAAGCGAAGTTTCAGTCAGACTTGATTACCCGTCAAGAGTCATTAATTAATCTCCACGAAGTGCGCGTTATGCAAAACGCGCGTTGATTCCGCTGTCTGTGCCCTTGCAAGTGTCCGCAGGCAGCACTCCTTGGGTTCTTTAATCAATTTTGATCACCTCGCGTCGTGGCGCTGGTGCGTCAAAGATATTTTCAATAATCTGTTCCTCGAAGCATTGAATTTCGCTCCCTGCGTCGAATTAGTATGAGGGCCAGAGAAGCCGCTTGTCTCGCATTGATTTATTCACTTCCATAACCTCCCCCGTCCTCCTACGCTCCTTGTCAGATGCGGATATCAGGAAACCGAAGTGGAAAGACGGGAACGATGGCACAATTCACAAAATGGGAGCCGATTAGCGTCCAGCAATCAGTGAGTTTGTTGGTCATCATTCAACACGGCATCACCTGGCCCAAAGTGCTTGCTCATCAATGATATTTATTTATTTATTTATTTATTTACAATACTGCCAGTCTCTTACGAGACCAAAGCAGGAGGGCATGAGTATCAAAATACAATGAATGCTAAGTACTTTCATACAGGCGGCATACAGAACTGTAGTTATTTTAAAATTGGTAATAATAATCCTAGTTACATAGAAACATTAGACATAGCTATTTATGCACTCCAAATATTCACACTTCGGAAGCAGCAAACTAAATCTTTGCTGCATAAAAAAAAAATCAATACAGTTTTATACAGAGAAGGCATTGTGTAAACTTATACATCCAAATAAATACTACTGGAAAACAATATTGGAGGTCATGGTTGAAGAAAGCCGTTGTCTCAAAGTATACTCTCAATTTTTGAAGTGAATTCTGCCAGTGATGTTATGTTAGTAATGGAGGGATCTAACCTATTCCATTCGCTGATTGACAGGGGGAAAAAGGATTGCTTGAAACAGTCGTTGTTGGAAGAGTATTCTTTGATAGTGTATGCATGTTTATGTCGTAGTGTTCGTGATTCTGCCAAAGATATGTACCTGGATGCATCGATCCGGCTGTGGTTATGCAGAATGTGGTGTAAAAATTTGAGACGCGCGATTTTTGCTCTTGTTGCAAGAGTGGGTAGACCGGAGGTTTCTAAAAGGTGTGTGGGCGAGTCGGTGCGTTTGTACTTATTATGTATAAACCTAATGGCCTTCCTTTGAACCCGTTCAACTTTTGCTATATTAGTAACACCTTGCGGGAACCACACAGTGTTAGCGTACTCCAAGATTGGTCGCACGAATGTGGTGTAAGTTAGGAGCCTAGTATCTGTCGGCGCGAAGGGTAAACGCCTTCGTAGAAAAAACAGTTTACGCAAAGCCGATGCTGTAACATTGTTAATGTGCGCATCCCATCTCAATTCGGAAGTCAAGGTGACGCCAAGATACTTCTGCTGCGTAACTCTTTGTAAAGGTACGCCGTTAATTGTATAGGTAAAGTCGGAGGGTTCTTTTTCCTGGTTACCGTCATGCAAACTGTTTTTGTTAGGTTAATTAACATTTGCCACTGCTCACACCAGTGAGCAATCTTACTCAATGAGTTATTTAAAGATAAATGATCATCCGAACTGTTAATTGCTCTATAAATAATGCAGTCGTCTGCGAAAAGTTTAATTTTGCAGTCTATGTTATCAGTGATGTCATTTATGTAAATTAGAAATAATAATGGCCCTAGGACGGAGCCTTGGGGAACACCTGACTTAACTGGGGCCGTCCACGACGATACTCCTTCGAAAACCACGAACTGTGACCGGTTTGTAAGAAAGTCTCTTACCCAGTTCGTAATTTCCCCATCCCCAATAATGTTCTGCAATTTCGAAATCAGTTTAGTATGACACACTCGATCGAACGCTTTTGCTAAATCAAGTAGAATTACGTCAGTTTGGCCACGGTTGTTTATACTGAGTGCAAGGTCGTGGACAACCTCGGTAAGCTGCGTGATTGTTGATAAACCTTTCCGGAAGCCATGTTGGACAGGAGATTGTTGTTTTCTAGAAAAATAGTTAAATGCTTAGCGATTATATGCTCTAGTATCTTACATGACGTACTGGTGAGGGATATAGGTCTAAAATTAGAAGGAACAGCAGTATCTCCGGTTTTGTGTATGGGTATCACCTTTGCTACTTTCCATTCTGATGGCAGTTTTGCTGTTTCTATTGATTTGCGATAAATTATGCCGAGGTATTTACTACACGGTTCTGCGTATCGAAAAAGAAATTCATTTGCAATATCATCGGGGCCACTGGCTTTCTTCGTGTCTAGATTCAAAAGTAGGTTAAGAATCCCGGGGTCGCTTATAACTAATGGTTCAATGGGAATTCGAGCTGTGGGCAAGGCCGCAGGAGTGGTGCCATTGTCATCAGTAAAGACAGATTGAAAATAATCGTTGAAAATATTGGCCTGGTTTGTTTTATCGCTATCGCTTAAACACGTCTTTGTTTCAGCGGCAGAGCGAAAATGTTTCCAGAATCGTTGAGGGTTGTTTTTTATGTAACACGGAAGCGTTGTAGTAAAATATTGCCTTTTGGCGAAGCTAGCTTTTTGTTTGAAGTCTGTAATAGCTCGTGCTAGGTTAGATACGGTTACTGGATTCTTGCCTTTCTTTTTGATTGCTTGGCGTAGCCTCTTAACTTTTCGCTTTGCGTGTAAAACTTCGCGGGTTATCCAAGGATTATGTTTTTTTTTGCCTTTTTGTTTTCAGTGGGACAAAGTGGGTAACGCAGAACACAACGATAGTCTTGAAACACGACCATAGATGATTTACATCAGTCGTTGGATGTATAGCAAGGTTTGAAAAGTTTTCAAATTCGTGAGCTAAGTAGGTTACAATGCTGGCATCATCACCTTTAGGAAAATTTCGTACAGTAGTTACTGATGAACGTGGTGTTATGTCATATCCTAGTTGGAGCTGACAGATTGGTATGCGGTGATCTGATATCCCCGGAATCACATTGACGACTGATTTATTTAACGGGAACTGGCCACTAATCAATATAAGGTCGAGTACGCTTTTTGTTTGATCTTTTATACGTGTTGGCGCAAGCACGACTTGTTGTAGATTGAAATTTAAAATTAAATCCATAAGTGTCTCCGATGACTGTGACGTGTACTGCATGTTGTTACAATTTATGTCGGGAAGGTTAAAATCACCCATGATGATTAGTCGAGAGTTATGGGCATGAGTTTGAAGATAATCTTGGATCGCTATCATACATTTGTTGTCTGATGAGGGGCTTCTGTAAACGCACCCGGTTACTATGCTAATTCCATCACAATGAATTTTACAGAATACCGCTTCTGCGCCTATAACTTCGGGAAGCACGGCAAAAGGAATCGATTTGCTTATCAACAGGGCCACACCCCCGCCACGTGTGGGACGATCTTTCCGGATTACAGCGTACTCTGGGGGAGTGAATTCGTCGTTTAAGATATCAGGCGTCAACCATGTTTCCGTGATGGCGACTATGTGTGGCTCTTGATCAAGCAGTAGTTGTTCAAGGCTTGCCGATTTATTTAGTATACTGCGGGTGTTTACGGTTAGTAACATTATTTCTTTGATTGGGCGTGTTGTCGGGTCTTCGGGCGGTTTACTATGTGGTTTTTTTCTACTGGAACCCTTTCACCCTTTTCGTCGTCCCAGACAAAAGCGACATCATTAATATAAAGCTTGGTGTATGCTAGTGCGACTTTGTCTTTTTTTTCCCGATTAGTTTTGGCGCTGTCCCAAAGCTTTTTCCTTGTCTCACGGGTTTTGCGAGCGAAATCCTCCCCTATAGAGAGGCCAGTATTTTTGAGCTTGAAGCAATTCTTCAAAACACTCCCTTTCTGTCTCGAGTCAAGAAGCTTCAGAATCACTGGTCGTGTCTTGTTTAGCGCATATCTGCCTAATCTATGAATTCTTTCAATTTGAACCGGCTCCAGCCCAAGAACACTTTCTATTATACCTTTGTTAACTGCTTGCTCCAGTTTATCGCTTGTTTCGTCTTTCATTTCTTCTAGGCCATAAATAATTAAGTTTGACCGACGGCTGCGGTTCTCAAGCTCCTCAACTCTTTGCTCAAGCGTTTTAATTGTGCTATTCATGGCAAAAATCTGGTCGTTGCAGGCTTTAAGTTTTTCTTCTAGTGCGCCTAGAGCGTCCAGTTTATTTTCAATACCCGCTAGTCTCTGTTCCTTAATTTCCTTAATATCTGCGGAAATTACATTCAGTTGCTTCATGATTTGAGAGAGCTCAGGTCCGGGATTGGTCTCTACATCACCGCCGAGCAACAACAGTTTTCTCACGAACAATGAGCATTCAAACAACAGATCACACAGCCGGGGGCACGGCAGCACCAACAGGCATCGGTCACTAGAGCGGATACATTTACCGAAACGTTTCCTTACCTGCACAAGGAATACGAAGTGGTTAGGGATCCGCATGGCCAAGGTGCCGCCGTGCCCTATGGCCGCCGCGCTCCTGGGTGACGAACTTATAGGCTGATCCGCGAGGGGCGACCACGGGTGAGCGCATGCGCCGGAATCCGTGAGTGTTGACGAGTGCTGATGGCGTTGATAATCCAGGTCGATCCTTGCAACTGTCTCTAGCACGTGGCTGTTCGTCGCTTTCCGAGTGGCGTTAACCGAAAATGGCTTTCCGGTAGCGCTGGTGCAGGGTGGCAACAGCAGGCCGAGTAGAAACCGCACAAGGAATACGAAGTGGTTAGGGATCCGCATGGCCAAGGTGCCGCCGTGCCCTATGGCCGCCGCGCTCCTGGGTGACGAACTTGTAGGCTGATCCGCGAGGGGCGACCACGGGTGAGCGCATGCGCCGGAATCCGTGAGTGTTGACGAGTGCTGATGGCGTTGATAATCCAGGGCGATCCTTGCAACTGTCTCTGGCACGTGGCTGTTCGTCGCTTTCCGAGTGGCGTTAACCGAAAATGGCTTTCCGGTAGCGCTGGTGCAGGGTGGCAACAGCAGGCCGAGTAGAAACCGCACAAGGAATACGAAGTGGTTAGGGATCCGCATGGCCAAGGTGCCGCCGTGCCCTAATATATATACGTCACACGAGTGTGATAGCTACGTTGTAAAGAGTTCGACAAATGTTCGTCTGGTCAGATATCATGATGAAAATGTAGAAGTGGTTACTGGTCAAGTCAAGGTTCTAAAGTTAATCAATGGCTCATTACACCCCAATTTAACAAAAAATGCCCCCCTCCTCCCCGAAGGGAATCGTGAGGAAATGCGAATGCATTTCTTGCGCCAAGAGAGGTCACCATTGCCGTCAGACAATAGTCTCCACCGACTTCTGCACCGCCTTGAGAGGCGCCCAGCCAGCGAACGATTGAGAGTGAGGAGCGAGCGGATGGGAGAGTGGGCAGCCAGCGTTCTCGGCTCGGCGTTGGCGTTTCTCGAGCACACATTTTCGGATGTTCTTGAGAGGCGCCCAGCCAGCGAATGGTCGAGAGTGAGGTGCGAGCGGACGGGTGAGTGTGGGCGCATGGAGGATAGAGAGCAAACTACGAGAGAAGGAGCTGCGAAGTACCGCACCTACCCTCTCGTACACTCTCTCACATTTTTTTCTCGGGTTACTAGGGGCGAGGGTATGCGCACGCACTGGAAGCTGGAGCTATGGGAGAGGGAGAGGGAGTGTGAAGATAACACCTGCTCGCGCGTGGACACCACCGCGGACAACGCCGGATGCCTGACATAGCCTGACTAAGAAATGCATTCGCATTTAAAAGATTGCGAATATTTCCTGCTTAGCGTGACCAAGGAACCTGTACTGGTCTCAAAATGACAATGCGTTTTTTCACCTTAACTTCGTCAGGGACCGCCTCTGCATCCTCATCAGATAACTACACAGCCAACGCGACAAGATAAGTTTCATAGTGCCACGAGCACAAATTCGGCCAAAAAAGAAGGAGCTTGACAGGGCCCCCATTGAACCCTGAAGACGTTCTTGTGGCAGAGTGCTCAGACATGAACGTATGTTCAAAAAAAAAAAAAACAGGAGGCGAACTTATAATCTGACTCACGTGCCTGGTAGTTGCAATATTGCATCGGCGGTCGCGTTCTGCTTTGTGTTCCTTGTGATGAATTTGTGTTTTGTCATACTGAAGAGCCGAATTTCAGAATCCATGTAGAAAGAAGCGCGTGGTTGAGATGTGATTCACAAGGTGTCACATTGATTGCACTGCTTGCAACAAAAACGTCTACATTTTCAATAAACTAATTCAATTAATATCAATATCCTGACAAGTCATCTTTATCTTAAGCACCTGCACCAATGTCATAAGTATCCAAAAGAGGCTTAGCCCAAGCAACCAACGCCGATCTTGTGCCAGCTACATTACTTAAAGTGCGTTTTGGGAATATTCGGAATGCCGTATAGCGGAACCGCTTGAGAGGTAGCGCTCAGAAAAATAACAAGAGCGTTACTCGGTGCTCGTTCCACTAATAAGAAAAGAAAAACAACAACAGAATAAAGAATTCTATTGCAGATTCCAACACTGTGATCGCGCGAGAAAGCAAGTACGCTGCCACGTCGACCACCATGCTACAGTCGGGTCGTCCGGTCCCGCACGGACGTTCCGCATATTCTGAAACACAGAGCGATGTAGCCTTCCTTCCTGTGAAGAACTACAATGGCATGGCAGAAACGGATTTCGCAGAGAAGGACATGCGACGTTCAAAGACTTCCATGACTTCAGCCTGCTAAGTTCAGGGAGTGAATAAGGCCTCCTTCAGCATCCTCGCCTCATCTCTCGAACTTTTTCACACATACAACGCATTTAAGAAAGTTTGCTGGAACTGCTAATGTTTACTTTAAACAATCAACGTTAGCAGTACAGAAGTTTCTTCGCCTAACCGACATTTCCTGTCCAACAGGAGTTCGAAGTTATGCAAACGACTGTTTTGCAGTCAAGTGAAAACATATTTCGGCGACTTCTTTTTTTTTCCAGCGAAGTGATCGGACACAGTCGTTGTAGTGTTGGAGATAAGCAAAGTGTAAATTTAGGTGAGTTAGTGCATATTATAACGACATACTTGTGGCGCAACTCAGTATGAGAAAGCAAAGAGGGATATTACACGATAGGTCACCTTATACTGCCTTCTTTCGCTTTTCTTCGTCGTTCTCAATGCGCTACAAGTACTTAGTTGTGATGCTATAAACCTCCTCACGTCTATCACTACAACTGCTCACATCATGGGTACGTGAACACTTTAAGATCTATCCCATGCTCTTTTGCGTGAATAATTTGCCACAACAACGCAGCACCAACAATGCATTCCAAGTACCCTAAGAAATGTAAAAATTTTGGAAAAGGTGTTTCACGATTTGTACACACACCATTCTATGTCCTAACGTGACTACTCTGACTGATCGACACCTACAAAAGCATACTTTCCCCGAAGCAGTTTGAAGGGCAAGCTTGGCTGCATGGTGGGACAATTAGTCTGCACACGCGTAACACGAACACATGCTACTTGCTCTGGAGTTCGAAACACGTCAAAGAACTAAAGCATGGAAAACGTACGTGATCACGAAGTACGAACAGCTGCACGGCCAGATTGTTGCTTGCTCGAAAGAGATCTCTGACTATTCGTTGGGATGAAACTTTCGGCAAGACCAACAAAAAGCGAGAGGAGAGTCGGTTGCTCGCACTGCTGCGGAGCGAGAGCGACTCACGTGACGAAATTGTTTCGTTGTAGAAGAGAATAATCTAATTTCAAACAGTAGCGTAGATGTTTTTCATTGTAAAGCATCACAACGTAATTTAATCTGAAGTTAGCGGGACAAAGAGAAGGATCTTTATCTCTTTTTACAACCTTTTCAGACGTGCGGGGGCTTTTCTTAAAGGTCCGCCTCGTTTGTCAGCTAATGATGGTGTGACGTATACCGAAACTGAAAAGAACAAAGAAGATAGTACTAACGATACCTTCTCGTACCACAGTATACGTGATTACGTAAATTGAAAATGTGTCTCTATTCAGGCGTGAATCCTCGGACAAATATTTTCTTTTCACCTTCGCCTTCTACGTAGACGTAACTTGTTTTTCGACGCCTTGAGCTGTAACGTAATTAGGACCGAGTCATCTGTTTCAAGCTCGTGACTCAATATGTGCCCATCGGTGGCTGTTGCTTTTTATTTCTGTCTTCTTAACGCTTCTCGTCCTTGTACACCATGCGGCACATATTTTAGCTAAGCTGTCTTAGGATTCATTGCAAATTGTTTTGATGTGTTTTCGTTTAGGAATGCCCATTTAGCCTTGGCTGGCTTTGTATGTCTTTAATTTACAATTGTTTGCATCGATCTAATCTTTCCCTGTATTTATCTCCTCTTCGAGTGCACGATGTGGGGTAGTCCTTGCAGCGCGACTGAGCTCATCCCCAGAAA
This sequence comes from Rhipicephalus microplus, assembly GCF_043290135.1. Lineage (NCBI taxonomy): Eukaryota > Metazoa > Arthropoda > Arachnida > Ixodida > Ixodidae > Rhipicephalus > Rhipicephalus microplus. The sequence continues at coordinate 19,042,443 of NC_134703.1, forward strand.
GACAATAAATTGCTTTCACGAATTGAGTAAAGACTTTTCATTTCCGTTCAGCATATTAGCGCTTATTGATCGTAAGATGTTGTTATCTTCATGCTGCTACTTCTACAAATATGTCGCCTTCCGTAAAACCAGCAACAGAAACCCATTCCTATTCATTCCTATTTATTCCATTCCTATTTCGTTACGAAAAAAAAGCATGCAAATATTGTACTGGCAGTGAACTTACAGCTCTCAGAGAAATGGTAAAATCTTAAATGAAAACTTTAATATTTATATTCACGTCCTGTACATCTTGTAACCAACAAAATGACAAAAAACTATCGTGATAGTGAATGGTGAAAGGGAACTCCACCTTGATTGATTGATTGATTGATTGATTGATTGAGTGAGTGAGTGAGTGAGTGAGTGTTAAGCAAGGTGCAGCTGTGAAGGTCTCCATAATATTCAGTGATGTCTACCATGTTCATTTTTCATGCTGTAGCTTTCGCTGCACACAGACATCGCATCTTCTGATAACGAGCAGCGCATAGTTGCTGGCAATTGAACTCACGACCAGTAATTGGCAAGACTTATTGAGGATTCAACCACCATCTATAGTTGCATGCTGAAACGGAAAACGTCATCTTCAACATTTCACTGCAATCTTTCAATCTTCAATTCTCTCTCAAGTGCAGTGACCAAATAGCGGGTACGTTTGTCGAAGGCCAGCAGTAAGTCAGGGCTGATGCTCGTATATATATATATATATATATATATGCGCGTCATTATAAGCTTTAAGCCCAGGACAATATTCTGATGCTCATTAAGCTCAAGTAATTGTTGAAACTGAAACTTCACAAACACATGTTGCTTTCTTCATTGTGTTTTGGTTTGTTTCACCCTGAATTATACTTGACCTGAAGACAGAGAAGTTGACAATGTCGAAAATGCGTAGGCGCTGATTCAGCGCCCCTAATCACTCTTGTGTAAGCACTACGAATAGCTAGAGTGGAAATGTTTGGCATCCTGGTGGCCGAGGTGAGTAATTTGAGAACGTACCAGGCACGGCATTTGCACATCTCTAGCGTGCAGCCACTACGTACTTATCACTGTTCCAGAAAGTTCGTTAGCGGATGTAACTTAATGCCAGTGGCCGCGCCGGCGGGGTGTTGTCACGAGCGAACCCGAGAACCACTGTTAGCGTCGAAGGTAGCTTGCAACGAACACGGTTACATGGTGTGTCTTTGCCCCACAAAGTCGATAACTAGATGAGCGGTCTGGCGTAGTCGTTCGCAGCTTTATACATCGACGTAATTGAGCGACAGCAAACTTTCATGCGGGGATAAGAATACGAGCCTTCACGTGCTGTGGTCTCATCCACGAGTGCACCGAAATGCTGCCCCCTGGTGGGAGGGAAACGAGTATCTACACGGAACGCACTGTCTAGACCAGATCTAATGACTTAAATGCTTTTGTCTTACTTTTTAAAATAATGTACTACTATAGTTTAAAGCATTTAACACACAGCAGGCATGTGGACGAAAATGGGCGGGGGGGGGGGCAAAGCATTTTCCCCGCAGCTGGTCCAGAAGAAGGAGAAGAAAAATATCAGAAAGAAAATATTAGAAGAAAATATTCAGTCAGCCATTGACGGAAGCACATAATCAGGCACAAGTGCAAGTATGTGCGTACGCATTTGAACAAGTGAAAAACAAATGTTAGTCAAGAAACTCACTAATAGCAGCTACACAAAAGCCTTTACTCCAAAAGCATGGTAACACTGGCCTATAAATTAAGCGCCCAGCCTCGCCGCGGTAGTCTAGTGGCTAAGGTACTCGGCTGCTGACCCGCAGGTCGCTGGATTGAATCCCGGCTGCGGCGGCTGCATTTACGATGTAGGCGGAAATGTTGTAGGCCCGAGTGCTCAGATTTGGGTGCACGTTAAAGAACCCCAGGTGGTCTAAATTTCCGGAGCCCTCCACTATGGCGTCTCATAATCATATAGTAGTTTTGCGACGTTAAATCCCACATATCAATCAATCATGAATCAAATTAAGCGTCCAGCCCGTGAATCAACACCACAACCAAAACACCACACTTTCTCACGTGTCTGAGCCATCAGCGAAAGCGTCGCCCATATAAAAAACATAGCCACACGAGTGACTCCTGAGCCTACGAACCCATGCTCTCTATATTCTAAAATCCGCATGCCGAGAGAGACAACCCAAGGCTTGGAAAAGGGGGCGTTTCTTTGGAATGGAATGTGCCGACTTATTCAAGCCATTAACCCGGTCGACCACACTGGCACCTCTGCGAAACCCAGCATGATTTTCATACAAATAAAAAACTCTTCAGCTGCTTGTAGTTCGAAGTTTCTAAAGTTAACATTTACAAAAGATATAAACTTATCGAACGTTTCGGGACTGATTTGGTCCCTTCTTTAGGGGTGACTGTTCGGCTGGCTATGAAGCTCGAGGATTTTTTTTTTTGGTGCTGTCCCATTTTTTGTCACCTTTGTTCCCGTCGTTCTTGTTGCTGCAGTGTTTTTTCCATTGGTTCAGTAGATCAAGCACGTATACAGTCGATAAGGCTCTAATTGAGCGGTTTAATAGTTTAAGGTGTTTTCTAGATATGTTAGTACTCTAAGAACTGTCTTTTTGTGTGGCTACCTTCCGTGTCGTTGATGCGGGCATCATCAAAATTGTTCGATGGTCTATCTTTTCGCTGTGTTTTGTGACAGCATATCGTGCAGCGTTGAAGCTACGCACATAGTTTTGATGTTGCCGTATCCCTTCGGGAAGTTTTTGTCTCAACGATGTAAGTAGCGTGACAGACCGTGCATGAGAACTCGGGCACTAGCCCGGATCATCGTTCTTTCGACAGCTGGTCTTTTAGTTGCCGCTAGTGTCGCTCAATGCCGGACGTTTGTTGATCATATTCCCATGTTTTACGTAAAGCGCAAGTAGGAAAAGACGGCAAAATAGGGCAGGATGAACGTTTCTGTCGTTTTTGTCCTCACGTCTCTCATTTCAGTATATGAACGCTATACAATTTTCCCAGAGCCGTATCTTGATGTGGCTATAGATTTAGCGTTAGGCTAAACAGCCCCACGCAGCTGATAGTCTAGCAACAGTTCACAGCAATGTCTTTTTCCTTTCTTGTATTGTCCAATAGCCTGAGTGGCAACTGTTCGATATTGTATCCGCACCACACGTATACTGAATCACTTTTGTAATTTTACTTTCTGCTTATAAGCTCTCACCCATCAATACAAATAAAGACAACGTAGATATTCTAGCTTGAGCAAGTTTAACAGCATACCTGAACGTTGCTTAACCCAACATGCATATATACAAATTTATTCCAGTACTGAGGGCCAACACAGAAAGAGACCTACGCTACACTTCTCCGTCTTACCGGAAAAACAAATACCTCTCATATCACAGTTCAACGCTCGTTCATCACTCCTGGTAGTGGCAGGTAATCAATAAACGCTTATTCAAACGTCGTTTATGGCAAAATAAACCTACCGAGTACCTATGCAAATTTAATGTTTTCTCATAATACAGTCAGAATTTAGTGCTCTTAATTTGTTTTTCGGTAATCAACTGCGATACTTAATTTAAACGCCAGGTTTGGTGACTTGGTAGTTGAAAATGCTTTGTTACTGGTTTATTAACCAGATCGGGGGAAGAAATAAAATCATTCATCAGTAAGCGCTTCTATGTTTGCTTTCCTTATAGCTGGGGTCACACTACCTATAGTCGTCAGCAAGCTCAAAACGAACGCTCCAACGCGTGACCTGGACAACTTTGACTGAGGGCAGCTGCGAAGCGCTGAGCGCTGTTGTCGAGATAATACCTCTGCATGCTTGGATAGTATGTCGGCATGCATGGGTAACATCTCGGCAACAGAACCCAAAGCTACGCAGCGCTAGAGTCAATCAAACTGTTTCAGGACACGTGGCGAGGCATTTGTTCCAAGTTTGCTGACGACTGCACATAGCTAATTAATTGCGTACAGTACTTCACATGTTCAGATGTAACTATAGGTTTTATTTCTATTTATTTATTATTAGCATTTCGTATTTCTTTCCACTCAGTTTCTCAACCGTTGCATTCATTCCGAGCATGAACTTCGTGGTGAGATGCGAAATCTATAACAAACAGTGTTTGACTTCGTCTACTGTGCTTTCGAAAGATTGTTTCGATATCGAGAAATAGGCCTTAAACTTCTGGGTTACGTCTGTTTATCAGCTATAAACTGCAGTGGAAAACGAAAAAGGTAAGAACGAAAAGTTACACTGACAAAATTCAAAAATCCGAAGTGGAGTCAGGAAGAAAGATTAAGATAATATCGAAATTTTGTTAAAAGAGGATCTGACAAAAAATTTTGCACTTATCGTCGTTTATTTTCGTCAAATGATAAGACGAGCCCAAATATGTAGGAAATGTAATGAATTTTTAAAGACACAATCACTCAATAAAGCATTAAGCATGAGTGTGCCCTTAAAAATTCATTACAGCATCCTTTCAAAAGCTGGATTTGGTTACTGCCTCACCCTGTCGTCACGTAACGGTATGAGCAACACCACCAGGTGGTAATATGTGCACATGCAAGTTTTCGTGACGTATTCTCGTCCGCGCGTCACTTCCTCGATCGCCTGCTTCGTCTGCTGCGTGCCGCACGAGTAGTCACTGTCGCTGCAGGGGGCCCACCGTTCTGATGGCGTCACATTTAAGATGCAGGCTCTTTGTCGACCATCCGAAGTCGGTCAGCAACTGCATGTTTTGCGTGTACACATCCAGAGTGAAGTGGAGTGATCTGAGTAAACTGCGCTTAGTTGGCGTCAAGTCTCTACCTCAGCCACGGCGCACGAAGTCGACTCGCGCTGGTCTCAGCGCAGGGTCCGACGGGAGTCGGTAGAATTTGCACCTATTGTTGCCCGTTTCACCGGCGCAAGACTTGACAGGGCAAAATATTATTGCTTTAATGACAAATTCGAAATCAAATGATTGCTTTGCCCTCTGATAAGCGTAAAACTTGTATTTTCGTGCACGTACACTATTCCAGACTCCACTATCTCGTTTCACAGGCACGTTGGATGACAGTTACCGCATGATCACACGGCGCAAGCGAACTATCGATAAGGCGACGCGTAAGCTGTCGTTTCAAATGCCAAGCATTTCTTAGTGAACTTCGGCGACCTTGAGCGTATCTATCTATCTATCTATCTATCTATCTATCTATCTATCTATCTATCTATCTATCTATCTATCCGCTTACGTTTGCGTGCTCTCGTGGTCACCCCCTTAACTTGGCGTGAACCAAATTAGCATGGGAGGGTAATATGATTTCACGAATATGACGCGCTGGTCAAGACATGAATAATGTCACAATCCCGTCACGTACGTCGTCAAACACTTCCCGCCACACAGTGGAACATACTGTACCCTCTAGCGGGTATGTGCCACAGGTAACTGACACTTATTATCAAACCAGGAACGACGAGAGCACACATGGGCAATTTTTGTGCGCGAGCGTTCAGAAATACCTGACACCGGGAGCGTCGATCCAACGAAAACGTAGCATAAATGTCAGGGTTCCAGCTGAAATTGAACCCAAGCAGTCTGTGCGGCAATGAACCATTTTACCACAAAGTTACGCCAGGACTCAGAACTACTTTTCAAATAGACGCTCATCTTCGAGAAACGTCAATAGTGGTGGCAGTGCTGCCTACCCAATGTTAAAAACATTGCATATGTACTCCTTTATTACAGACATCACGTCGGCTTAACGTCAATTGTGTTTAGGTTCCATGCGCTGAAGTCTATTCATGTAGCAGTATCCAGGGCCAGCATCTTCGCGAGCATCAGTGCTTCATATCAGCTTCTGGTGTACTTAATACGCATGTTCCAGTTGGCATCATTGCGCAAGAGCAAACAAGTGGTTATATAAACATCTGCAACTCTTCGACGTGTGCCTGTGCGTGCAACATTTGAAAATATATTAAGCGTCATTTCATGACGTGTCGCTCAATAAAGAAATTGCAACACGGTCACTTTCCCTCCGCATGCTTCGCATAACGTCGACTCCCAAGTACGTGGGATCTGCTGAATTTTTTTGTGTATTTTGGTGCTTGATGTCATCACAACTAGCCAGACTGCTGCATCAAGTCACCAGGATTACTACTGAAGCAGTGTCTTTTCTGGCATGTGTGCAGCGAGAAAAATTGGTTTTAATATGAGAACAAAATCTCTTCCCAGCATTTGCTGAGCGTCGCACTTGTTTAGAGCCGTCTCTGTATAAATGAGGTCTGTATGGCAGAGTACACTCACCTTTGAAAAAAGGTGTGAGTACCCCTTTAAAGAAAGTATACGAGCATACACATGGACGTTAGGGAGGAAATTAGAACACCTCAAATAAAGGTAAGTGGGATGTTTTGAGCTTTTCACACCTGTCTTCTTTTATTAGGAATCCATGGCAACTAGATTTAGTTTATGTCCAAGAAAATGTACTGCCTGCTAATCAGTGGCTACATTAAATACTCCGCGCATGACCAACGGCACTCCATTTACACTATCTACATTTTGTCGGCTACGGAATCTATTTCGTTCGTCGGAAACAGGCCGGCAGTTCGAAATGAAATAAACACGCAAATACTTGTAATACACACGATTACTTTCATCCCCATTCGACGCTGTCGCTCTCAAGACGTAATCAACCGCACTCTTTTGACGGGATCTTATATCATCTCATATGTTGCTTTTTTCTAATGCACTTCATCATCTTGACCGCGGGGGTACAGACACGCGTCGAGGCGAGCTATGCTTTAGCTGATGGCAATTCCTTTTCACCTACTTCACTTGGTTTCCAGAGGAAGAAGACGAAGTCCTCATGTCAGGTTTACTTAGTTCTTTGTACACCGGCTTTCCTTGTGCTAAAAGAAGCAGCAACGTACCGCGTACGTCTCCGCATTCAAGGCGAGCCTGATGATTCTTTACCGAGCATGGGTGTCTATCCGCGTGGCACACGACTCTGGTTTGCTATCCCATCGAGCTTCTACAGTATGACTCATGCTCTGCGATTCTTTTTTTTATTTTATCCAGGTGTTTCTCATGGTTCTTTGACACTGTTTGTTAGCTTTATCGAAGTGTATGCTCTAAAAAGCGATACCAGATAGATGGCAGATGTAGGGACAACTTCGTAAACTGTAGAAGTATGTTGACCAGCCTAGTCCGAGTTACGCGGAGTGGTTTTAAAGAGAAAAAATTTTCACAGAAATACGGGAACAGGAAAGCCCGTGTTGGTTTGGAACGCACACATCACATCTAGGGGAAAATACCTTGTCACCGCTAAGGTTAGTATTAAAAAAAACGCCTAGTCTGCACAGAACGCGCACCACTATCATAGCAAAAGCTCAAAAGGCGGCCTTTCAGAGCCTTTTCTAAACACTCCTTGTGGGACTGCTATACAAGTACATTTGCCAAGTACCCACTACGTCATAAATATACATTATTTTTGTGTAGTAGGCCAGCATTCACTATGCTATCCTTCGTGATTCTTAAAAGATGCGTGGTATCCGCTACACGCTTGCTAGGAACTTTGTGCAATTTTATACAGGGCTGACGACGATGAAGAATCATGCCTGAAGAGGGTATGCACCAGAGTTAATAGGTGAACAAGAAGAAGCTTTTGTAATGGGTTGGATCATTGGACAACCCCTTCTTTATGGGATTCGCATTGTGCGACGCCTCGTTGTTCCATTGCTGCTCTAAAACGCTTCATCACTCGTATTAGCGGTATTCCTTCGCCGTGATTCCTGGCCTTCCTAAGGCCAGTTTTGATGTCACTTTTAAGCGCCGGCGTGACTCCGTGGAACAATACTGGGCTGGTACGCATCGTACCAGGGTTCGAATCCCAATAAACACCAAATGTTTTCTTATTTAAAAGTTTTTTTTCTATTTCTTGCCGTATTCGTTACAGACACCGGCGGCGGCGGACAACTACGGCGCTGCACATGACCTGCGTTCTGATCTTATAGCAGTTCCCACTGTAATATTACTTAACCAAATATGTTAACTTATTTATTATTGACTAGAGGGCATTCGCTCACATAGAAAATTTCAGCATAAACTTCGTCGTTACTCAGAAAATGGAAGAGCTCAATGAGGTTTCATAATTGCTGGACATTTACGGTACAATACCATGATATCAGTACGAGAGACGCCATGGCGGCATTGCCAGTTAGGAATAATTAGTTTGTCGTAAACTGGCTTGTAGCACAGTGCAATGCCGGAGGGGGATATCGGGTTGCAAGGGAAATGACCACTAGGGCTAGCGCTCTTGTCCACTCTGTCTGCATCATTTTTTGCCCTATTCCTTTACCCAGCATCTTTTATAAACCAGTATCAGTTCTAACAATGCTCGTTTTGTAAACCGAATCACCTCACGTGCCATGCAGCCCTCCAATTCCCATACATTGTGCAACATAATGCGATAATCCAATTCTAGCCCTACAACCAGCATTTTAAATGAGACGTCGGGCTGAAACAATAAGCTCTCTGAGCCGACCTGTAAATTAATTTCTTAGCAATATCTGCATAAATAAAGTTTGATGAAAGAAATCAGCATAGGAGGTTGATTAATTGGTATGTGGGGTTTAACGTCCTAAAACCACCATATGGTTTTGAGAGACGCCGTAGTGGAGGGCACCGGTAATTTCGAGCACCTGGGGTTCTTTAACGTGCACCCAAATGTGAGAAGAGGAAACTTGGGATAGGCAAAAGTCGGATGTATGCGCTAAGGGACAAAGAAGGCAAAATAACTACCAATATGCATAGGATAGTTAAAATAGCGGAGGAGTTTTACAGAAATCTGCACAGTAGCCGAGACAACCACGACCTTAATACTATAAGAACTAGCAGTAACCCAGATTACACCCCACCAGTAATGATAGAAGAAGTCAGAAAAGCTTTGGAGAGCATGCAAAGGGGCAAAGCTGCTGGTGACGATCAGGTAACATCAGATCTGCTGAAAGATGGAGGACAGATCGTGTTAAAAAAACTAGCCTCCCTGTTTACGAGGTGTCTCTTGACGGGAAGAGTACCAGAGTCTTGGAAGAACGCTAACATCATCTTAATACATAAGAAAGGAGATGACAAGGACTTGAAGAATTACAGGCCGATCAGCTTGCTCTCTGTAGTGTACAAGCTATTTACAAAGGTAATTGCTAACAGAGTGAAGAAAACATTAGAATTCAATCAACCAAAGGAACAAGCAGGATTTCGAACAGGCTACTCAACAATTGACCACATTCATACTATCTATCAGGTAATAGAGAAATGCTCAGAGTATAACCAACCACTATACATAGCCTTCATAGATTACGAGAAGGCGTTTGATTCAGTAGAAATATCAGCCGTCATGCAAACACTGCGGAATCAGGGCGTAGATGAAGTATATATAAACATTCTGGAAGAAATCTACAGGGAATCAACTGCTACCATAGTGCTTCATAAAGAAAGCAACAGAATACCAATCAAGGAGGGTGGAAGGCAGGGGGACACAATTTCCCCAATGCTATTTACCGCGTGCTTACAGGAGGTTTTCAGAAGCCTAGAATGGGAACAGTTAGGGATAAGAGTCAATGGAGAATACCTTAGTAACCTGCGCTTCGCCGATGACATTGCATTGCTGAGTAACTCGGGGGATGAACTGCAACTCATGATTATGGAGTTAGACAAGGAGAGCAGAAAGGTGGGTCTTAAAATTAATCTGCAGAAAACGAAAGTAATGTACAACAACCTCGGCAAGGAGCAGCACTTCGAGATAGGTAATAGTGCACTTGAAGTTGTAAAAGACTATGTCTATTTAGGGCAGGTAATAACCACAGAACCGAACCACGAGATTGAAGTAACTAGAAGAATAAGAATAGAGTGGAGCACATTCGGCAAGCTTTCTCAAGTTATGACAGCTAGATTGCCACTATCCCTCAAGAAGAAGGTATATAACAGCTGTATCTTGCCGGTACTTAGCTACGGAGCAGAAACCTGGAGACTTGCAAAAAGGGTTCAGCTTAAATTGAGGACGACGCAGCGAGCAATGGAAAGAAAAATGGTAGGTGTAACCTTAAGAGACAAGAAGAGAGCAGAGTGGATTAGGGAACAAACGGGGGTTAAGGATATCATAGCTGAAATCAAGAAGAAGAAATGGACATGGGCAGGGCATGTAGCGCGTAGACAGGATAACCGCTGGTCATTAAGGGTAACTGGCTGGATTCCCAGAGAAGGGAAGCGGGTTAGGGGGAGACAGAAGGTTAGGTGGGCAGATGAGATTAAGAAGTTTGCGGGTATAAATTGGCAGCAGCAAGCACAGGACCGGGTTAACTGGCGGAACATGGGAGAGGCCTTTGTCCTGCAGTGGACGTAGTCAGGCTGATTATGATGATGATTAAATGTGAGCACACGGTCCTCCGCATTTTCGCCTCCATCGTCAGCATAGGAGGTGACGTTGTGAAAAGGAAAAGATTGACATTTGGCCTAACCACTACTTGGGGTCTTTTTCTATCTCAGGAAGTGGAGATCAGACATTGACAAATAAAACAAATTTAAGCTAGAACAAGATACATCGGGGGGTTGAGAGGGAGCAATGCAATGCGATGGCAGCTGCAACAGAAAAGGGGGGCAAAGGAAAGCAAGAGTGCGAAATCGAGAACGTATGATGGCTTCCAGAATAAGCAGCAAACTAGTGAGAAGCTGGCACGAGAATGCGGAATCTAATTTCCCTGGGGAATGCATCATTATAAGCCGCATTGATGGCCGGAGCCACCGGGCCAGAGCTACACACCAGGCCACAGCATCCAGGTAAAAGACTTCTTGCAGAACACGTGAACTGTATGCGAAGGAGCACTAGAGATGTGTGAGAATGCTCACCCAGAGGAATAAGAAAACGCGTTGATCAAAACCAATGCCATCCCAAGTAGGGTCCGGAGAGTAAGTTTATCTTTTTTTTCTCTGCATGTCATCGCCATATACGAATATTGAACCAACTGTGGCAGAATAGTTCTCACAGATCTCACTGAATGGCTGAAGGTAAGAAAGAAAGATATTGGCAGCCGTGTTTGCTGGTAATGGTGTTGGCGGTGAAGCGGCCGAGATACGCAGGGAGCTATCAGACACCTCAGCGAGCCGAAGAACAACTGAACTTCGAAAACTGATGACATGACCCCAGAGGTCATACCGGATGGATGGAATATGGGAGAAGAATAACTCGTGCGGTTTTCATTGCAGTCGCCTATAACGGCACGAACGTGAAAACAATCCTTATTTTAGGCTTAAATACGTGGGGGGGGGTGGTTAGAAAAAGGGGGTAACGATTTAGAGCACAGGGTACTCTACTATGGGAGAGCTGAAAGCCGTCCCGAGATTAAGGCTCTTTAGAGGGTTGCGAGGTTGCCAAAGAGGAGAGCGAGAAGAGACAGAAAGAGCGCCAATTCACAACTAACTTTATTTTCATGAAGCCTTCACAATATATAGGCTCTTGGAGGACATGCGCAGACCATTTCATTCACCGCACGTGCAGGCATTTCAGCCTAATATGTACCAACTAGCCCCAAAAAATGTACTGTTAAAAATCCTTATTTTCATCTCGTTTAAGTGATGTATCTATCAAACATATCTCACGAAGCATTCTTCACTGAATGTGCCTTTGCATTGAACCATGCACCGGAACCTTCCCAAGCTTTTTCAACCTCCCCTGGTATTGCACTTTCTTCATGATCGGCACACCTTTCCCCAAGCGACGTTATGTAAAGACGTCATCGTACGCCGCTATGTCCCGTCACGCCAGAGTGGCGTCACGGAGACGCTGAAAGTTATGACGTTCTACGACGTCAAGGTCACGTCATCACTTCATCTTTTTCCTTGCATCACTCGTGTGGGCATCGACACCGCTCGGCGATGGTCGATGTCTACTGTCAATTACGAAATTTGTGAAGCATCTAAGGCTTTCACCCTCATAACTTCTAAAGAAAGTATGAAGGAAAGGCGGCTTGTCTTTGAATATGCAAGAAGGCATGAACTATCAGGAATATTTTATACATATGCAAATTCCTAAATGATGAACTAATCTGGCAGAACCCGTATTTCTTTCATCAGTCAGTAAAAGACTCAAGTTCCAAACTAGAAATAGTTTACTTTGACAAACTAAGTAGATGATGCCGGTGGAAGCCGAATAAGTACAACCATATCCGTTAAGCGACAGTGATAGTCATGGTCACATATCTTACACCATGGTCATGGTAGTTATGAGTTATCATTGTGTGAAAATGCGGTTGCTATAACTTGTACACCATGTGACGTAACACCAATATGCTTGGCTTCATGCTGATGGAGATTACATAATGTTGCACAAACGTTGTACTAACTGATGGTGATGTTCTTTATCGCTTTTAACGACCCAAAACTAAAATTATGTAATGACAGATGTTCAATTGTGGAGGCTGTTAATTAACTGTGAGCTCACGGACATATTCAGCATGCGCCAGAATGGCGGCTCGCAATTTTTTTTTCTTATAACCTCCATCAAGCTGTAGCAGCCATGACAGGAATCAAAAACTTCAATTTCGAAATTGTGCAGAGCGGCAGAACATCTCACTGACGGAGCCGAAAAATACCAGGCCTGGACTATACGTTATACTACAACGTAAAAAAACGAGTACACATGAACCCAGCCATTAAGGGAAGATCTCTACACTTGCCAGTACCAATGCAGGGTTAAAACGCAATGCATGTATTTAACTGTCTACAACACATAAAAACATTACTTGTTCACTGCATTACTTATTAGAACCGCTGTGAGGAACTGTTTAAGTAAAGCCTTTATTGTGTTCTGATTTCACAGTAAACACTATATGATTGGAATGCAGGAACCAAAATATGAAGTTCGGTATTTCAGTAAAAATACATCCTTGCATTCGAATCCCTTGAATACGCTTTTTTTATCGTTTTCCGAAGATAAAATTATCGTATTTTGGCTCTATACATCTCAGGCCTGCAAAGCAATGTACGCACTGCTACACAATTTTTTTTTAATCTGCCGGGTTAAACTGTCGTTGTAGCCGTGAAATTGACAGACGCACGTGTACTCTTACGGTGCTTTCTTCCTTCTTCATTTATTCTTTTCTTTGATCTCTTCATCATTTCTACATTGTAAAGGGTACCAAACCAGAGGCTCACGTCTGGTTGACCTCCCTGCCTTTCATTCCTTCTCTTCCTCCTCCTGGTAAACCTTTCCAGTAGTCCGTTTGTGTGATATATTTCTCGTTCATCTTCCGCGAGTTCATCTTGTCGCCATCTAACTAGACCCTAACTTTTAAGCTGCGCGAAACGAGAATAGATGCCTAGGGGCTTTTCTACGAGTTCTTGCTAGAAGACCACAGTTAGCTGCGCTACTTTGACTCATGAATGCAAGAACTTTCGGGCCAATCAATAAAACAGACCATGAATTAGTCTAACAGTCCCTACCTCTGTTACAAATATTTCTTTTAGGGGCGAAGCTCCTTAAGGCGTGGACTGAGCATCCCGTCGTACCCGTATGTAGCCACCTCTCGTTAGTTCTTGAACCGGCCGTAGAAGGCCGTACTTGTATATAAAACTAAATGCATGTACGCTGAAAAATGCAAATGGCACGATACTAGAGGACGTTACTAGTAGTATGATAAATATTAAAAATCACAGCATATCCATGAAGTAAATAATGATGTGCGGGGCGAAGCGCCCGTTTGTCGGTCCGCGCTTGCATCCATCCGTTCGTTCTTGCTCCCGTTCATCCGTGCGTCCACCCGCCGTCCATGCGCTCATCCGTTCATCCATGCATCCGTCCCTGCGTTCGTCCACGCGTCCATCTGTTTGTCCCTGCATCCATCCATCCATCCGTCCGTACGTGCGTCCACCCATCCATTCATTCGTGCGTCCGTCCATTCGTGCATCTGTCCATGCATCCATGCGTCTGTCCATGCGTCCGTCTGTGCATACGTTTCTGCGTTCGTCCATGGGACCGTCCGTTCCTGATTCGTCCATGCATCCATCCGTCTGTTCATGCATGCATCCATCCATTCATCCGTGCGTCCATCTATTCTTGCATCCATCTATGCGTCCGTCCATCCGCTTCGCCTCACTCATCATCATTCACCTCGTGGGTATGCTGTGAAGTTTTTCGTAGAAACCAGGAAAACTTCTTTTCTACCCGATAACGTTAAAGAGCTTGTTTCGCAGAAAAAACAGCGTAGGCTTTGGCGTCGACTACATTCTTTGTAGGCGAAAAATCACCATATGATGCAAGTGAGCATCGCACACAGGCCATCTTCGTGGAAATCGGGTGTTCTACCAAAAAGACACTGGAGTTGCTAAAGCTTGCACAAAAAATGCCGCAGATCCCACGTACTTGAGAATCAACGTTATGCGAAGCATGCGGAGGGAAGATGACTGACTGTGTTGCAATTTTTTATTGAGCGAGACGTCGTGAAATGACGCTGAAGATGTGTACAATACTTTCACGCACAGACATATGCTGAAGAGTTGCTGATGTCTATATAACCAGTTGTTTGCACTTGTGCAATGATGCCAACTAGAACATGCGTATTAGCAACACCAGAAGCTGATATGAAGCGCTGATGCTCGCGAGGATTCTGGCCCTGGACACTGTTACAAACATTGACTCCAGCGCATGGCGCCTAACCACAATTGACGTTAACACGACGTCACGGCTGTAATAAAGGTGTACATGTGTAATGTTTATAAAATTGGGTAGGCAGCACTGCCATCACTATTGATGTTTCCAGAAGGTAAGCGTCTACTTGAGAAGTTTTTTTTTTTTGAGACCGGGCGTAGCTTCGTGGTAAAAAGCTCCATTGCCACGCTGAATGCTTGGGTTCGATTTCAGGTGGTAGTGTGAGATTTATTCTTTGCATTCGTCGGACGGACGGTACCGATGTCAGGCATTTCTTAACCGTGCGTTAAAATTGCCCATGTGTGTTCTCGTCGTTCTGGGGTAGATACTAAGTGTCAATCACCTGTGGCACATACCCGCATACCAGCGGTACATACCCGCCCGTGGGTCTGACGGGAAGTGTCTGACGGGAAGTGTTTGACGACGTATACGCGACGGGATTGTGATATTGTTCATGTCTTGAACAGCCCGTCATAGTCGTCCCACTGTCTTACCATTCCATGCTAATTTTGGTTCACTCCAAGTTAAGGGGGTGCCCACAAGAACACCCAAACGTAAGCGGATAGATAGATAGATAGATAGATAGATAGATAGATAGATAGATAGATAGATAGATAGATAGATAGATAGATAGATAGATAGATAGATAGATAGATAGATAGATAGATAGATAGATAGATAGATAGATAGATAGATAGATAGATAGATAGATAGATAGATAGATAGATAGATAGATAGACAGACAGACAGACAGACGGACGGACGGACAGACAGACAGACAGACAGACAGACAGACAGACAGCCAGACAGACAGACAGACAGACAGACAGACAGACAGACAGACAGACAGACAGACAGACAGACAGACAGACAGATAGATAGATAGATAGATAGATAGATAGATAGATAGATAGATAGATAGATAGATAGATAGATAGATAGATAGATAGATAGATAGATAGATAGATAGATAGATAGATAGATAGATAGATAGATAGATAGATAGATAGATAGATAGATAGATAGATAGATAGATAGATAGATAGATAGATAGATAGATAGATAGATAGATAGATAGATAGATAGATAGATAGATAGATAGATAGATAGATAGATAGATAGATAGATAGATAGATAGATAGATAGATAGATAGATAGATAGATAGATAGATAGATAGATAGATAGATAGATAGATAGATAGATAGATAGATAGATAGATAGATAGATAGATAGATAGATAGATAGATAGATAGATAGATAGATAGATACGCTCAAAGTCGCTGAAGTTCGCTAAGAAATGCTTCGCATTTAAAAAGCACTATATGAATGTCACGTTGTGGAAGGAGTCTCCGTAGCGTATCATATAGCGCGTGGCAGAAGCGTAGCATCCCACCAGGCGTCAAAAGATGTGACTTGAGCAATGAGGGGGTGTATTAACGACCCACTCATTACACAAAGCGCTCAGACATATTTAATCATCAACAATAGTACAACCATTCACAAAATGAACAGCTGCGCAGGTTCACGCGTTGCCCTACGAGCGCGTTATGAGTCTTTCACTGTTCTTTAGTATGTCGTAGTGGGCATTTAACTATATTTGCAATAGGCATTCAATGACATCTTGAAACGCCCAATGTTACAGGCACAGTCATTCGTTTCGCCCCACCGCGGTGGTCTAGTGGCTAAGGTACTCGGCTGCTGACCCGCAGATCGCGGGATCGAATCCCGGCTGCGGCGGCTGCACGGCTGCATTTCCGATGGAGGCGGAAATGTTGTAGGCCCGTGTGCTCAGATTCGGGTGCACGTTAAAGAACCCCAGGTGGTCGAAATTTCCGGAGCCTTCCACTACGGCGTCTCTCATAATCATAAGGTGGTTTTGGGGCGTTAAACCCCACAAATCAATCAATCAATCAGTCATTCGTTTCCTTGAGGTGCAGTTGAGGCATGGAGCGAGAACCGAAGCGGGTTAGCAGTTCAGAACGTGATGCGCATGAGGCCAGATTACATTATCGCGACCAACTCTCGAAGGCGAAGCTCAAACGACCTCATTTGTTTTGTTGTTGTTCACTGGGTAATCGTTAAAAACAAACATCTCTTGTGAGTCAATGCTCTGTGTTCAAATCTCTCAGCCAATGTGTGCCTCTTATGGATACCAGAGAAGAGAACGACAGAATTTTACTTCCGGCTTACGGGAACAAGAACTGCGCCGCGGAAATGCTGTCGAATTTAAGCTGCTTTGGGCCCTCGGGCAGATGCCAGGACGCAATCGCCTCTGGATTTGAAGGCGAACAAAATGCAAGCGAGACGTACACTAGGAAAGAAAGCGTCGAGTACTAGGCGGATTCAATTTTCCAGATAGCAGGACTTGAGGCCAACTCTCTGAAAAACACCGTGGCAGACCTCAAAATGGTGCTTGCGGTGCTCGCATAGGTTGAGAGAGAGAGAGAAATGATATGAAGAAAGGCAGGGGTCAAGAAAACAAAGAAGACAAAGGGGTAAGTGTAGGGACATAATAATAGAGAGGCACACTTTTCAGTGCAGCAAAAGAAGCTTCAGAAATGATGGCCAGACTACGCAAGTGTGAGTGCTCGCAGAGATGAATGCGATCATACCAGCTAGGTTATTCATCGCATCAGATCGAAGTAGATGCCAGTGCGAGGCATGCGAATGGTTCGTGTTTGAAAACGCTGAAAGAACCGGAAGGAAGAACGAATGCGTAAGAACCAAGGGAACGTGTAAATACGCTGCGCCCGTCAGACAACATGGTTGTTACGTTTTTTTTCTTTTTTTTGCAAGGGCTTCATAGACCATTCCCAAGCTCGAAGTGGGGCATCGTTTGTTCCTTGTGTTAGCTTTGCAGTCCTTGCTTCCGTAACAAGACAATAGTGCTTTTTACAATGTGGGCGTATCGACATTCGTGAGAGTAAGGTGTTTTCTTGGTTTAGGAAGAGTTTTCTGAAAGTGGATGAACATATCAAATGATTTTTTTACTAGAATCTGCTTAATAACCACATAAAGACGCACAAAATACAAAAATGATGGTAACCTGTTGCAATGCGGCCTCCAACCTAGATTCAATATAGGCATTGGGGCAAAGGAAAAGTGGAACATCATGGGTGGAAGCGTCAGCGTATGACGTCATTTTTTGTGAACTCGATGTTAGTTAAAAGTAAAGCTTACCTGAGTGGAGTAAGTTCCAGTCAATGTTGACTAGAACCATCTTAAAGCACTTACTATTTGTTTTGATGCGCCTCGCATAACAAAAACGTCTTTGTTCTTATGTCTCAATACATGGTCACTGAGGAGGTGACATCATTCCTAGCCGTACTGACTTTAGGTGTGTTAGATCCTAGATCGCTTCCCAATACTCATACATATATGTATACCTTATAATGGAAAATTGAGCTAGTTGTTAGGGATTCATGCTGAGCGCTGTAACCTTGGTGAAACGTCAATTTTGGTGGCAGTGCTAGCTATATAATTTTGTCAACATTAAGCATGTACTTCACCGATATAGGCGTTAGGTCGTGTTAGCGTCAATTGTAGTTTAGCTTCACCAAGTGAAGTTGCCCTACGTAGCACTATCCGGGGCTACAATCCTCAAAAGCAAGAGTGTACAGATCAACTTACCGCTTCTGGTGTTGGTAATAGCCACGTTGCTTTGCTCTCGTTACGCAACTGTAAACAACTGGTTATATAAAACGTATGCAACTTTTCAACATATATCTATGCATAAAATTTGTGTGCTTCTTTTTAATGTCATTTTGTAACGTTTGGCTCAATAAAAACAAATTGCACAACAATCACCTTCCCTCCACATGCTTCGCATAACATCGATCCTTATGGTATACGTGGGATCGGTCGAATGTTTCACAGTTTACATCGTAAGCGAATGGAACAACCGCTAATGTAATAAGTATTCTAGTTATGCTCACCTCTACCTGGCTCGTGAAGCGCTGAACGGGTGCTTGTTCCCAGCGCTTCCGATAACGCTCCGCTTAACACGTGAATGAAATGAGTTCCATTGCGTGCCCATCCGAAGAAAATAGCGTCAACGCGAACCGCGTGCGCAGAGTGCAATTATTTTGGGCTCACCTGCAGTGATGCGTTGTTGTGCAATTACGTAACGGCATCATGCATAATGCATCAGCTGAGCTTGAGGACCAGTATTGCCAAGAGAAAAAATTCCCAAAACAGCGCGCCTAATTTTTTTTTTACAGGGGATTCGTTTAGCAAGGCTTCCCTTTTTTTTATTTGAATGCGTATGGTATATCGTTCCAACTTCAGCGAGAAATTTGTGTATGGAAGCTAAAAACGACGGTAACTATTCACTGATCGTTTCACTTTCCCGTGTGAGGTTTACAAGCAAGACTGAAAAGGTCGAGGGGGATTTCTAGTAGAAAAACTGGGGTCGGTCGAAGCATGTAGGGAAGGGTGTTTCAGCACCACAAACTTGAAACCTAAAAAGGGGCGAAGCACGCAGTTTTGTTTTTAGATGCGGAGCATCTTATACTCGCGCCTTGTAGTGCGCCGTCCGCGCCGTCCGCGCCGTCCACACCGCTTCTCGAACATTCGACAGCTGACGCGCGCGCATGCGCCGTCGCCCACTCTTCCACCATCTGTGCATTCCTTCCTCCTCTACACACTGCGCGCGCTTCACTCCTCCACCATCTGTGCACCCTTCCTCCTCTACACACCGCGTTCGACATCTACAATTCTCCTGATTCTCCAGTGGACGCGCATGTGGCGTCGCGCTTCGAGAACATTCAACAGCTGACAGTGCATGCGCCGTCGTGCTGTATATATACTCAAGGTCGGCGCTCGCTCGCTCAGTTGCCGCTCGTCGGTTGGTTTGTACGGCGCGTCGACGTCCAAGGTCGCGGTGAAATGAATTCCAACGAATCCACAAACACAATGATCGACGTCCCTTCGACCAGCGCCGCCCTTTCGCATACGTGTGTACGTGTTCACTCATTTAACACCCCCTCCTACAACCACGTTAACCAATTTAGCCATCGACCCAAGTAAGTCGCAATTTAACACCCCATTTCACAACCACGTTAACCAATTTAGCCATCGACCCAAGTAAGTCGCACTTTAACACCCCGTTAACCAATTATATGCTCCGCATCCTCCTCAGTGTTCCCCCGAGGGAAGCTGCGGGCAATTTTTTGTTTGTTGGTTTGTTTTTTAGAGATGTCTCTGATGAGCCACCGGTGATGCCAAGTGTGAAACCGGTCATGTAGGGAAGGGTGTTCTCGCTCCACTAACGTCGTCGGAAAACTGGGCGGAAATGCAGCTTCAACTAAGGTGATTCTTCATCTGCCCACCTCCATTTTCTTCTTTTCTAGATGCCCTGTTTAAATTTCCTATCGCGTTTGGGGAAAGGTATTTCTGCTCTACTAACATTGTCGGCTATTTGTTGGGCTAACTGCGTCTTTCTTCATGTTTGGGGGCGAGTAGAGAGATTTCTACATAGTGGCGCCTACCCGTTTTTATGATGGACCGTGACGACAGGAAACGCCGAAAAGAGAAGCATCAACAATGCTTCGCACCTAGAACAGTGTAATGCATGTTCGCATGTCTTCGATAAAAAAACAACTTCGTTTTTGCACCATGAATTGGTCTCTTATTTCAGGGCAGCATGCAAAACCTGTAATGCTTTGGCAATGGTGATCCTGCTTTTGCACCTTTTTGAATGGCCTCATCAAGTTTTGTGGTACCAAGCTTCTCGAAGCAGCGCGCATTATGTGTCTTTCTTTTCTTTTTTTCCGAATCCGTATTAGTAGAGCAAAAACAAACTTCTTTACATTCCACAGGGAACTGAAACAGTGCATTAACGTAAAAGGAAGAAAAAGACCAAAAGTAACTACAAGAAAAGTGGAAACTCCCTTGCCTACATGCTCGGTTTGAGGCTTCGCACCACTCACGTCTCATCAAAGAAATGTCTCTCGAAACATATCATGCTTCGGCGCGGCCCAGGTTACACGTTACTCGAGTTGAAACACCTACCTCTATATGCGTCAGCCCTCTCCAGTTTTTTGGTGCATGAAATCAAAACTAAATTTCTTTTTTTTCTTTGGAAATCACCCACGTAACAAATTACTAAGTATTGTGATTACCACCACTGACTTTCCTTAGGTTTATTATAGCTATACCATCTCAAAGACTTCTTGCAGAGGGTGCCGTCGTAGTTAACGTATTCACATTCGAAACTGTTGCGTGAACTCTAGCCATTTTCAGAGCTCTGTCATACGCTTCCAGAAGTTTGATTAAGACCATGAATCACTTTGTTCCGACAATAAAAAGTGCTGTCAAAAACGGCACTGCATACCGCTAAGCGCGCATAGCCTGTCTTTATTCGTAGCCTAAGTTGTTTTGATACCTCAACCACTTCGAGGTGGCCAAAATGAACAGATATAAACGTTTATTGTTCATGCAAGTCACCGTAAATAATTCCTCCACCACTTTTGGTCGAAGAAATCAATATGAGGCTCAGACATTACAACATCCATCAAGTGGATTGCTAATGACAGCAGAAAAATGGTGGGTGATGTTGTTTCCTGTACTAAGAAACTAATAGAATAAGAATGTTGGTCATGACTCGGATCACCTTAATTCGGTTTAGGTCAGTCATGGAAAGTCAAGCTGCATAAAGCGTTCGAGTATATGCAAAGTGTTTGCGGGCACGGGCAGTCAAGAAATGCCGAATCTGAGTAAGCAGGTACTGTATAATATGCAAGGAGTCTGACTTTTAATGAGAACTGACCCAAAATAAGATCAAGGGTAGCTTGAAAAATTGAGAAGATCACTATGACCCGTTGCGTAATACGCCTTCGCTTCTGTTCATGTTCATTTCCTGACTTCCTGACAATACTATACTTCATGGCGTTTTTTTTTTCTCATCTCTGTTCACAGTCATGTAATATGACACCAGGAAATCATATGTTACAGTAAGAAAAACGTTTTCATTCACTTCATGACATATATATATATATATATATATATATATATATATATATATATATATATATATATATATATATATAAACTGTTCTCTCTAAAAAGAAGAACACACACATTCTAAATACTTGAAAGTTATTATTTCGTGAGTTGTGGCAACATAAAGTGAATAAAATAAATTTGCGCAATTACCCCCTCTCTGCATATTACGCACAAGTTTTATGGGAATTTTATAAGCACTGCTAAATCTGGTGTAGTAATACGCCCAGCTTGCACGTCGAGTAATATAGGGTCCTCCAAGATACGCAATTTGTTCATCTATTAAAAAAATGGAGCCATCTATTCGATTGGCCATAATGTAAGCATATATGTGTGCTGTAAAAGTGGCTGTCGTTTAACTTAGGCCATCACCGCAGATATGTTCTGCCTGATCTTTTCTCTTTTTTTTGGCATGGGGTAGTCTCTTTTGCTTTTTGAAATCCTTGCCGGAAAATGAGCTTGCCAGATTGGTAGTTCCGACCCAGTTAGGTTCTCTGACTTTACTCCCCGGAGCTTTAAAACACATCGAGTCGCCCTCTCTATAGCACATATCGAATTTGGTCTGTAGAAGTCATGAACTTCATCCGCAAAATTTCATCCTCTGAAATCAACATTACAACTATTTACCCGAAAATGAATCTTGCATGTAGATTTTACACGTAGGCATCACTGCAACGAGCCCTTTGGTTAATATATGACACGTAGGAGCAGCCCGCTGTGTATTGAGACACTCTCTGGAAGACCTCAATAAAGTTTACCATACCAAACCAGTCACGGCACTGAACCGCGTACTGAGATGCATTACCGCTTATTAATGACCCAAGAGAGTAACTCGGAG
The DNA here is from genome assembly GCF_043290135.1 of Rhipicephalus microplus. Classification (NCBI taxonomy): domain Eukaryota; kingdom Metazoa; phylum Arthropoda; class Arachnida; order Ixodida; family Ixodidae; genus Rhipicephalus; species Rhipicephalus microplus. Next base: position 19,064,993 of record NC_134703.1, read on the forward strand.
ACGTTGCAAAAGTTCTAAGAAACTTTCGCAATGACTTCGTGTCCTCGCAACGTCTTTGTCAAAGTGCTTTAGAAGTTTCGGCACTTCGGCTTCACTTTTTCCAATACTATTCTGTATTATGGGCTGCCTGTCTTCAAATATAAGATGTGGATGCCAAATGCACAAGAGCCCTCGCATTTCGACGCAGTGAAACTGCCATAACACTAAGTGTGTAGTTTAAAGAAAGTTTTAGAAGAGCTACAGTGTTGTTTAAAACACAAAGTGCAGTCAAAGCTGCAACACAAGGAAAGCGTCGAGTGCGAACCGTTAAAGAAACAGAGGCTCGTCTTTCCATGAAGCTAGAATGAGCTTTAAGACTAGAAAAATGAGTGCAATTGAAACTGATAGAGTTCGAATTCTCTTCAGTCACAACTTTCGTAATGAAGCGTTAGTAGTCACATCCATATTGTGATCCAAATCACGGCATAAGTTAATCGCATAAGTAATGAGTACCACGAGAATAAAAGCAGAGGGTGCTGTGTTGTAATTTGAACGCATTAAGGGCCAATGTGACAACCGGAGTGTAGAGATAATACCAGAGTCTTACGAAACAATGACGACTGTTATCGCGATAAAGCTCAATATGTGGTCAAAAATCATCACTTGTAGAACTACTTGAGCTACAGCAAGTATGTCCAAACATCCGTATTGGAATGCGTAGTAGTCCCGCCGCGATGGTCTAGTGGCTAAGGTACTCGGCTGCTGACCCTCAGGTCGCGTGATCGAATCCCGGCGGCGTCGGCTGCATTTCCGATGGAGGCGGAAATTTTGTAGGCCCGTGTGCTCAGATTTGTGTGCACGTTAAAGAACCCTAGGTGGTCGAAATTTCCGGAGCCCTCCACTACGGCGTCTCTCATGATCATGTGGTGGTTTTGGGACATTAAACCTCACATATCAATCAATCAATGATGAAATGCATAGTAAGAACACTTTGTAAGAAAAAAAAAACTTCGGTTTAACTGAAGCTTGATCGAGACAAAACGTGAGCTAGTAATTAGGACGTGAAAAGACGGATTCTAAAATACTCGGCACGAGGAACCCATTTCCATTTTAAAAGCGACTCCGAAGATTAATGTGCAGTAATAATCTTTTACAAATGATAAATGGCACCTGTGCGATAGAGTGGTTCTTCAGAATAAGTTTGCCACGTGCTCCTGATTATACAGTAAGAACAACCAACTAGAGTTGTGTCCACAGTAATATTATAAAGCATTGATTTCATGATGTCGACGTAGCCGGTAATAACACTGCCTACACTATCATGATGTAGGATGTAAACGTTGAAAAGTTAAAGAACAGCCTATTGTCATTTAACATATCATCAAAGCACATTACAAAAAATCGTTCCACTTTCTTACGCATTCAGCCCCCTTTGGTACGCCTCCGTTTTGATGCCAAACTGGAAGATAGTAAACTTAATTGCTTCTCTAAACATAATTTTGGCTGCGGCGGCTGCATTTCCGATGGAGGCGGAAATGTTGTAGACCCGTGTGCTCAGATTTGGGTGCACGTTAAAGAACCCCAGGTGGTCGAAATTTCCGAAGCCCTCCACTATGGCGTCTCTCATAATCATATGGTGGTTTTGACGTGTTAAACTTCACATATCAATCAATTACACAAAACTTTGCCTGGTTTCCTTAATACGCATAGGTCTGGTATGCATACTCGAGTACAGTTATTGTTCTGTCGTTTTGTTTTTAGATGCGGAGCATCCTTTGTTCGGTGGTATGTCACGCCTCCATAGTCCGCACTCATATTACGCATGCGCGACTCTCCTCCTTCCCTCTCTACAACAGCTGCGCGTTACTCTGTACTATAGTGAACTATACTATCTGCCCTTCTCTCCTACCAGCTGCTTGCTCTCGCTACCCCATTGCGCACTAGCGTCTCCTCCTTTCTTTCTCTCTCTCTTTATCTTCCCTCTCTTGCCTAACCACGCTGACGCCGGGAGCCTCTGCTAACCAACGCTCGCTAACCCCCTCTGCTCTAGGCATTCCTCACCGCGGGGCCTCGCAAGGACGACGCAGGCTGCGTCTGCTAGCGAGCTTCTTGATTGAAAATAGCCGACAGCTCGCACTGCACTAACGCGATGTTCCGCATCATCCTACGATCACCTTTGGGGAGATTATGCGATTTTTATATATTTCACCTACTATGTAAACAGCGGTACTCAGCGAAAAAAAAAACTTTTTTAAAGAACGATTTCACAAACAATAATGCATAACATTGCCTATAGAACTAGATGTGTATGTGCTAGAAATTAACGAGAATTTCCCCTATCTCGTTTTTAAAGTGAAAAATAAAGAGAAAAGAAGGAGAAATGAGAATGTGAAGAGAGAGGTAAAGGTTAACTCAAATGCAGGTAGGTTAATCAGGAGATAAATATAAGGTTTCTTACCCTGCCCTGGGAAAAAAGTAGGGGCGAAAGAAAGGTAGGAAGGAAAAAATTGTGCGAAAGAATATGATCTATAAAAGGAAATCCAACACAAACACACACGCACGCGCGCATGCATGCATTCACACACACACACACACGCACACACACACACACACACACACACACACACACACACACCCATCATAGTCGTCAGCTATGCAGATTTGCCGCAGGAACTTCAGCAGCGCTTTTGTCACTGTCTGGTGTGAAGCTCGAACGTTGCGGCATTCCTGTTGTGTTAACCAGAAAAGTATCTGGGTGGCATTGAGAAAGGAAAAAAAAGACAAAAGAAAAGCGATGGTGTAGGAACATAGATAACCTGGGTTTGTGCACGGAGGGTAGCACTCATCCAGAGGTGCTTGCGTGACTCCCATAAAAGATTGTCATGCCGGTAGCAGGTGACATACGAACAACGAAGGCAATCGCGACAAAACTAACCCGAAGCAGCACTAATGTTACTCATACATGACGTAATTCTCGATGACGGCCGTTTTTCACCTGATTTTCACCGCTATCGATCTGTCGCTCGACGCCTAAGGGGACATATACGTCTCTTTCGTAGCGATGCCTTCCATTCGATTTCATGCCGGTTTCTTGGCGTGCTGCTCACGACCAACCAGTCCCATTGAAAATGTGCGCGCTCCCCAAACAAGAGCAGTCTTCGAAGAGCGATAAAGCGTGAAAGGGCACTACAGCATCGGTAAAGGCGAAGATACAAGATGGCTGCCCGCGCGCATTTTCAAATTCTCATGTTTTGTCATAAATTCTGCGCCGTAAAATACTCGTACATATTTTTACACCATACACTCAAGAACGGTTTAGATTTCTGATCAACATTTTTCAGTGGCACGTTTTTTTTTTAGAAGATATCCTTCGAACACACCGGTAGCATTCGCTGCCCGCTTAATAAATGTCTGTGCTATCAAATATTGTGTCCTTTATTTAGTTTTCTTTTTCCCTCGGGTGTTTAGGGTTACTTTTATCGACAGCGGAGCCGTTTAAGCCGGCCATAAAAACTTTAGTGTCTGGAAATTTGCTATGCACCATAGTAATTGGGCAGGCTCTAGTACAGGCAGTGCCCACGTAAGAGGAAAGCACTGCTCAGTAAAAAAGAACTCGTAAAACACACGAAGGAGACACATAAAGAACAAAAATGATAGAAAGAAAGATAGAGATTAAAGCCAGAAAACAGAGAGCTAAACGGAAAGATAGGAAAGAGAGAAATACAGACGCAAAAAAAAGAGAGACAATGAATCAGTGAGTAAGAGAAAGCAATTTAAAGAAAGATACCGTTTAGCCAATCTTGGACTAGGGCTTGGGCTAGTTAGTATGACATTTTAATAAGATGCGCTCAGCAAAATGTATGAATGACTAGCGAAAAAAGAAGGCAGGACAAAGTGATGCGTGTTGAGAAAAGGGCGATTTGTCATGTTATTTTGCGTTTGTCGTGTTATTGTGTTTGTCATGTTTTGGAGTGTATGAAAATTGTGTGTAAGGATGTCTTAGTGGGTTGATTACGATTTATGTATCATTTGGCGGACCATATCGTCATTGTAAATTAGTAAATAAATGTGTGTATGTTGTTTGGTTTGTACCGACCGCGTTTACTGTGTCCTTTCACTCTAAGAATATGGCATGGCGCTCGCTCGCCACAACAAGACCCCGCAACAGTAATCTGATTCCTCGATGATGACAATGCCGTTCTTCGTCCTCTACACAATTGGCAACATCATCCACGCCTCCACAGTGTGGCCTCATGGTGAACAATGTTACAGTTGCTGTAAACACTAAACACACAATGTTCGTCACTAATAGTTTGAGGTCCAAGTCAATCCACATGGAACGTTCCGGGTTTGCTCTTGCGCCTGGTTTTCCAACGGTGCTTCCGACGCTTGTCCCATATACGCGCCTTCGAGCGCGTCACCTTCGGTTAACTTCCGCTCTCAATGATCAGGTTTCGTTGGCAGAAACATGGTTTCTTCTGCGAGCTTCTGGTGTAGCTCATTTTGAGTAGTTTTTGTAATTTCTTGTCTTGGCTGTGTTCACCTTGGAAGCATCATATTTCTTCCTCCATGTCGGACTTGATTGCTTCATTCGCCGCTGTGTCTATGTCTCAATATACTTATTAGGCAGTGAGGTAGCTTGTACGGTTCACATTCTTCTCTGTCTTGATGTTTGTAGCTTACTCGCAGAGCCCTGAGGACTAATACAGGCAGCAGGCTCCACTGCCCTCACAGCTTTTCTCTTCCTTCTTTTCGCTTGAATGCGTCTCGATTTGCTTCTGTGAGACATTTCTGCGCGTGGCTGCAAATTCTGTGCAACGTCTGAATCTGTTGGCTTTGGGTCGCACCCATTCTTAATATCCCATGAATGCCCTTTTAGATCTTGAGAGGCTTCACGCTTTTCATTATTCGAACTTTGTCCCTCCACTGTATCCACTTGAGTTGTCGTAACTGTCGTGTTCTTTGCTTCATTCATGGTGTACGCTGACGGGAATTCCAAAGGCGTGGGCCAATTCTTTCAAAATGGCGAATCTTTGATGCTTGAATGCTCGTTACGATGGTGAAATCGGCGACTTTTCGGCTTCCAGCGCATTCAGCAGTTCGTTGTGAGTCTGAGTCTTCTAGCTCCCGTAGAAGAAGAATGCTGCTGAAGAAGGAGAGGCTAGATGGTGGCGCCACAGACAAACAGTGCACGTTAGCTTGTACTGCCGTCCAAATCCTTTGCCTCATGGCCTCCAAGCGAGCTTGTTGAGCATTTAATACGTCCGCGATCTTATATTTCATTCTGACCTTGGCTAGAATTATGTGGTGTTTATAAAGCTCTGCTTCGCCTGTCTCATTTTCCAAGCGATCGATATGAACTGCGTCTTTTACTTCCATGTCGATTTCTTTAGGAAGCTTGCAATGCTCAAATAAAATGCGATGAATATATCGTACTTCACTTACTGACGGACGCTCCACGTGTATTAGACGTTCAATGTTGGCGATGGCTTCCGTGACGGCCTTGAGCACTTCATTCCGCTTTGCGAATAGGGCCTCCATTATCCGGTCCAGTGTGGGAAACGTGAGAAATCACTGCCCGGTCACGTCGCGAGGTGAAGTCGCAGTCAACGTGGTGTCCGTCACAAACGATTCGTAGCACGAAGTCTCAAGCAATGTCGAGGTGTCATGCTTCTTGATCAGGTTCTCGGGAACTGTTTGGCTTCGCACATCAGCTTCAACCAATGGCGGCGTCACGACAGTCCCCCCAGGCTTAAAATGCGGTCGAAAAATCGTAAAGTCTGCTTGGTCTCACTTCTAAAGGCCCTGTCTCTCTAGTTCCACGGCACCGAAATGTTCAGAAAAGGATGAACCGCCATCGCCATGGCAAAAGCTTGGCACCACTAGTGCGAAGCTGCCATGGTGTTTTTTTTTTCTTTCCCAAACAAAAATAAAAATTATAAGAATAGTCGAGGCACTGAGACTTGACCACGATGCTTTTTCTGAAAGTCGTGTATGCACTGGTCTTCATTTTTTTTATATATTCCTGTCATTCAGCCTAGAATTTTCTGTTAATGTTGTAGTCAACTCCAGCTTTTCTCTCTAGAAATGCAGTAACTTATTTGTCTCAAAACATTAAACTATTTCACTAGTAATAAATTTCACACTAAATTTTATTAACTTTTTATTGTAGTTTATATGGTTTAGTTAATTCCTTATTTGGCTACGTTTGCAGCTGCAGATATTTTATTCCTGAACGCAATAGGCTATTGTCAGTCAATGACCAAAAATATTTTAGTTTACCTACTCCATTGAACAAATTGTACGGGTTCTAATATGCTAACAATACAGACAAGATAGTTCTGTATCGAAGATTCATGGTGTTATTTTTGTTAGGGGCTGTCTTTATAGTTCAGTAACAAGCAATGCTATTGATTGTTTTATATATATCTCTATACCATCGAGTAAAGCACCAATCGGGATAGTTTGTTGATCATCGCAAAAGCTTTTATAGCGCAGTTAGAAACCCTTAAGATGTATCTATACCATGATACCTCCACTAATCTCTCACTCTCTTTAAAGTTTCTTTAGGATCACTAAGTTCATTCTTTCATACTATGTATATAGTAATTAAAGCGTCATAATTACCATGTACTTTACACAGTCATAGCCTAACTTCACGCAGGTATTTTTCTTTTCTTCACTTTTTTCGTTCTAATCATCGTTAGTAATGTTTTCCGATATGTGGGGAAAAGATTCTACTTTTCATTCTTCGAAATCGCTTCCGTTTTAATAAAAATTAAAAGAAGTTGCGTCATATGGGTTTCTTTGATAAGCGACCTCGTTCTGTAGGTCTAACTTCATTTACAGCGATAGATAGTTATGCTCAATACACTGAAACTCAATTTGAGCTTACAAGGTCTCAAGTTTTGGTGAGTTCGTCCAATTTCATAGCACTCATTTTATGTTTCCCTTTTATGTCACTGCCTTTTGCTGTATGCAATAATTACGGAATCAAAATGAAATGAAGAACATAATTTGCATACTGGAGACTGCACCGTGCTCGCTGCCTTACACAAGACAAATGAGGAGGTGAGAGAAAAGATGATATTTTTATTGTAGTTTTTGAAGAATAGGTGCTTTTATTTTATTTTTTTCATATCTTAAACGAAAATATTTATGAACCTAACATATTAACCTAGTATTTCGACACTGGGATTTTTTTTGGCTATATTCTTCAGTTCCAAAAACTTCTGCTGCGTGATTTGCATAAAATTGATTTGATTATGGACTTCGAACACTTCGCCGTGCACAAAGCACCACCATTTTCCTATTTATTATACTATAGTAGTGAATCACCAAATCCCGAATTTTTTTCTACAAGCTTTCGATATTACTGCTACGGAATGAAATGCAAAATTAGTGGTAGCAATTGAACGTAAACGTCCGCAAATATTACATATGTAACCTTAAGATCTTTAATTTACTGACCTTCAAGGAAAGCTAAGGTTTTAATTTACTTCCGAAGAAAAGTGAGCAAGGCTTGTTTTCTAATACTTTCAGCAATTTGGAAGGAGAACATAACAGCATTTGATGAAAGAGGCAAATATATTGGAGAGCATTTTAATGAAGTTGCATAATGTAGGCAGTATTTCGTTAAATATCTAGGAAACAATGGAGTCGTGTTTTTCAGGACTTTAGAAAAAGGCGTTTCCATAATGTTTCGATATGCAGCCAGTCTTCGAAAACTGCAAAAACTGTGTTCATTGCACTTTGACTGATTTTGATGAGCATAGTACACTATATTCTTCATACTAGATCTGCTGAAAAAATCAAACAGTATAGCGTTTAGCTTATAGGATCATCGGTGGGGCAGCCATTTTAGTATCAGTCGATGTGTGAAATTGTTTCCAGACCATCACGTTGCTGACAGTCGGATCATGTTAATCGTATGCATGGTGACTTGATAAATCAATTCCAATGTGGCACGCGTCATTATCAGCGAAGATTTCTAGATTTGCGAAGCGCGGTTCAATACGGTGTGCGGCATGGCAACCCTCGCTGTGCATGCGCGTCCTCTCCCCCTCTGTAATCTCCCACACTCCTCCCTCTCTCGCATCGCAATGCCGACACAGGCAGCCGAGTCTCCTTTTAGCAAAAAATGACTGCTCGTACAACACACCCATTCACTGGCTGCCACGTATAAATAAGGTCTTGACCTCCAAGGTAGTGTCGGTGGGAAATTTCTCCTGTGCGTTGTTGAAGAATGAAAATTCGCAGCGTGCACGTTAACTAAAGGCGGACTGCAGATCTATGCATCCAGTTGCCGCATTATGTCTCTCGTTGACCATTAACAGCGATTGGCATGTAGGAAACACCAGTCCATCACTGCGTGCTATGCACCTCTACAGTTTTCTCTCCTGCGCAGCGCCGAAATTAGTGCCAGCGTCAACGCCGCCGTCAGTGTAAGCGTTAGCGCCCACTGCTTCGCATCTAAAATGGTTCGCTTTAGCAGGAGATGGCATAAAGTTTATATGTTATGTCATGTAAACAGATCTTCAAGGTGGCGCAGTCACAAAGCCTCGCAAGGCCTGTAACATAAGCAAAATAAAAAGCAAACCAATTGATATTATGTTTACTACTCTTCCCCGAAGGTCTTGTCTATTCAATTTCCCTCCCTGCTTTTCCGGTCATTTCTTTCTTCCTCCTAGTCAATGTCCAACATAAGTAAAAGTAAAACGAATATGCACGATGTTCTGAACTCGAAAAACGTTTCCATCATAATCATCATCATCATAACGTACCAAATAAATCAACCAAAAATTTAAGGCGTTTATGTATTACAACAACAATATTATTATGAAGCAAGCCGTAGTGGCTGACCGCGGGTTAATTTTGACCACCAACGTGACCATCTACAGACAAAACTGTAGCAGGAGTGAGTTGGTGGGACATAATTAAGAACGTATTCGTATTCACAACTAGCACGTTAGAAAAAAGAGAGGGTAAGTAGGGGCAAAGAGTATTCAGGTGACTCATTGTTCTTTTTTTTTTACAACCCGAATTGTCGACTTTTGCGGACCGAGTGGGAAGAAAGAAGAAACGAGGATAAAGAAGTCAGCCAGTTGATAAGACGGCTGGCTACCCTGTGCTTGGGTTAAGAGGATACCTTCGTAGTGCTATGCGCTGAAATGGTGACCACGTAAAGCATTCAGATGACAGAGAAACATTGCCGGTTAGGACGAAGTACAGACATTACAACGTCGCAAAGGGCAACCCAAGGTGAGAACCGATGAAGGATCAATTTCTGCAATTATATTTACAGGAAAAAGTATCAGACAAGTTTCATACGGCAATTCATCAATTCGGAGAGTCAGAAAGAGACATGAAGGAAGTCACTGTGGTAGTTTCCAAATTTGGCTCGATCTTCCCATGATCTTTACGCACAAGACACCGTGCGCTGGTAACCTCAGCCTTTTGTCATCATGCAAATGCAGCCTCCGATGACGGAACTCGAACATTAGCAACTTTTCGGAAAGAAATCGACATCACTGCTTAGCCACGCAGCATCTAAAGAAAAATAAAGGAACAAGCCTAAATAGAAACAGGAATAACTACGCGACACAAGAGTTTTTTTTCTGTAATGCAAGCATTAATTTCCGGCCTCTTACTCGCACTGAAAAGGCGAGCTTAAACCATTAGATGTTGCTAAGCAGCTGTATTTCTTTAGTAGCGGTTCCTGCTTGGCAATGCTGCGAAACGTTTGTTTGAGGTTCAGAAAAAGTCACCTACACACCTACAAATAGTGAGGAGGTCGACTAAGGCTTTGAAAATTGCCTGACGATGCGGACCACAGACCACGACCACTATAAAAGATGACCGCGAAAGCGAGCCCAAATAGGAATGTGTTTTTCTCGGCGTATCAGTTTTTCTTGTATTTATTTATTTTTGCTTTTTACACTCGGTGCAACGTCTCCTCGAGAAACTGCAAAGCGATAACGGAGAACCAAGCACCACTTCTAGCTCGCAGGGAACGCTCCTCACCCTTTAACTGCGTTTTGAAACGCCGCGAAACCTTTGTTTCCTTTTTTTTAACTCTGTACATCGGATTCTTTACGAGTAACGAAGGGAGGACGAAAAGGTAAAGGCCGGAAAATTAAGAGGTTGTTAGAAACCTATTTGCTATCCTATATTGTGGTGTACATAAAGACATACTTAAGTGAAACAATTAACCATCATATGCGCATAAACTTATACTCTTGAAACTATGCTTGCGGTAATTTTATTAGTACGTGTGTTTGCGTTTAATGAAAGGAAAGCCCTAATGTTTTATCTATAGATTTCGCGTTAAAATTACCATACGTGACATTATAAAATTAGATGCGCGCTTTTTTGCATTTGATAAAATCGGCAAGATGAACTGGTTTCGTGAGCAACTACCTTTGATTGTCAACCTGAAAAGTCATCAAAAATTGAAGAAACGAAGGCATTGTCTTTTTGTTAAGAATGAAAGGCCTGCACAAGCTCCTGTAGATATGTAGTGAAGACGTGTATTGCAGTGAAGCCGTGTAGCGCAAAGACAGCAGCTATGTGAAGTTGTGTCCGGTCTTTTCCTCTCAATGCACTCTGTCTTTACTCTTATAAATATCCTTTTTTGTGTGTGTGCGCGGTAGCATACCGGTTTTGTTCTAAAGTGGTAAACATACCCACCTGTTACCTCTCCTGTTTTCCTGCCTGATCCTCGGTATGTTGAGAGTCTGATGCTCTCAGGAGACAATGTACTTCATTTATGCCAATTAGGAACTATGTCAACCCTAGTATATCTCGTCAAAATCTGTGACACCATGGCTAGTTGTGAAGTGGTAACTTCCGGGTGGCACCTTTAAGCCACATTTCCGCTTTGCGCGTTTTCGTGCTTACCTCTCGCGGCCAACGAGGGGATATAGGTATGGCGAAGTGGCAATTCACTAATATAAAAAACCGTTTTTCAGCTTTACCGTCCTTAAGGCTGCATAACTTTTACGACCTTTATTGGATGTAATCTCCACATTTTGCATAACAGTATTTAACTACAACGAAAAACACAGATGTAAACTTGATATTAGTGTCCTTGTGTATTTAATGATTTTCATGAAATCCATGACCTCAAAATTTTGCTCCCGAAAATACAAACTTCAGTGAATTTCTTGTAATGGTTGTTGAAAAGAAATATTTTTGTTTTTTTTTTGTTCTCATGCTTTCCCATGAAACCTGGCGAGCTAATGCCCCCTTTTAGGAGTTTGCTATTGTGTTCGTTCTAAGTGCCTTCTCTGCGATGTTCGTCCGCACAAATGTTAGTGGACCCAAACTGTAGATTAGTATAGAAAAAGACCAAAAAAGACATGATATTTAAAATCAAGGTGTGAAACAACGGCAACAGGAAGCGTGTCTTTCTGCAAATCATTTCCGCAACGTACGTGTGCTGCCATCTGCTGGACGGCCGAGAATAAATATAGGAATAAGCAAGTAAGTCGTGGAATAAATGCTCGACTGGTGAGGGAGAAGGCGGCAGCAAAAAAAAAATATTAGACGACGGCGAAGTGGGGCATCGACTTCGGACATTTGAAATGACGAAATTAGGGGAAGAGAAAAGGCAAAAAGGAGCGTCTCTCGGGGATTAGACTCGCGCCGAATGTAATATGGCGTTCGATCGCAGCAACGCAAACAAATGTTACCGTCACTCTGGCAGCACTGGGGCGGAAAAGACAAAAGAAAGATTTAAAAAGCAACCCAAACGCTGCTCTTCATTCCAGCGTGAAGCCACTGCGCTGCAGGTAGTATAACAGCAGCACGGTAAAAGTGGACAATCCCACTCCTGCTCTCGCGCATTAATTATTCACACTGCCTCTCTCTCTCTCTCCATGGCGAAATGAGACATGGGGGAGAAAAGCCCTTCACGGCATGCTGGTGCTAAACGTGATGTGAGGCACGTTGTGTGCGCACTCGTGCTCTATACATGCGCCCCACTGCGGGTCAGCAGCCGAGTACCTTAGCCACTAGACCACCGCGGTGTTGGTGGTGGTAGTAGTTGGAAGATGATAAAAGGCGCCTAATTGCAGAAATTAGGTGCCTTTTCTCATCTTTTAACCACTACCACCACCACAATCACCATGGTGTTCTAGTGGATAAGGTACTTGGCTGCTGACCCGCAGGTCGCGGGATCAAATCCCGGCTGCGGCGGCTGCATTTCCGATGGAGGCGGAAAGGTTGTAGGCCCGTGTGCTCAGATTTGGGTGCAAATTAAAGAACCCCAGGTGGTCGAAATTTCCGGAACCCTCCACTACGGCGTCTCTCATAATCATATGGTGGTTTTGGGACGTTAAACCCCACATATCAATCAATCAATCAATCAATCAATCAATCGTGCTCTATACATGAGTTTCACCCAAATCCTCGCAGTTCTACCAGCGTTAGATCCCGTAGCGAGAGGGAAAGGGTAGGCTATAGGGGTCTCTGGCTCCTGTGACTTAGGTGACTGAAACTGAAGACCTACACAGCAAAAAACGAAAACATCTGTTTAAAAAACGGCTTTGTGTATACATCAATCAAGTATAAGATGGCACAATACTTGATCAGCTGCACTGTCCGTCAATGCATTCCTGCGTCTGTCGATCTGCTCGTCCTTTATACAAGTCGGCTACTTCAACGTAGATGTTATTTACATTAGAACTACTACCTTCACCCAATCGTCATCATTCACTTCGTGTATATGCGTGGATTTTTTTTCTATCAATCTGAGTGAGGCCGTCTTGGGCACCTCGGCTCAACACATGCATGTCTGTGTAATCACGTCACATGGCAAGCAACACTAAAACTGAAAATTCATGACAACATCGTACATGGTATATAGCAGAGCCAGACATTTGGGAATGGTCAAAGAGCTCCAGCAAGTCATCGTAAACAGTGCGTTCGCTGTAAAACCAACAGGTGATATCACGGATGCACTTACCATCTCAAGTGCTAGCCTTGATGATATATGGTGTTTTTTGGCGCAAGGGCCATTTGATGGCCAAAGAGCGCCAGTTCATGAGACAGGAATGTGGACAATGGTTGTGATTAGCGGCTGTATAGGGGCCATAAAATTCCTCGCAGTAAAGCGGGTAAAACATACAAGTAATAAAATCATGACTATGCCGTGAAAGGTGTGCATGGTGTGAATAGGTGACAAAAGTTGGTGATAATGAAAAACGATGGTGGACATGTATGGCATTAGCACAAGTACCTCACACGTTAGTACCCTTGCGTGCAAGGGTCGTGAGGCAAGTGCTTTCCTGTGTAGCCACCGCAGCAGAAACCTCTCTAGAGAGGTCATGCTACGGTATGCCCGGGTATATGATATGAAAATTATGAATTTCCTTTAAAAACGCTAATAATGATCTGTGACTAAAAAGCGGTTCCCTACCGACGAACATTGCAGGGTGTAAAGGTATATGTTGTCGGTAGGGTAGTGGGAAGTGTTGTCTTCTTAGAGTGTCTAAATGATTACATTCAATTAAAACGTGAATAACTGTTAATGCCTCACCACATTTATCACACAATGGTGGATCACCACCAGACAAAAGATGTGTGTGTGTCGTGTATATGTGTCCTATCCTGAGTCTTGTTAGTGTTACCTCTGTTAGACGTGATTTTGATACTGGTGGCCACTGGCCAAGGTGTGGCTTGATAACGTGTAGTTTGTTTTGTGTGTGTGTATCCCACTTGCTCTGCCAGTAGTCCCTGAGGTTTCGTTTGAGAGAGTGCTTCAGATCAAGGACCGGGATCGATATGGATGTAGGGGCAGTGTTTTTGTGGACGGATGCAGCGAGCTGATCCGCCCTCACGTTGCCTTGGATCTCACGGTGCCCTGGCACCCAGCACACCACAACATGTTGGTTGAGTGTGTAGAGTGTGCAAAATATGGAGTAAAGTGAGACAAGGACAGGGTTTTTTTGTTTTTTAAGACTGTGCAGAGCCGTTACCACACTGAGGGAGTCTGTATAAATTACTGCTTTTTGTATTTGTAATTGTTTAATGTGTTTAGCTGCCACAAGTATCGCGTAAGCTTCCGCTGTGAAGATACTTGTGCCTGGATGTAGAGGGCCAGCATCCGAAAAGGAAGGGCCAACAGCAGCGTAGGACACAGAGGAGTTAGACTTAGAGGCATCTGTAAAAAACTCAGGACGTTTGTATTTGTGTTGAAGTTCCAGGAAATATGTTCGGATATGAGCAATGGGCGCATGTTTTGTAACTTCTAAAAAAGACACATCACAGTCTATAGTCTGCCACTGCCACGGTGGCGGGTATGCTACAGGAGCCATTAAACTGTGTTCGAGTGACACTCCAGTGTCCTCAGCTAGACCCTTCAGGCGAACTGAGAAGGGCTGCCTCATTGAAGGCCTGTTTTGAAAAAGAATGGAGCTCGACAAGTCATTAATAGTAGAGTATGAGGGGTGCCTCTTGTCTGCTTTCACCTTAAGGAAGTATACAAAGGACATGTAGGTTCTTTGCAGATGAAGCGACCACTCATTTGACTCAACATAAAGGCTTTCTACGGGGCTGGTGCGAAAAGCACCCGTAGAAAGGCGGATGCCCAAATGGTGCACGGGGTCCAGCATCTTCAAGGCACTTTGAGTAGCAGACTGATAGACAACGGCCCCATAATCTAAGCGGGTGCGAATGAGGCTTTTATAGAGGTTCATGAGGCATTGCCTATCACTGCCCCAGGTAGTACGTGACAACACTTTAATAACATTCATGGCTTTTAAACATTTTGTTTTTAAATACTTGATGTACGGTATGAACGTCAACTTGTTGTCCAAGATTAAGCCTAAGAATTTATACTCGGCTTTGACAGACAGACGTTGCCCGTTCAGTCGAATGTCAGGTTCCGAGTGCATGCCTCTCTTTCGAGAGAACAAGACACACGTGCTCTTTTGTGGGTTCAGTCGGAATCCGTTTTCCTCTGCCCATTTGGAGACCTTGTTTAAACCTAACTGAACCTGTCGCTCACACATTACCAGATTGCAAGATCTAAAGCCAAGCTGGACATCGTCGACATATGTACAATAAAACATATTGCGAGGGATGGACAAGTGCAAGGAATTCATCTTGATGAGAAAAAGTGTGCAACTAAGCACGCCACCTTGTGGCACGCCTGTTTCCTGGACAAATGTTTGAGAAAGCACACTGCCCAGACGGACACGGAATGTCCGGTTTGACAGGTAGCTTTCGATTATATAAAACATTCTTCCGCGCACACCAAGGTGGGACAGGTCTCTTAGGATTCCAAAACGCCATGTTGTATCATACGCCTTTTCGATATCGAGGAACACAGAGAGAAAATATTGTTTATGGACAAAGGCGTCTCTGATCTGTGCCTCGATACGAACAAGATGGTCTGTGGTGGATCTACTTTCTCGAAACCCGCACTGAAATGGGTCGAGCAAATTGTTTGTTTCAAGGATATAAACAAGTCGGCAGTTTATCATTTTTTCGAATACTTTGCACAAGCAGCTTGTAAGTGCAATAGGCCTATAACTTGAAGCTAAAGAAGGGTCCTTGCCCTCTTTCAAAATGGGAATAATAATAGCCTCTTTCCAGGAGCTAGGGATAGTGCCAGAAAACCAGATAGCATTGTACAAACAAAGTAGGGTTTTTCGTGTTTCGGCTGGTAGGTTTTTTAGCATTTCATACACCACACGGTCAAAACCTGGGGCAGAAGTGCTGCAGGAGTTTAGAGATGTTCGGAGCTCCGCTAGACTGAAAGCTTGGTTATATGCCTCGTATCTAGTAGATTTGTGTTCGAGTTTCTGCTTTTCTATTCTTGTTCTGTATTTTTGGAAAGTGTCAGTATAGTGGGACGAGCTGGATACCCGTTCAAAGTGTGCCCCGAGGAAGTTTGCCTGATCTTCCAAGGTATCCCCTTGAGTGTTTACAAGTGGAAGTGTGTGTACTTGTTTCCCTGCTATCCTACCGACCATGTTCCAGACTTTAGCCTCCTGTGTGTATGAATTGACCCCTGATAAAAACTTCTGCCAGCTTTCTCTTCTGGCCTGCCGACGCGTTCTCCTGCCACGAGATTTTATTTTCTTAAAGCTCTCAAGGTTTTCCGCTGTCGGCGAGTTGCGCAGCAACCTCCATGCCCTGTTTTGTTCCTTTCGCGCATTCTGACACTCAGTGTTCCACCACGGGACGTGTCGTTTGCTGGGCAGTCCAGATGTTTGTGGAATGCACTTGGCTGCTGCGTCAGTAAGAAAAGCCGTGAAGTACTGCACAGCTTCATCTATGCCTAATTCGCATATGTCGGTCCAACTTAGGTGTGTAATCTTTTGAAATTGTTCCCAGTCGGCTTTGTTCACCAGCCATTTGGGAACATGTGGAGGATATTCATATGTTATTGGTGTACTCAAAACTAAAGGAAAATGGTCACTTCCGTATGGGTTATTTATGACTTTCCACTGAAGTAATGGTACAAGTGAAGGAGATGCGATACTGAGGTCTATGGAGGAGTAAGTATTGTTTGCAAGGTTATAATATGTTGCCTGTTTTCTATTCAACAGACAAGCACCTGATGAAAAGAGGAACTGTTCAATGAGACGACCTCGTGCATCACATCGACAGTCACCCCATAAACCGCTGTGCGCATTCAGGTCCCCTAGAACCAAATAAGGTTCTGGTAACTCATCTATTAAAGACTGGAAATCATGTTTTTCCAGGCGGTGTTGCGGCGGTATGTATAGAGAGCAGATGGTGACGAGCTTATTCAATAGAACTGCTCGAACAGCCACTGCCTCTAGGGGTGTTAGTAGTGGTAGATGACTGCATGCTACTCCTCGATTAACTATAATGGCTACACCACCAGATGACGCCACAGCATCATCTCTGTCCTTTCGGAAGACAACATATTGATGCAAGAAACTTGTATTCTTGGATTTTAAGTGTGTTTCCTGTACACACAGCACTTTTGGAGAATGTTTGTGTAGAAGTTCTTGGACATCGTCGAGGTTTCGAAGTAGTCCTCTGACGTTCCATTGTATAATTTGTGTCTCCATTATGGGAGTAAAGAAGTGCTGTGTGTACAAAATGAGTGTGGCTGGTGTCTAAAGAGAGAAGTGATTTATCTTACAGAGCCTTTAGAAGGCCCTGTAATTACCGTTTTGTCTTTTTTAGAGCGGTCGAGGGAACCCCGCCGCTCCTTTGGCGCAGTCTGCGCCGGTGCAGTTGAAGTGTCCATCGCCTCAGGAGAGGCGACAGATAATGTTTTCGTTGTAGGCTTCGTCGTAACAGACGGAGCCTTAAACCCCACCGGGCTGGAGGTCGAGGGGACCTCTTTAGTTTGTGTGGTGCCCTGGCTGCTGCCAAGGTTCACAGGAGCCTTCGGTGGGGCTGTATTCAAGGAGGGTGGGGCAGCCGAGGCTGCTCCCCCCATGGGGGCTTGTGGCGTTTGCCTCGGCCCGCTAGGCGCGGTCCGGGCAACTGCCAAGGGCCTTTGTGGTGCCGCCCCTCGTTGCACCACTTCGGCAAAAGGTGTTTTTAGTGCTAATGATAACGAGACCCGTTGTCTTGCTTCCCTGAATGTGATATTTTCCTTAACTTTTATAGTGATTATTTCTTTTTCTCTTTTCCAGGCTGGGCACGCTCTGGAGTATGCGGGGTGACTACCTTCACAGTTAGCACAGAGGACCTCGTCATGACTACATTCATCAGCGCTGTGGCCGGTTGTGCCACACTTAGCACACATCAGCTGTCCTCGGCAGCTCTGGGATGCATGACCAAATCGCAGGCATTTGAAACAACGCCTCGGGTTTGGAATGAAAGGTCGGACATGGAGTTTTACATAGCCAGTTTCGAGACTTTCAGGTAAAGTGGTTGAATTGAAAGTGAGTATCAAGTGCTTTGTTGCTATTTCATTGTTGTTACGTCTGATTTTGATGCGCTGGACATGTATCACACCTTGGTCCTTCCATCCATCAAGAAGCTCTTCTTCACTCAGTGTCATCAAGTCTTCGTCCGATACCACGCCCTTCACTGTATTCATAGTACGATGTGCGCTCACCGAGACGGGGATGTTACCAAAGGCTACAAGGTGCGAGAGTTTATTGTACTGTTCTTTGTCTTTTAGTTCGAGAAGCAGATCACCACTTGCCATCTTCGTGGCCTTATAACCGGTTCCAATGGTTTCTCTCAAGCACTTAGCTACAAGGAAGGGTGAGATTGTTCTAGCTTTTGTAGATGATTGTTCGCAGTGGAGAACATGGTATTTTGGAAAAGTTTCTATGTTTTTGGGCCAAAGTAGTAGAGTTGCGTCGGTGCGTACCCTTTTCGAGGCACGATCAGTTAGAGAGGGGGTCGAGGATCCCATGGGAAAATGTGGATTTTTCGGTAACAGCGCCTACCACCCACCACGGAGTCCAACAAGGGGACGTGGCAGAGCATGTGGGCATGTCTGCGCAACGCCAGCAGTACGCAGTTACTATAACCCAATATGGTTTACCCTAGTTTGGATAGCCACACAAGGTTAACCCTTGCCGCCAGGAAAAAACGGAAGTAAAATGAAGTGAGGAGAAGACAGGAAAGATGTAAAGTGAGAACAAAAGACGAAGATATAGGGAGAGAGAGATAGGAAAAGGCGACTGCCGATTTCCCCTGGGTGGGTCAGCCCAGAGGTGCCGTCTACGTGAAGCCAGGGCCAAAGGGGTGTGTTGCCCCTGCCGGGGGGCCTTTAAGGTCCAATCACCCGGCGTCGGCTCAACCCCCAGGATCCCCTTTTCCCCGGACACGGCTCAGCCACGCACGGCTAGGCGTGGGAGGGAGTCAAAACTCCCCCGTTAGCTCGGGTCCGTGGTGTCGCTACACACCAAACGCCTGCTTGCGCAGGCGCCCCTGCGGGGAAGTGCTAGCCTTAATGCGCAAGCATGATGCCCTCATGGAGTCGGAGAGAAATTGAAATTTGAAATCCACAAAATTAGACGTTTGCTCCCTACCTACCCCCTCAGTTCCTTCACATTCAGCTACCAATGGAAGTGGCTTTGAGGAACTTTTGGCCCGTGCTGTCCTATGAACATTGAAGAGAGCCCCCACATGGTCTATTTTTTCATTCTTCTTTTTTGCCGCTTGTTTGTCACATCCCCAAAATGCGTATATATTGTTACGGGGGTGAGTAACAATATGCTCGCAACTCGCCAAGCGTCACGTAGCTCGCGTTTCGAGACCACAAGGCCTGTGTGACAACAACCGTGATACTAAGTACAACATTCTACGAAGTAAATAGTGAATCACCTTTCAAAGCTTGCGACTCGACAATGTTTGTTCTAAAGAACCATGCATTTCTTTTTTTTTTCGAGCATCTATAAGACGGAACCCACAAACAAGCCATTGGTTTGACACACAGTGTTCGTGGTGAACGGTTCTGAGAACGCGCACGGTTGTTTGTTGCCAACCCTGTGAAAGAGCCAAGAAGCACAGAGCGGCAACTGAATTCTGCGAATGCGTTACAATGCGAATAACACGCGTGTCGAGAATCGAGACTGAATCGCCCCGCCGTGGTGGTCTAGTGGCTAAGGCACTCGGCTGCTGACCCGCAGGGCGCGGGTTCAAATCCCGGCTGCGGCGGCTGCATTTCCGATGGAGGCGGAAATGTTGTAGGCCCGTGTGCTCAGATTTGGGTGCACGTTAAAGAACCCCAGGTGGTCTAAATTTCCGGAGCCCTCCACTACGGCGTCTCTCATAACCATATAGTGGTTTTGGGACGTTAAACCCCACATATCAATCAATCAATCGAGACTGAATCGAGAAAGCGGCGGGGCACGCGCGTTTGAACGTGCATCACGTGACATCGTAACGCAGAGAGGAAAACGTGCGATAGCTTAGACGCGCGTCAAGATCTTGAACGTAAACATTCGGCAGAAGTCTGTCTTGTTGGTTATGAAACTGGGAGATGATTTAGATTTACCAAAGATTTACCAAGGATTTACCAAGGATTATTTAGATTTACCAAGGAAGAGGGCGCGGCACCGAGTCTAGAAGCGACGCGCTGACGCGTGCGCTAACCCGTACGTGTGGTCGGGCCTCAACAGGAGGCCCGTATATAGGCAGCAGATCTCGGTCTCTAGCGCACTGGTATCACTACTTTCAGTGCATTTATTACAAGCGTGACGTCACCTACGAAAATGTTCGTTCGCCGTGTCACCTCAATTGAGTCTCACGCGCATAAAGAAGCAGCATATATCGTATATGCGTAGAGAGCGGAAGTAGTGCAGTGAAAAGTTGACAAGTTATATGTGCGCTTCTGGTCACGTGCACTATAGAGACTAGTCCACTGTGAAATGAAACGCACCCTTCGCTTTCTGTCATTACGTTCAATCCAATACGGTCCGTAAACCACGAATATATTTATTTTACGTGTTAAAGAAAAAAACAGTTGATGTCTAGCACGGGGCTGTTTTTTACCTTGAGTATAAAACGACGCCACCCCCCCCCCGCCTTTTTTTTTTTTGCTAACCTCTTCTGGTTTTGCTGTCCATATCTGTCATTGTTGATGCTAGTGTCTAATTGAACAGGTCACACTTAAAGAATTCAAGAAACATTCTGGCACATATCAAACTAACTTCCAGCGTGCCACCTCCAGTGGTCCCGTGATGTCCGAGTACGTAATTCTGGCCCTGCATTCATTTCTGGTTTCTCCCTACAGTGTAAACGATTCACTCCTTGTTCTATCTCAGCTAAGAAAAACCTCCGAGATAAATGTAGGCATTCAGAAACGATTGTCGACATCATGGGCATAAAAAAGTACCCATGAAGACATTTGGCGTTGCATCAGTCAGGGCGTTTCGCAAAAAGAAAAAAAAAAGAAAAGATTGCAGCAGCTTCGCTCCCTATATGCAGATTCTAACAAGGTGTGTTGGACCTCGCGCCATTTTTCTTCTAGTGTTGCTTAGGCGTTCAGCTCTAATTCTGGTGGCTCCAAATTCCACGAGAGTGCACAACTTCGATGAAGCTAGACAGAGAGGCATGCGTAGGCTCACGCATAGGTGGCATAGCAACCTTCCGGGCGAGGACGTGTGATCAAGAGCAAAGGAACGAACACAAGCGAACGTTCATCTCGCCACCACTGGTACTCTATACTGGCTGCTGTAATCGCACAATAGTATGCGCCTTGCGAGCCTCTCCCGGTAGTGGCGAGTCTCTCTCGGTAGCGGCGACGGCGGCAGCGCTGCAAAACGTGCTAGTTCACACTATACGTATATTTTTTTACACACAACGACTCTCCTCCGATATTTTTTATAGCGACAGCAACTATATGGACACTCACGATAGATTTTTTGCCGTTGCCGTTATGAACCGTATGAACTCCGAATCGATAACATCCACCCTTGTATCGCATGTTCTACGGCGAGTAAAAGCGCGCAAGCTGAGAGATGAACTCAGCTGAAGCAGAGATGAAACGAGTCGGCCCATCTTCATCACTCGGATGGAGGTCTGCCTTTAGGAAGGCCTGGCGTCGAAATAGAGAGGGAATACCCCGACAGTCTTGAAATAAGAGACGCGAGGGAAAAAGGTTTGGGGGTCACTCGAGCACGAACTCTGAACTTTGATTCTAAGCACGCTGTCACGATCACCGGTGTGAGCGCTATCTCATAGCCGTCAGCAGAAGACTCGTATACCCTTCTACGTGCTGCGCCGTCAACGTGAACAGACTGTGTTGAAAGAGCATCTTTACCTGGCGTGGTCGTGCATCGGATTTTCGTAGAATATCACGAGATTGGATCTAAGAGTTAGCTGCCAGCCTCACTTCGTATAACATGAAAATATGTTGTGATCGTATTTATTGATTTGCCCTTGTGGACAAACTGGGACTTCATTGGTCTGTCTTTCACGTTGCATGAAAAAAAAATAATCAGGAAGTCCTTTTTATAGAGCTCCTTCAGCTGCCCATGGGTTGCTTGGGATGTGTGGAATAATGCATACAGAAAATAAAGCATATTGTGGAAAGTTAGTAATAAAGCAGGAGAAAAAAAAAAGAATTAGGAGAGCAAGGCACGAAATTAGAGGCGCCAACAAAGCAAAAACTGCAATGCCTCCACCAGTACTGGAACCTTTTCATTGCCTTGTCTCTCGTGACAATCAATTTTTGACTTGTTAGAATTAATTCCTTCATTCATTCATTTATTCATTCATTCATTCATTGAGGCGTCTGGCGGCAACGCAAGTATTATGACAGGCGCATCAAAAATAGCATATTCAAACTTTTTTTTGTCCGGTGATATTATAGTTACGATCGTTTCATTTTACTCTGTAGCTATCTTTATTGAATTCGTTTATGCCTGAACCTCGCAACATAGCCACTCTTGCTACTTTTCAGTTGTTACGAATATTTTCAAAGCATTTGTACATGTTCCTCTATTAAAGCTCGGAACTATGGTGAAAGCAATGCAGCGTGACTGGCCGATGGGCTTGCGCAAACCTCAATAGTTGATCGTTCCTGACATTCTAAAACAAGTTATGAAGTAAAAATAAATAGTGGGGCAGGTCAGCTATTGTTGCGCTGCAGATGGAGACAAAAAAATAATAAAAATAGCTTTAATAAATGATAAAGTAAGAATGAAGTTTGTAAATGTCTGTTGCAGCCTCGGCTTCACTATAGAGTAGAATAATAACGGTTTTACTAGAAGGGATCTTCTTAATACGCAAGGCATTCAAGCTTAAACGCTATATTATTGAGGTCGTTAAAAGTGAGAAAAGATTTAATAAGGCATACAAATAAATAAGGCCTGCAATTTATCGTTATGTATGGAACAGAATGAGTAGAATAATAAAGGAACCGACAATAAGCAGAATGTGCGATGTTGGTAGGAAGAAATGATAAGGCCGTGAATTATGGTGCCCAATTCCAGCATCCTTTTCGTGTTGGAGAAGCGTTTATACTTTAAATCGCCTATAAGAGTAACAAAAATTGGTAACAAAAAGTTAAAATATGTTCAAATACATACATACATACATACATACATACATACATACATACATACATACATACATACATACATACATAATACATACATACATACATACATACATACACACATACATACATACATACATACATACATACACACATACATACATACATACATACATACATACATACATACACACACATACATACATACATACATACATACATACATACATACATACATACATACATACATACATACATACATACATACATACATACATACATACATACATACATACATACATACATACATACATACATACATCAGCAGTTCCAGATGCTGCGTTCCAATATGAAGCATCCAGAGAGAGTACGGCTTTGGATACAATGTATTGGTATTGGAGAAAAAGCTTGAGGCCAGTGTATTCTCGTGAGTACACGGTTGATCGAATCACTGGCTTAAGTACCAGTTAACGGCACTAGAGCTTCACAGGTCCTTTGTCCGGCGAGTGCTAGTGACCACCTAACGATTTTTGGCTGAACTCGACACTAAGACACGATCGAGGAGCTTTGTAAGTACGATTCCTTCAGTGGCTTCAGTATACAGCGAGCTTCAATATTCCAGAGAAGCGAAATAAGCTAAGTACAGTGCCCGGTACGGTGGAATAAAAAAACAAGACAAAGTTTTCTCCCAGCATTAACACGTATAGGCACTCTATGTTTCGAAGAACCACGCTGGGCTTGTTGGTCCAAGACACTGTAAAAGGTTAGGGGAAGGTGGCTAGTTAGGATGTAACGCACCTAACATAGTACCAAGGAGGGCACTCGCCAAGCTGGCAAAATGAGTCCAGACAATTTCGGAGGTAGGACGCCAGAACGCACTCTAGCTTGGCAACAAGTATGCCGGCCTTTTGCGTCCTCTTAGTGCGCTGTAACCCTACAATTCGTCTTGTCTTTCTTTCTCCACGCAGGCGAAAACGGCCTTGAAAGTTGGGTCAAACGGAATACCGTACGCAGAAAGAGACACGACGACACAGTGAACGCGGCGCAGTGAAAGCGAGAACATTATTGTTCCCGCCTTCGTCGCAGCGCGAAGTCGCTTCTAGGAGAATGGGAAGGACTCCTTTGAAATAAAACATTCCGCGAGGAGGGCAACCGCCAAACTGGCAAAGAGAATTCCTGCGGTGGACTTTGCCACGACTGGGCTGCCTGGCAGGGATGGCACGAAAACGTGAGATCGTGGCAAAAAGCGTGCATTCCTTCGCGTGAAGCGCATTTACATTCCGAGAGCAAAACAGTGAGAGGTGGCTGCTCCGAAGAATGCTGCGACGTGGCTGAAGAGAATCTTTGGCATCCGGACAGCGGGCGTGAGAATTGGGGAAGTAGAGAGCGAAAAATGCTTTTATATTTCGCATTCGGGTCCTGCTTCACTCTGCTCGTGCTGTTCATTCTTGGGGGGAGAGAGAGGGATAGCTTTTTTTTTATCGGAGTGCACAAGAAAACAAGCGAGCCAACGTTGCCATTCTTCATTCTAGCGATATTGAATTCTATTCTGCAAGACAAAACGACCAGCACGGGTCCGAATCATTTTATTTTACTTTGAACGACGAATAAAGAAAAGATATTTTTGAGACTCAATCGATTCATCTTCGCGACCGAAAACTGGTTCATATTGCTGTAAATATTTTTAAAAAGATCAACAATAACGAGAATAATAAAAGTAGGGATGTCATAAGGACACACTTTTTATTGTCGTTGTTGTTGTTGTTGTTGTTGTTGTTGTTGTTGTTGTTGTTGTTGTTGTTGTTGTTGTTGTTGTTGTTGGAATAAGCGTACACAAAGAATACAGGACTGCTGCGCCAAATAGCAATATTTTAATGTAATTCTTGCCCAAAGTGTCTGTGTTATTAATTCCAATAGGTGAGAAAAGCATGTACCCAATTTAGCTATCTCACAAAGCATTATTTCGTGTGTAGCCGTTGGCCGCTAGCGAGAGATATATGGACCATGTGTTTTAGACCCCTGCTCTGGAATATGAAGGTTATAGAGTCCGTCGTACCATGCGAGGTCGGGAAAAGGATTCTTGAGAGTCCTCATTACGGCAAGGGGCAGCGCAGTGTGAAAACCAGGAGATGGAGCCTATCAGGCGCCTCCCGCCACCTACTCGCTCGCGCGCCTATTCAAAGAATGGCCCTTTTTCGACACCTTGGGAAAGGAGGCCTTCAGAGGCGCCAGAGGGAGGGCGGGGAAGGGCGCATTTGTGTGAGGCCGCACGCAAGGCTTTTCCTGAGAACCCTTTTATCGTGGGATGCTGCAGGGAAGGCAGAGTATGCATGGCGGTAGCAGGAATCAGCCGGCCCCCGCCTGCTTACTCTGCTTGCCTGCATCGAAACAAAGCCAGTCTTGAAGAAAATGCGGACACGCTAGAAAGAGCGAAAACATGTCGTCCTCTCGCAAACTCGCGACGTGACCGGAGCACAGAAGACGGTAAAGCCATGCACACGAAGTGTGGTCACCCACTTGCAGTCTGCTGCTGGCATTGACATTATTTGTAAGTGAAGGGTCTCCTTTGTCTGCGGTCTTGGGCTTCACTGAGTAGGTATTCGCTGCTAAAAACTGGAGCAGGCATTACACCACCCTGAACACAGATGAGTGACTGATAGGCGCGTAAACATTGGGTGCAGCAAGGTTGACCGAAATGGAGACGGATGATATTTTTTATTTATGGCGAAAATCACAGGCTTACAAGACCAAGATTACAAGTTTATTCATTCAATCGCATATAATACATGAATTGAAGTTGTTGAACACACCCCAATCAATATCCGAGCATCGAGCTGATATTTTTTCTCTAGTCTATTCATGTTACGTGTGACTCCTGGTTGATCCTGAGACACGCAAGGGAAGTGGCAAAAACTTTATTAGTAAAAAGCTGCACAAGGCCTTTGCACAGCTCTAGTCAGACTTAATCTCGACGAGGCATACACTTGTTGTCAAGAATGACAAGATGAAGAAAAGAAGAAGAGAAAGAAGTTGTCTCGAATAGGTAATTTAAACGCTGGAATGAGGGAGAAAAAGACAAAGGAGAAGAGGGCGCGGGGCGAGTGAGGAACGTGAGAGCTGGGACGTCAATGCTTAGCATACATTTCGATGATATGTTTCCTCATAACGCGAAACAATTGACATATATGTATTTAAATGACCAGTTAGCAGATTATCTAGCTCACCTAGAGATAAGCAATATCATAGCGACTGATGCATCTGTGTCAAAAGAAAAGGCTGTGGTTGGCATCTTCTCTCCTTCTTTGGACTGGTCCTTTTCGATTCGACTCCCAGATTATACCCCGGTATTCATTGCAGAAGTTATTGGCCATTGTTCTTGCCCTACGCAAATTGCCCTCAAGCGAATCATTAGCAGTTATCATTACAGATTCGTTATCAGTTTGTAATGCACTTTCTGCGGCAGCAAGTTCAGAGCTGATGAATACGTTTCGGCGTTTAGTACCGAAAAACGTAAAAAAAACTGCATTTGCTAAGGGTACCAGGCCACGGCGGATTATATTTGAACGAAATGGCGAACTCTTTAGCAGCAGTATCCCTGGGTGGGCCCACCATCCCAGTTTTGCCAGATACAGCTTACGTAACAGCGCTAAGGTTCCGAAATGCTTGCCTGCAATGGGGAAAAGGTAATTTGGATAAATTCAAAGATTTCGAGCATTTGAGCTATTGCTGGAATAAACAGTGGTGTGTATCTCGCCAGTTAGAGATCACTTATACCAGATTGCGCTGTGCAGTTCCACAACTAAATTATTACCTTAACAAAGCTCGGCTCAATGCGTCACCGCTATGCATTTGGTGCAACGAAATTGCAACAATTGAACATTTCTTTTTATTCTGTCATCGTTATTCTTATCAGAGAAAAAGATTTTTAGTAGCCTCAATACAAAAGCTAGGAATACAAGTAAATCTACCAGTAATTTTATCACTTGGCGGAACTTCATTTGGTTACTGCCACAGGGATGCATGCTCCGCTGTGTTTGATTCCATCAACGCAACTAAAAGATTACCGTGCTAGTGAACCCCTACCTTTTCAGATCTTTAGTTTATAATTCGTAGTTATGTCTTTCAAAAACAAAAGATGGTTTGACCGCTTGCTCAGCAAACATTTTTGTTTTTTGGTAGTATTATTTTAAGCTACTTTTTCAGATTGGCTTCATTTTCATTTTAGTTTCATTTAAGTATCCTGCCGCTCGGTTCTTGGCCCATCCCCCTTTGTGGGTAAGCGCCATCCATCAGAGGTCATCAGCATCAGCATCAGCTGGGACGTGGCGTTCGAGGGGTCAAGGGCTGCGGAAGTTCGGACTGGGTCTCGCCCCAGGTTCCCGCCCGAGCACCTGACTCGGCGAGAAACCACTGGTGCTACCGCTGTAACATCGTCGCCACCGTTGAGCATCGATAAGGCGTGTCATCACGCTTGAGAGGGACTCCCAGCGGACCGGAGTCCACGCCACAACTGTAAACGCGAGAACTAGAAAACGCAAACGGTATCGGACGTTAAAACGCTCGTCATTAAGACATTTCCTTTTCTTTGTTTTTCAATGTGTGCGTTTCTTTTGTGGTTGTTTGGTTTTGTGATTTTTATGGTAATGAAGTGGGAGTTTCGTTTGGTACCATCAGCCTCTATGGTTCATTTCGCAACGCCCGACGTGCAAATCCGGCATCAGCAAATACGCGTGACACTTGTGCAGCGGCTTAAACTGCAGACACGCATACGGTGGTGTAACCTTAACAAAAGTGGTATAGTATTAAACGAGTGGCGAGTGCTTTTAATCGAAAGTCGCATTGGATCAGGAATTTTAGCCCGCTGCAACCAGAAATTACTAGCATTCGCTGCGTGAGGAACAAGAAGAAAGCGAGAGAAAAAAAAACGTAATTTTCACATAACGCGAGGCATTGCAAATGGTCGTGCTCGTATTCCAGAGCTCCGCTGGCCCTTGCCATCATATCTGTCCGATGAACCGGCCGAAGCTGATCCTCAAAGGCCGAGCGGGACAGCAGTGCCTCCCACTGTTTTCCTGTGTTGTTTATGTTGTGGTGTTGTTAATTGTGTAGTGTGCACTCCTACGTGATTGAAAACATAGTTGGTGTAGTCTCGCACCTTGGACATATATCCCTGTAAACTCTGTGGGGTAGGATACATGTGACTGTGTAAGTTCATGTTTCTGTTTGTCTGGAGACAGATAAGAAAATTAAGTGTAGGATGGTTTCATATAAAGAAGCTCTAACTGCGCTAACCTCGTCCTTGGGGCCATTCAGCAGCAGAATGGCAAAACTCAATGCAATTGTTATGATCCCCTCATTTCAAACACCTGCGTTTATGCTGCCCTCATCTCTTGAGTCTGTGTTTTTTGCATCATCATCATCATCTGCCTGACTAGGTCCACTGCAGGACAAAGGCCTCTCCCATGTTCCGCCAGTTAACCCGGTCATGTGCTTGCTGCTGCAGTCTGTGTTTTTTTGCATACCTACCATTCTTTAAGAGGACATGTTTTAGGGCAAATTTTAGTGCTTGCAATAATAAAATCATTCATAGAATCTTTGTTTTTTGCTATAATTTTTAAATAAATGTACGTGTGTTATATCAAGCACCCGTTAACAGAGTTTCGGCTCAACATTGAGTGAATCTAATATTTTATGCAAACATGTCGCGCAAATTTGAAGGCAAGGTAACTATACCCGCTTTATTCAGTTTTAATATAGTATACAGCGCAATTATTTAACTGTCTCAAGACAAATATTCGGCATGGTAGTTCACATTACTCTAACTTTAAATATGATGGAGTAAATGGTACTGATAAAGGAGTTAAAATTATTCTGCTTGTGGAGAGAAAAAAAATAAAAAGCTGTAAATGTGCCACATACACTTTCATAATTTATACCGGAGTATTACGCTTAAAAAAGCCCTTATGGCTGCAAAACTCTTCGTGGGGCTTCGGGGAATGAAATATACGATCACTTAGAGGTATACTCCCGGCGCAAAGCGCTTTCTGAAACGAACGAAATTATGCCAGGAATGGGGCGCTTTCACAGACACATCCATTAAGTGGATTCCGCATCTTTCAGTAATAACTAAGTGTCGACACAGTTCACTCGATATCAAGTCTCGTACCATCCTCAAACCGGTCCTCGTTGTTTATTTAAAGCTCTATTTCGAAACGTTCAAGAGAGCCTAATACGAAAAGGAGTGAAGGTCGATGCTGCAGCCCGAAGCAAGCCGTGCTGTATACGGATTACTGCACAATTTAAGGGCGTCAAGCTCAGTAATTCGCGATATGCGTGGCTTTCGCGCAGATTATTGACGCACCTTAGCGAAAAATGGTGCATACTGAAAAGTAAACCGGTTCGAGACACGGACTCCACATACGCTGTTAGCTTCGCAATCACAATCGCGTGTACGCGCTAATAAAATTCCACGCATCACCATCACCATCAATAAGCTGCACGTATAGTGTAACTAAAGTATTCCTTCAAGCTCCCCATCGTATGCGGGGTATTCTTACGAAACATTTCCGAAAATCTCGAAGATTAACAGAAATTTATTATTTGCTGGCTGCCTTCATAGCTATTGTTTCTGTGCGGCAGACATTTGATGGAGGCTTGAGACAACTAATTAGAGCAGGAAATAAATAAATTGAAACAATCATCTTTCGAATTACCGAGTACAAGCGATAAATGTAAAATGGGAGAATCGAAGTAATTCATGGGAAGAGCCCTTTGCCGCCCTATTATTACTGCAAAGTTTTTATGCTGGTGATTTTCGCAGAGTAATTAAAATATACCAGCCTTGCCTGCAAAACCAAAACCGATGCCGAATTGAGCGCTTTAGTTTATTCACAATGAACAAATGTCGGAATGCGAGGGCTTCAATGATTACCGACATTTGATACTTTCTTGTGTGTAATAAATGTTGAACTTCCCGATATTCGTACAATTTGATTTGCTCGCAAATCAGTTCTGTGTAATTTCTAATGTGAAAAAAGATTAATGAAATAAAGAGATTACTGCCCTCCATTCATTTGTAGCAACAGCTCACAAGGCAAATGCGTATGTATACTTCTCATGCGGCGCTCGGACGAGAGACGATTTTTTTTTTTCAGCAGAGAACCTCTTTTTCGAGCACTCCGTGTGAGCTGCCTTCGCAATTTCGTACTACAAAGAAGTGTAGGGCAATATGTTTCATTTTCACAAATTCACTTACTTGGTTATGAAGATTTACTTTTGTGATAACACAATATTCCTGTATTGTATTCAACGAATATTGTTCACCCTCTATATATACATCAGTGTCTCCATCACTTTATTCTCTTACTGCCATATCTCCCGGTGCCAGAAGACAGTGTTAAGAGAAAAAAGAGTGGAGCATCGCCTTCCCGAAGAACTTTTCCAGTGACCTGTATTCTAATCCAGAGGCATGGATAGAACTCGAGAAATTGGTCGATCGGCGTAACCAAATTACAGTGCAGCGAAACCGACACAGCAGCCGTTTGTACCAGAGAAAGACATGCGCCACCCGAGTGAGGTAGAATGTAAAATCAAAGCGTATCTTCAGACACCCGGTATTTAACCGCAGTGAGTGCATCGGCAGCCCACAAATAGAAGAAAACAAAATGTCTGAGGATTGTACGAATAAAGGATCCAGCTCTTCTTATCGCGATTTTCTTAGGTGTGGGTAAAGTGATTACCCTTGTTTCAATAGCACTTTGACTTGGGCTAGTTGACACATAATTGGATAGGCTTTAGCGTGATTGAGACGAAGACCATGGAGACACACAGAACACAGACGAGCACTGTCTTACAAGTGAGTTTATTTGCACTTGAACAAGGCTTTTTGTGCGCCAAAACCGGCCTGTTTTAACCTGTACACTGAACAGTAAGATAAAAGACGATATAAATGAAACCCAATATCTGTAAGCAAAAATAAAAGAAAAGAAAATGCAAATGCTTAAAGTGGGGCATAATATCCAAGATAATGCACACCTATATCACACAAGGCAAACTGATTTTCGAAACCAAGATGGCACATGATTTACACTCTAAAAACACCACATTCAAAATAAAATTCGACAAAGTGCAGGGCGTGAAATATTTAACTTGTCCTGCTGATAAGTAAACTGGGTGTCTAAAAGAAGAAGTGACAAAAAACACGGAAAGCACGTGAGTATAAACGACAATACATAACAACATAGAAACAGATATCAGCGTCAGTTAGTAAAAACAACACATTCTTGCGCTCTCGGCAGACCCGCGCTATGCATAACCAAAAGCGTGCACAAGCAATAAGAAAAAATGTGCCCAGGACGGACCAAGGTAAATCAAAACGACCCGGTGCTTGGGTGTCAAACGACGCTCTGTGAAAAACAAACTAATTTGTGTCAAGGAAAACAAGCGTCAAGTAAAATGGCCGATACGCACAGAAAACCGTGTTTCGTGAGTTTATGTAGTCTTTTATCTTGCTCTTCAGTGTACACGCTAATACAGGTAGGTTTTGGTGCATACAAAGACTTGTTCAAGTGCAAATAAACTCAGTTGTAAGTCAGCGTACGTCTATGTTCTTTATTCAATGATTAGTCTTTTCGTGACAAACGTCTGACGAGCTCGGTGACCTCTGACGCCTTGCGTGGGCGGCTTTTTCTTTCTTGAGTTTTCATATATACATATAGGTTCGTATACATATACGGTTCATGACGGTGGCGGCGGAGGCGGCGGTGGCTTCTGCAAAAACCAGCCGAGACTGTCCACATAATTGCTATCGCAATAAAAAATCACAGCATTTTTTTTAATTTTTTTTGTTTGCAATACCCTCAGGGCCAAAAGGCATTACAGAGGGGAGTGGTTGCGAAAGAAAAGACAAACATTTTTACAAATGCAGCGGCGAATCTTACATCAAGCAGAAGACCTTAATTATACAGGTTAGCTGACAGGCTTTATAGCAAACAAAAACGCGGGAATGATGAGAATTACATCAATACAGAAAAAACGACAAGAAAATAACTACTGTACAGGAACAACACAGCATCGGGTAATACAATACTTTGTTGGCTGTAATTACACATAATTAGCTAAGACACTTTTGAAATGAAGGTGATTTACAATCGTTGCCACTGATGCGGGAAGCCGGTTCCAGTCCTCGGAGGTGCGAGGTATGAAAGACTGAGAAAAGGCGCGAGTCCTGCAAGAAGGCAACCCGACCTTATGGGAATGATCCAGCCGGGGTGAGATATAACTAGGAGGCAAGATAAGACCGTCCCGCAGCGATGTGTGATGAAACAGCTTGTGAAACAAGTGGAGACGAAACAATTTACGACGGGATGAAAGTGAAGGTAAGTTGAGGCTAGATTTCATGGCTGTTATGCTAGCTGTCCTGTTGTAATTAGAAAGTATAAAACGAATTGAGTTATTCTGTACCATTTCAACAGAGTGTATTAGGTTGGCATGACTAGGATCTCATACTGCAGCGGAATATTCAAGTTTAGGTCGTATTAGTGTAGTGTAAAGAAGAAGTTTCAAGAAAGAAGGGGCCGTTGAAAAGTTGCGGCGGAGGTAACCTAACATTCGGTTAGCATTTTTAATGACGTAATTACAGTGAACAGTCCAGGTCAGATCAGTTGTTATATGCACCCCAAGGTATTTATAGTTTGTCACGGATTGAAGAGCGGTGTTATCAAGGTAATAGTTTGGAAGTTGATGGTTCGCTCTCGAAACACGTAAAAATTGGCATTTCTTATTGTTTAATTCCATGAGCCATGTTTTACACCAAAGAGAAATGGAGTTAAGATCATGTTGAAGAGAGGTAATATCGCCATCACAAGTTATCTCTCGGAAGATTACGCAGTCATCCGCAAATAAATGAATATTGGAGGTAATGCAGGACGGTAAATCATTAATGTATATAAGAAAGAGCAGTGGGCCTAGTACGGAGCCTTGTGGTACGCCGGAAGGAACGGCACTTGGTTCAGAGCTTACATTATTAACTGAAACAAATTGAGAACGATTTTTTAGAAAACATTCGAGCCATGTTAGAAGCCTGGGATCTATATTAAGTTCATTTAATTTGTGCAACAGCAAGTTGTGACAGACTTTATCAAAAGCTTTGGAGAAATCTAAGAATATGCAGTCAGCAGAGCTACTTTGGTCGAGAATAACGTTTAATTTGTGTGTAAAGGCTACAAGCTGGGTTTCGCACGAGAATGTTTTTCTGAAACCATGTTGGTGACGCGTAAAAAACGAGTTAGACTCAAGGAAGGTTGCAAGGTTAGAGTACAAAATGTGCTCCAGTATTTTGCATGGAATGCTAGTAAGTGAGATGGGTCTATAGTTTAATGGGGAATGCTTGTCACCGGACTTGTGAAATGGCACAATTTTGCCAATCTTCCATTCGATTGGTAATACGCTTTCGTGTAGAGACTGTTGAAAAATTTTAGTAAGAATAATGGATGAGTAGGCACAGGTACCTTTAAGGAACTTGGTGGTAATCAGGTAGCAGCCCGGGGCGGATGAAAGTTTGAGGGACTTAATTATGTTTTCTACACCAACAGAATCTATCATAATTGGGAACATGACTGTGTAGTTATAGCATATCTTAGGTGGCAGAGGAACATTAACAGTTCGACAGAAATTGCCAGTGAAAGAGATGTTGAGAGATGAAGCGCACTGCTCAGGGGCTATAGCGTCTCCAGAGCCATTGATAAGGGTTATCGTTTGTTCACTACTTGGGTTTATGACGCGCCAAAACTTTTTAGGATCGTTGGATAGCATAGATGGAAGAGTGGTATTGATAAATGTGTCTTTAGCAGATTGGATAACTCTGATGTACTCAGCAGACGCTAATTTGTAGGCATTCCATCGGGCAGCGTTGTTAGAACGCTTTGCTAATCTGTATAGACGCTTCTTTTTGTTAGATAGCCGTTTAATGTGGTTATTAAACCAGGGGGCGTGTAAGTTTGTAGTGATAGAGCGGACGGGGATGTATTTGTTGGTCAGTTCATCTACCTTACGTATAAACAGATTCCAATTAGTTTGGACAGTGCGTTCATCGAAACCCTCCAGAAAAGTGTCAAGAAAATTGCACAGATCATTGTTAATGCCTTCAAAATTTGCTTTATTATAATCGCAAATTATTTTGGTGCTCTTAAGCGGCTTCGGACGCGGGAGCTTAATGCTGAACGACAATAAAGAATGATCACTTAGGCCCGGTGCATAGGTAATGTTCGAAAGAACGTCAGGACTGGTTGTTAGTACGAGGTCAAGGGTATTGGCAGTTGAAAATGTTGTTCTTGTCGGTTCATGAACTACTTGAGAGAAAGAAAATACAGAGCACAGGTCGACGAATTCTTTGGCTAATGTTGATAATGGAAGTACAGTAGGTGGCTCGGCAGCCCAATTAATATTAGGAATGTTGAAATCACCCAATAGAAATAAAGGCAGGCTAGGATAACGAGAAGAAACTATGTGTTATGTCATGAAGGTCATTTATAAAGTCGGAAGTGTGATCAGGGGGACGATAGCATACGCCCACGATTATTTTCTGATAACCAAGTTCAATGATGGCCCATAAAATTTCTAAGTTGCTTGGGATATGTATACAGTGGGATTTGAGGTCTTCCGAAATAGCCAAAAGGACACCGCCCCCTTGACGGTTATTTCTGTCGCAGCGATAAATTGTGAAGTTACGAGTGGTTTGAAAAATTTCGTTGTTTTGTACCTGCGAGTGTAGCCAAGTTTCCGTTAATACGACAACATCGGCGCAAGTCGTATCTATGGCAGAAGCTAAGGAATCGCGTTTGTTAATCACACTGCGAATGTTGGTGAAGAGAACTGATACGCAAGGAATGTGGCGACCACCACCCCTCACGCCCCCCAATGCGCCAGACGAATGCGCAGCACTCCCTTTGTGTTTTACCGGCGCTACCGGGGTAGCGGTTGCACTCACGGTATCAGTTACAGAATTGTAGATATAGTGTTTTTTGTTCATTACGAGCTTGTTGTACCGAATCTGGAAATCGTCTGTGTGAGTCTTGGCAAATTCGTACAATTTCTTTCTTGCGTGACGCGTGGTAGGCGAAAAGTCCTCGCTTACTGAGACGTCTTTTTCCATCAGTTTTTTGCGCACGGAGAGTAGTTTATTTTTAGTCTTAAAGTTCGAGAATCGCACAATAATTGGGCGACGTTTACCTGGATGATATTGCCCCAAGCGATGCGCACGCTCAATTGCAGTCTCGGGTAACGGATCTAAAACGTCACGCAAGACTTCCCTTACGTGCACCTCGGTTTCCTCCCACGTTTCACGGTCGTCCGGTATACCTCGTAGAATGATGTTATTGCGTCGCGACCTGTCCTCCAGATCATCAACGCGTGATTGCAGGGTGTCTTGTTTAGATGTTAATGTTTCGACGGAACTCTGAAGGTGCACGATATCTTCATCCATGCGATCAAATGTTTTCATTTTTTCTTCTACGGCGTCTAACCTCTTCTGAATAGCACCAACTTTTGTTTCAATGCTTTTCTGCCCAGTTTTTATGGCTTTTGTGTCGGCTATTAGCTCCGCGTGGTTCTTTGCCGATTCCATCTGCTGGGCATGAACCTCCTTGAGAAGGCGGAAAAGAATATTTGTATGCTGTGTAGGATCATCGTTAAGTCCTCTAGGTCAATAAGGGCCTCGGAACGGGTATTACGCGGCCCGGGATTTGTCTCGACGTCACCAGAACACAGCAAAATAAGGATCATAGAAAAGCACTCAGAAAACGTTTCACATAATACGTGTGGGCAAGGAAGCAGCAGTAAATAGCGGTTATCACTTCGCTTAGCATGTAGCGAAAACCGTTTACACACCTGCGACATGCAGAAGCGGGATGCGTGAGACATGATGTCGGCGCCGCCCGCTTGCCCACTGAAGCGGTAGTCGTGCCAGCAGCTGTTTAAGTAGGCAGCTGGAACTGGCGACGTCACCGAGGATGGTGCTGCGCAGAAATCCCGGCGCACCATGTCAGGCCAAACGAAGAAAAAGCCATGTTCTTGATTGCGGTCGTCCGAAGGTTGGCTCAGCGGTGGCAGCGGGACTGGATTGTCCGTTGCCGTGAGTATCGTCGGTGAAAACGGCAGCAGAAGCAGCGTAACCAAAGCCCGCGACATGCAGAAGCGGGATGCGTGAGACATGAATTCGGCGCCGCCCGCTTGCCCACTGAAGCGGTAGTCGTGCCAGCAGCTGTTTAAGTAGGCCGCTGGAACTGGCGACGTCACCGAGGATGGTGCTGCGCAGAAATCCCGGCGCACCATGTCAGGCCAAACGAAGAAAAAGCCATGTTCTTAATTGCGGTCGTCCGAAGGTTGGCTCAGCGCTGGCAGCGGGACTGGATTGTCCGTTGCCGTGAGTATCGTCGGTGAAAACGGCAGCAGAAGCAGCGTAACCAAAGCCTGCGATATGCAGAAGCGGGATGCGTGAGACATGAACTCGGCGCCGCCCGCTTGCCCACTGAAGCGGTAGTCGTGCCAGCAGCTGTTTAAGTAGGCCGCTGGAACTGGCGACGTCACCGAGGATGGTGCTGCGCAGAAATCCCGGCGCACCATGTCAGGCCAAACGAAGAAAAAGCCATGTTCTTGATTGCGGTTGTCCGAAGGTTGGCTCAGCGCTGGCAGCGGGACTGGATTGTCCGTTGCCGTGAGTATCGTCGGTGAAAACGGCAGCAGAAGCAGCGTAACCAAAGCCTGCGATATGCAGAAGCGGGATGCGTGAGACATGAACTCGGCGCCGCCCGCTTGCCCACTGAAGCGGTAGTCATGCCAGCAGCTGTTTAAGTAGGCCGCTGGAACTGGCGACGTCACCGAGGATGGTGCTGCACAGAAATCCCGGCGCACCATGTCAGGCCAAACGAAGAAAAAGCCATGTTCTTGATTGCAGTCGTCCGAAGGTTGGCTCAGCGCTGGCAGCGGGACTGGATTGTCCGTTGCCGTGAGTATCGTCGGTGAAAACGGCAGCAGAAGCAGCGTAACCAAAGCCTGCGATATGCAGAAGGGGGATGCGTGAGACATGATGTCGGCGCCGCCCGCTTGCCCGCATATCCACGAAGTGACAAGGCCTCGCGCAAGAGTGGGTGACCTCGTTGAGGTTGGGAAGGCGTGGGTGCACTGGGCACACGTGGGTGGGGATTCATGTCAGGGTGATCATGTTGACCCACCCAGCACACCCGTGAGGCGGCGTCGAGGCAAGCCCTTGACGTCCCCTCAGGAGAGGCTATAGGCCCGGCCACCTAAACCTGCTGGTTTCTCACAATATAGTGTATTCCTTCACCTCGACGGAGCGATTGATGATGGATGGGGCGAAGCGTCCGTCCGTCCGTGCGTCCGTGCTTTTTTCCGTCTGTCTGTGAGTCCGTGGCTCTGTGCGTGTCTTCATCCGTTTGTGCGTCCTAATGGATGGACGGACAGAGGCACGGATGGATTGATAGTCGCATGAACGGATGCACGGACGGACGGAAGCAAGAACGAATGGACTGATGGAAGCATGGACGCATGAACAGACTTACGAATGTATGCATGGATGAACTGAAGCACAGACGTACAGATAGATGGACGGACAGAAGCGCGGACGCATGGATGGATGGATAGACGGAAGCATGAACGGAATCATGGACAGAAGCACGGATCGGTGAATACACGGACGGACAGATGGATAGAAGCACGGACAGATGGACTGACGGGTGAACGGATGGACGGATGGATGGTTGGACACAGGGATGGACGGATGGACGCTTCGCCGCACTCATCATCATTCATTCCTTGGATATACTGCGAAAACCACTAACGCCATATAGTTATATTATTTCCAAGGACATATACACACAACGCCACATATTCAGCAAGTCATAAACTAGAGGTGGCTACATACTACATACAGAAGAAGGAAGGACCCATGGCCTAAGGAGTTTCGCCCCTAAAAAACGGCGCGTTCCAGCTATGATCAGGTTATCGACAGCTGACGCTCTGTCCGCCGCTGTCAGTAGACAGTGTGTGTTGCTGTAGACTGTCCGTTTCCCAGCCACAAGTTTGGCCAAATAAAGAGTTTTCTCTTGGACAAGCTGACTGGTGCCTTCGTCCACGTCACGACCAGGTCACAATATTGGTGATTTTTTAAAGCCGACTTTCATCGCTAAAGTTACGATGAATGTCGGATATAACGAACAAACCTATGGTCCTTATTCTGTAATGTTTGCGGCTGTCTTAACAAATCCGTGAAGAAAAAAGCTTTCCAGAAATTTCCGTGTTTCTCTGCAATTCAGGCAAAACAAAAACCAAAGAAATGAACTTTTGTGCATATTTCTAACAAAAGCACGATATTTCTAGCGTAATAGAAACTCGTGTAACACGCATGCTAACTCGGGTGTACGAAACAAAAGGAAAGTCGACGTAAGTGTATATGGCGTACGCAACCTAAAATTATGCGCAATATAGGTTACTGTTGTGCCGCGGATGGTCAATGAAATTCAGTGGTACATTCGCAAGTCTTATATTATGTGGCCGATTTTCGATATTTTTCACACGGGTTTGTCGGAAAGGTCGACCCCGGTTCTAGAGACTTTCCCGATGGTAAATGATCATTACTAGTGCACCCAACCGAAAGAAAGATAAAGAAAGTTCTCACGAAAATCGCGAGCAATGAATATCAAAGTATGCCATCTGAAATATCGATCATCCACTGTCTCCCATTGGGCCGTAAAAACGTGACGTCCAAGTTTAAATCTAAAGGGGCGTATGATGAGATTATGCGCTGAAAGATTGGTTATGGAGTGTTCTTGGTAAGCTGTCGAAAACTGCTAAATCGTAAGTAATGAACCTGGTCTGGTTTTGCCAAGAATTAAGAGAAATGACAGTATAACGCGACGATTTCCATTTTAGCACGATTCATATAGTTCTGTGCTTCATATAAGAAACACAAGCTTAGTATGATCCTACACGGACTTGCCTCTAGTAAGATTATAGTAATTTTCTATCCTAATCTAACGGTAACGTTATCGTGGGAGAGGTATGAGGGGATAACTTAAGCTCGACTATCTTCCCCTCAACTTCATTTCGATTGCGATGGTATTCCCAGAGCCAGTGTAGCGTGGGAAACGAAGATGAACGCAAGATTAGCCATATCATTCAATCATCAAGCCACGCTTCACAACACATCCAAAGGCGAGTAAAGGACAAATTTTGCCATAACCACGACGCTAATGCATCCTCGTTATACCGCACATACGCCCACGAAACAGACCACGCGTAACGTTCTCACAGCGACTACACAACGCGTTGCAAAGGTCAGCGTCTGTCGCAAAACCTCGTCTCACCCACGTTTTCGGTAGCCCATTAACTCGAGCAGTAAAGAGGATCGAGAGTCGCCGACCGACATGCAAAGTAGGATTTCTCAGCAAAACACGATCGTGAAATCGCCCGAGCAGGCCGAGCACCATGGAGGAATGAAAGACGCCGGCCAGGAACAGAGCAATGATGGCCGCTTATTAGGAGGCGGGCTTATTTAGAAAGACTTTGGGCCCCTGCATCGCGGCAATAAAAATAAAAATGAACATTCATTCTGTGTGCCCTGCGGAGTGAAATTAAATAAGGTATAAGGGGGTTAAGTGACTAAAACCAACTGCCTGGTTCAAGGGGCGTCAGTCACTGGCACGAGCTCAGCTTTTCGTCGTAGTCGTCTTCTGGGTGCTCCGACTAGATACTGTCTCTCTCCCTCTTCCCCATTACATTTGCCCTGGTGGCGAAGAGGAGCCATGCTGGTGACTCACGGCGAACAAGCACAAGCGGATCATAGTAAGGTTTTAAGCGGCTGATGTGGACTGTCTCACGACCACGGCATCGTCTGTCATCAGCAGGTGTCACTGGTTCGACGACGTAGTTGACCGGTGATGTGCAATGAACGATGCGGTACGGACCTTTGTACTTGGGTGCGAACTTTCGGGAGAGGCCGGGGGACTGGAATGGAACCGAAAGCCATACAAATGAGCCTACGGAAAAGCTGTGAGCAGGCTTGTCTTGGTCAAGTCGTTCTTTTTGGAGACCTTGTGCGACGCACAAAAATGAACGCGCTCATTGGCGGCACTCTTCGGCACACTGAACAAGTTCGGAGGCTGGGCGGTATTCTGAAGCATCTGGGCGCTAAGTATCGTGTCAAGCGTAGAAGAGGGCTGACGTCCGTACAGTAGAAAAAAAAGTGAAAAACCAGTAGTTGCTCGCGTGGCCGTATTATACGCATACGTCACGGAAGGGAGCACCAAGTTCCAATTAGACAATTAGAATGGTCAAAGGATATGTACATAGAGAGCATATCACCGAGCGTGCGGTTAAAGCGCTCCGTCAAACCATTTGTCTGTGGGTGATAGCTTGTAGTGGTGCGATGAATAATGTTGCACTCACTGAGAAGCTCCTGGACGACTTGACTGGACGCCCACGGTCGCTAAGCAGCTCACGTGGCGCGCCATGGCGAAGAACAAAGCTATGCAAGATGAACAGGGTGACATCACGAGCAGCAGCGGCTGGCAAAGCGGTGGTTTCAGCGTAACGGGTTAGATGGTCAACGCCCACAATAATCCAGCGATTTCCAGCAGGAGTACGAGGTAGTGGGCCGTAGATGTCGATACCGATTCTATCAAACGGCCAAGCTGGACACGGCAATGGTTGTAATTCGCCAGAGGCATGACAAGTTATTTTCCGTCACTAACACTCAGTGCAGGAGCATGTGTACTTGCGAACGTACGAGTACATTTCACGCCAGAAAAATCGCTGGTGAAGCCGGTCTTATGTTTTCAAAACGCCAGCGTGCGCGTTTTGAGGGTCTCCGTGGAAGTACGCGCACATGTTGGAGCGCAAATGGCGAAGTATAACAAGAAGCCATTTCCTACCATTCGGCTGACAGTTGCGACGGTACAACATAGCATCCCGTATCACATAATGGGGAATTTGCCGACGTAGTGCACGACGTAGACGCTGGCGTGGTGTCACCGAAGACGAGGAGAGAACGTCGATGAGCGAGGCTATCCAAGGGTCCTTGCGTTCTTCCGAAGGCATGTCAGTGGTATCGATGCTGTCGATGGTAGCTTCGGCAAAGGAAACAGGTGCAACGGCTGAAGGAAGGGGCGAACGAGAAAGAGCATCTGCGTCGGTATTCTTGCGGTCTGAGAGGTAAATGACGTGAATATTGAATTCCTGTAAACGTAGCGCCCAACGTCAAAGCCGGCCCGAAGGATCCTTCAATGAAACGAGCCAACAGAGTGAATGATGATCTGTAACTACATCAAATGGGTGTCCGTATAAGTAAAGACAAATTTTTTTGATGCCCAAACAATGACCAAACATTCCTTTTCAGAAGCCGAGTATCTGTGCTCTGCCTTCATTAGGATGCGACTGGCATACGCAACTATACTTACTCTGAGAAGCCAGGCTTGCATTGAGCAAGGACAGCGCCAAGTCCTATGCCACTGACATCCATGTGCACCTCGGTTGGAGCAGTAGGGTCGAAGTGGCGTAAAATAGGTGGTGAAGCTAGGAGATGGCATAATGTTGCAAAAGCATCATCGCATGCTGGCGACCAATCAGAGAGGTGTCCATCGCCAGTGATCAGCTATGTAAGTGGTGCGATTATCGAAGCAAAGTTCTTCACAAAGCGGCGAAAGTGAGAGCAGAGTCCGACGAAGCTGCGAAGTGCTTTCATGGTCGTAGGCTTCGGGAACTCAGCGACAGCACGAAGCTTCTATGGGTCTGGGAGGACGCCATGTTTTGAGACAACGTGGCCATGTATTGTGAGCTCCCGAGGTCCAAAATGGCACTTCTTGATGTTTAATTGAAGGCCTGCGCTCGTGAGGCAGCTCAAGACTTCGCTGAGACGATGGAGGTGGCTGTCAAAATCAGGGGAGAAAACAACGACATCATACAAGTAACATAGGCATGTCTTCCATTTTAGCCCACGCAAGACGCTATCCATCATCTTTTCGAATGTGCCTGGCGCATTACAAAGGCCGAATGGCATTACATTAAATTCGTATAGCACATCGGGCGTCACAAAAGCAGTTTTTGGACGATCTGGTGGTGCCACGGGGACCTGCCAATAACCGCCCCGTAGGTCTAGTGATGAGAAGAATTCAGCGCCTTGCAAGCAGTCCAGGGCATCATCGATGAGCGGCAAAGGCTATACGTCTTTAAGCGTGACTTTGTTTAAACGGCGGTAATCGACGCAAAAGCGAATCGGGCCGTCTTTTTTCCGCAAAAGTACCACAGGTGACGACCAGGGACTGCTGGACGGACGAATGACGCCACGTTGAAGGATCTCGGCCTCTTGTTCGGTGGTCACACAATGCTCGTCAGGAGATACACGGTAGAGACGCTGTCGCAGAGGCGCTTGGAAGCCGGTGTTAATGTGATGGAAAACGATGTGCGTTCGGCCTAAGGACGTCTGCTGGCAATAGAACGAGCCGCGAAACTGGTGAAGAAGTTCTAGAAGATTCTCGCGATGTGGTTCTTTAAGTTCGCCATCGATTGAGGGGTCAAACAAATTATTGTTTTCGTGAACAGGTGAACGGGCAGATGACGTCAGTGCATTAATCTGCAAATAACTTTCAACGTCAAGACCGAAGATGGAGAAAACGTCTGTCTTGGAATGTTCCAATACATTCTCTGCGACGCACGGTTGTGGGAGACGGCGAGGGATTTGTGACAAACAAATTGGTAGCGCCACCTAACCAACGCGGAGAAACAGACAACCATTATTGGTGTGCGTAGCACGGTAACTGAAGCGACCAAAGCTTTTCTGCATCAAAAACAGAGTTGAAGGGTGAAACGAATCAAACACCTTTTATGAGAGCTGAATGTCTTCCCCAGCGAGATAGTGCATGCACCCTGTACAATTCCGGTTCATCTTCTATGGGATGAACTAGTCAGAACTCCGGACCGAGAGAAACAGTTGGGCATCACTTTCTGGACTGAAAAGTCGCTCTCCGCGTGGAGTCACTCTGAGGTGCCATGTAGGTGACTTCGTGAAATAAAAGTTGATACCACCACTACTACGCTTATCGACCTTTGCTTTCATCTTTTTAAACTGATATCACCGTCATTTCTCCCTAACACGCTGTGTGTAAAGTGTACCAGGGCTCATGAGAAGAAAATGTGAATGGACAGAAAAAAATATAAGAAAGCAGACAGTTTAGAAAACGGTGCTGCCTAACCACACGCACGTGACCACTTCCCTTCAGCGACAGGCTGAACATATATGATGTTTGGCAAGCGGCTTGTGCTTAGTAATGTATTAGAGCCAGAATAAACGAAAGCAATCAGTGCAACTAACCGGCAAAGCCGAATCTCACATTTTGGTAGGCATTTCTTACTCTTTCTTTCATCGTGTCGACCATCTCCACAAGCACGCATTACAAAACCCACGTTCTTCCTGAAAGCCGACACTGCTGTTGTGCCGCGTCACGAAGGATATGCAGGAATCAGGCTAGTTGTAGTCACCGAATAGATTCCCTCACAACCTCCCCTAACTATCCGACCAGAAAATAATTTCAAGCTCACTTTACGTAAATTTTCTGATACACCTACGGTCGCAAAGTATATTATACTATGCCGCGACTCCACGACCCTGTGACCAGCCGGATCAGCATTCGAGGACCGCAACCGCTAGACCATCATGGCGGGTATGTAGCA
The DNA here is from genome assembly GCF_043290135.1 of Rhipicephalus microplus. NCBI lineage: Eukaryota > Metazoa > Arthropoda > Arachnida > Ixodida > Ixodidae > Rhipicephalus > Rhipicephalus microplus. The sequence goes on from NC_134703.1 coordinate 19,108,668, forward strand.
TGAGAGAGAAAAAGCGAGAATTCAGGGGGAAGGTGGCCAACCATGCGCACACCCCGTGTGCTGCCCTGCGATGAAGGGCCTTGCAAGGAGGGAAGCTGAAAAAGATAGGTGAATTAGTGAGAGCAGCCTAAGCACTACCTTGCGAACTTAAAAACACAAGTTTCAATGCGTGCATTCTGACATCACACGGTAGTTACAGGGTCAGCCTTCAGGTTAAATGCTCTCTTTTCGCAGTTGCAAGACAAACACATACCGTATCTGTATTCAACAAAAGTGAACTAATGAACGCATATAAAGGAAGACAAGGAAGGACAAAATCTCATTTCCGCACCACTTCATGCACCCCTCCGCTAGCGACGCCCAGTCACGTAAAAAACGCAATGTGCAGCACACGAATTGCATCAAGTGTGAAGACTAACAGTTTGTTCCATATACTTGCCGTCCGCGCGCGACGTCGTACATTTGTAGACGAGAATACAATCAATTAGGCGACACGCCGAGGAAGCTTTCCGCCTGAGATCAAATAGACTGACGCACTGCAGATTCGCACGTCCTATCAATCATTCACGTTTCGTCGGTTCGGTGCTTTTCTGGTCCCACTGAGAGTAATTAGGGAGATGGCTGTTCCCACCGAAGTCGTGTATTCGTTTGTGCCTGTTATTACATGATATTCTCGAGGGGTGGAGTAACGGCTCATCGCCGATTCATACATAAAGAGGGCGAGCCCGTTGTATCAGACTGCGTCTGCCGGGGGCCCCACGTTGATATCGCAGGATGAACGAGCCTGCGCACGCACGCACGCAGGCACTTGGCCTCTTTCTACCAACTTATCATTTTTTTCGTGGTGACGGTACCTTTTGGGGCACTGTTGCTATGAGCCATCCCAAACACGGCTCCATGATTCCGGATTTTCACTTTGTGTGCTTGGGAATAACATATTCATTAATTACGCTGATTGCGACAAAGGCGGAATTGCTCAGTTATTCTGTCGAATATTGAGAGTGCACACACTTCGCTTGGCACAGCTTTTAGTGCGGACAAAGCACGTGTTAAAATAAAGTTTCCCGAGTATGAGGGAAAATGCTGTTTTGTTTTGAGTTCCTGATGCTTTTCATTGTCTCATAGCTTTGTATTTCAGGTACTTTGCTTCTTTGGTAACAGTGAAAGCATGCAGTAAATTGAGCTGGATCTTAGGAATTAAGCTTAGCCAAATTGCCATACCTAATAACAGCAATTTTCGTAGTATTTGTAACTTTTTCATATATTGATATACTGCTATTAGAATAAAGTTTTTCGTGTCAGATATCTCAGTCAAAAGGGCGAGGTCGAGGAGAAGGCATACGAGAAGAATTGAGTTTCTTCAAACTCAGCTTGGAAAACCAATCAAATTATTGTAAAAGACTCGGTCAACTGTTGGTAACATTGTGCGCATAGCATCAGCTGGCATTTTTTTTATGCGGATACATCATGGTAAGACTTTTTTTCCTTTTTTTTTATTGTGAAGGCAGTTGCAATTGTATAAACATCCACAGGTTAAAATCTTTAATCTGATTAGACACTAACAGATTAGCACATTTGTGGGCAGATTTCGTATTATAAACAGGAGTTGAAGAGGACATTCATATATACAATAAATATTTATTACCCAAACTTTATTCATTCGTCCAATAACAATTTTTCTAGGCAGTTGTTGGGCCTGCTCAAAAAATTGAATTACTCATCTCGGTTTGACAAAGGGACCTACCGAGAGGCTTGGATGGACCATACAGAATGGGGACGTGCTGCGTACGATGTTACAAGATATGGCCAAAGAGTGACATGCAGCTATGTACGTAGCACAATTCTTAAATTATTTAACGTGCCCATATTTGTAATGAAATACATTAGTGCACCTTTCACTAAGTCGCTCAGAGCTGCGTCACAGCAGGGCTGGTGGGCACCTGGCTGGTTCTAGGTTGGCTGGACTCTTACCCTTTCACCTCTACTTCCCTTATCCTTTGCTATGCTATACTATACATAGCTATGCGTTCTCTTTTTTATTTCCATCGTCTTCTTTTGGTATCTTGCTCACTGGTCATTTGTTTCTGTCTTTACATGGTTGTTTCTTTTTTCCTGTCCATTTTTAAGCATATTTTATTCTCTTTCTTCTTGTGTCTTTATTATTGACGCCAATAGTTCTCTTTCTCTCTCACCACAATCGTTCTCTCACCTTCTATACTTCTCCCGCTTTTTTCCCTTCATTTCTACATATTTCTGACTGCGTTTGTTATTTCTGTATCGTTCTTATGTTTTTTCTCTTTATTCCATGTGTTTTGTTATATATATATATATATATATATCTATCTTTTTCTTTCTTTTCATGTCGTTCTTTCTTTATCATTCATTCTACAGTCCTTATCTGCCATCAAAAAATGCAGCGCTGTTTTTTTTTACCGAATACGGAACACCAATTAGCCCAATCTCAAACCTTCCTGTCATTGTTTATTCGTGTATGTTTATCTGTCTTCCATGTTTTATCTATTTTTTCTTTCTTTTTTTGTATCTGTTTTTTTGTGTACTTGTCCTCTCTTTCACATTCTCCTTTCTCTTCTTACCCTATCGTCGGCCCTCTTACCCTCCTATCTTTTTCCCACACATTTGCTGCCTTGCTGCTCTATACTACATGTTTTGCTGCCATGCGTAGGTAGCGGAGTAATCGAGACATTCCTCTTCGGGTCGGGGGCTCGCCGGTAGGTGATTTCGAAACTCGCCTTGTGAACAAATATTTCCCCCCAGCAATTTGGCTCTTTTTTTTTCTTGTGCACTCTCTGCCTTTTGTTCTCTCTCTTTCTCTCTACTCGTTCGCTTTCCAAAAAGTGCTGTTTCATCCCGCGCATGTAATCTCGGAACAAAGCAGATGATAAAAAGGACGGCAATATTTTAAAAAATAGGGATAAAAAAATTGCCCGCAGCTTCCCTCGGGGGAACACTGAGGAGGATGCGGAAGCATGTAATTGGTTAACGGGTGTTAAATTGCGACTCACTTGGGTCGATGGCTAAATTGGTTAACGTGGTTGTGAAATGGGGTGTTAAATGAGTGAACACGTACGGCACGTATGCGAAAGGGCGGTGTTTTATTTATTGCGACGAACCAACGGACGAGCGGCAACTGAGCGAGCGAGCGCCGACCTTGAGTATATATACAGCGCGACGGTGCATGCGCTGTCAGCTGTCGAATGTTCTCGAAGGAGAAGCGCGCGCGCGGCACAGATGGCGACGGCGCGACGGCGCATGCGCTGTCAGCTGTCGAATGTTCTCGAAGGAGAAGCGCGCGCGGCACAGATGGTGGGCGACGGCGCGACGGCGCATGCGCGCGCGTCAGCTGTCGAATGTTCAAGAAGCGGTGCGGACGGCGCGGACGGCGCACTACAAGGCGCGAGTATAAGATGCTTCCGCATCTAATATGTTGAACGATTTTGAGTACTTCGTACTCAACTATGGGAGAGCACTGAGCCGTCCCGCTAAAACAGTTTAGTGGCTGGTAACAGAGTTAGACACATGCCTGAATACACAGGCATGGTTCAGTGTGCACCGACGCTCGCGTAGGTTTTAAATAGCTAACTTTACCGTACAAGCTCATGTTTGTGTTACTGGTTTCCGTACCAATACTTTACCTTCCTGGTGCATTTAATGTGAAACTTTGACCGTTTTAACTCGGACACATGTATGCTTTTGAAGTGCAACAAATAACCTTATACTTGATGAACGCGTGAATATTGCAGTAGCAGAGAACGAGTGATTATTGTATCAGACGTAATGAATTAGCTCAACTAACGCGGTGCGGATGGCGCGGACGGCGCGGACGGCGCACTACAAGGCGCGAGTATAAGATGCTTCCGCATCTAAAACATGAAGACAACACGTCGTCATGCCGCGTCAACATCGCGTCACAGGTCGCCTGAATTCGTCACGTCATTGCGAAGCCACGAGATTACGTCACGACACGAAATCATCGCATAGTCCAAGGTGCGCCGCTCCCGGAGCTGTAGTATGCATCAGGTAAGGTACAGAATGCTTGCTATTGTTAAGATCGTGGAAGTAGCTAAATGCCATGTTATGCTCAGAAAGCTTCTGGAGGGTGTTAAGGGGCATCGATACATCAACTGAAGAAAAAAAGAGGAGGTTACTCACAACCAGTTACAAGTTGATCAACCCAGGCAGCGCGAGTTACGTACACTCACACACTTCTTATAGTCCTTCACTAAAGGTACTTCCTCTTTCTATGTTTTTCTTGGCACCGATTAAAATCACACGTGCTGCTATAGAAAATAATGCGCCTCTGTTCTTTTATTTCATTCATGGTGTGCCAGCTCATTATTCAGTGTTATTATTACCATGACGTATATAAACGAATCGTCAGTGCAGCTATTCAAAGTGGCTCTTCAGCACTCGCACCTACCGACAAGCGAAAAGTCGGCTGGCGTGCCATCATGAAGTCTGATTGCGCGCGAGACTCTGTTCCTGCTTCTCCACTCGCCGTAATGGCAGAGGGGGAGTCGGGGTCTATTCACGAAGAATTAAATATTCACAAGCTCCGGCACGTGCTGGATGGCCCACGGCCGAGTTTTCCTGGACTTCACGTATACGCCACTGTTGCCGTGCGTAACGAAACACTCCTGGATCACCGAAACCATTCTTTCTTTTTTTTTTCACGACACGGTGTTTTTTTTTTTCACTTTACAGGGCACGCTATTTCGATTGTCGTGTTTGCAAAAAGAGAAAAGGCTCGATGCATGCCACATGGCTCACCACGTTTTTTTCCGGCAGACACGAACGGGCAAAACGGCGCAGTCATTTTCTCGCGGCGAGGTCTCGCTCGGCTCGTCAGACTGATTAAGCAGCCTTTGTACAATTTTTTTCTCCCCCTTCGAACTCATTCGTAACAAACACACACAAAACCCATTCTTGGGGAGTTTACTGAATAAAAAAGAAGAAACGCTCTCGGTGAGTGCTTTGCAATGTCCATGAAGTATCCAGCTCAATCATGCCGGATTGAGCTTTTGTTTTCGTTTTGTGAAGAAAACAAAAAAGTTGCGCGATTGTTTTCGCGCAGTTCATGCGTGCCATTGCATGCTGAGTTTGCCTCGAAAACGGAAACGGAAGTGGGCCGGTGATGCATTCTTCGGATGGAATGAGGGAATCAACAACGAAACACCGCGTTGTCGAACCAAGTTCGGCCCGCACCAATCGACCTTCAGGCGTTGGCTTCTTTCGTTTTATAATCTCACACGGCAAAAAGGAAGCTCACAGAGTCCCCCGTGCATTCGCCTAAGACGACTCGAAGACGAAAGCTGTCTTTTGTTTAATCATATTCTTGATTTTTTTACTGACTATAGCCGATGTATAGGTGCTTTCCCGCTGCCTCTAAATGCATTCCTCCCTTAATGTGGTTTTGCACATCCTCAGTGATCCGCACAGGCAGTCGCACGGGGAAGGGGAGAGAGGGGGAAGGGGGAGGTGAGTGGTTACGCAAGGCCAGCCTTCCACATTGACATTATAGGGAGGGAGGTGCAATGTCAGTCACATTCATTGACATGATAGGAAGCGAAGGGCGAGTGCCGAGATGAACTTTCGCTCCCCCCCCCCCCCTATGCTGAACCCCCCGCTCCTTTCCTGCAGAGGAGCCGTGCAGGCGTAACTTAGAAGTGTGGCAGTTTGTCTAGTTGGTATGACACGACGATAGCTATAGCGCGAGAACAGAACGACGACAAACGTGTCCTTCTTGTCTCTTTGTCGTCGCTGTGTTCTCGCGCTATAGCTATCGTCCTGCGGGCGCTTATGGTGATAAGCCAAGCGATGGTCTCATGACACGACACCGTCATGCGACGTCCTGTTTTGTGAGGGCGTACTGATCTCATGAAGACGTCACAAAGTCTACCTAGCTGTGACGTGATAACGTCACGATTTTTTTCCGCCAGTGGTGTTTACTCCATCGGGCAAATTTTCACGTTCGATGAGACATCTAAGGCTTTAGCTTCAAAGAGGGCATTGTTTGGCGATGCATGGTGGTCAAAGAACGCGCGAAGTATTGCGAGGGAAACAGCTCACTTTTCATGTAATGCATTGCTATGGTGCGCCGCTGTGGTTAAGTGGTCGTGGAGTATATATGTGATGTTTCTAAAATTGGTTAGCCAGTACTGCAACCACAATTCACATTAGTGTCTAATTTAAAAGTATACCTGAGCCCTGGCGTGGCTCCGTGTAGAGTATTTTATTGCCACGCAAAATGCTATATAGGGTTTGATTCCTGCTGGGACACTGACATTTATTGTCTGCATTCATCTGGTCAACGCAGCTTTTTCTTCACACTCAAGCGCTAAATCTACCCATGTGTGTTCTCGCCATTCCTAGGTACATGTAAAATCTCAATCACCTGTGGCACATACCCGTATACCAGTGGCACATACCACCCACTGGTATGTGTCACTGTCTGGCGGGAAGTGTTCAACGATGTGCGTGACTAGACTGTGACATTATTGAGGTCTTGACCAGCGCGTCATATTCGTCAAACCATCTTACTCTCCCATACTAATTTTGGTTCACATCAAGTTAAGGGGGTGATCGCGAGAGCACCCAGACGTAAGCGGACAAATAGATAGATAGATAGATAGATAGATAGATAGATAGATAGATAGATAGATAGATAGATAGATAGATAGATAGATAGATAGATAGATAGATAGATAGATAGATAGATAGATAGATAGATAGATAGATAGATAGATAGATAGATAGATAGATAGATAGATAGATAGATAGATAGATAGATAGATAGATAGATAGATAGATAGATAGATAGATAGATAGATAGATAGATAGATAGATAGATAGATAGATAGATAGATAGATAGATAGATAGATAGATAGATAGATAGATAGATAGATAGATAGATAGATAGATAGATAGATAGATAGATAGATAGATAGATAGATAGATAGATAGATAGATAGATAGATAGATAGATAGATAGATAGATAGATAGATAGATAGATAGATAGATAGATAGATAGATAGATAGATAGATAGATAGATAGATAGATAGATAGATAGATAGATAGATAGATAGATAGATAGATAGATACCAATAGTGCTGACAGTACGCAAAGAAATGCTTCGCATTTAAAAACACATTAGAGGCAGAAGTAACACACTCAAGGGCTTCGACATAGTGGATATTTGTGGAAACTGCTTTAGAAAGAGTGCGGTACCTCGCTGAATGACTACCGAAATTTTGAATAACTGAAGCACACCCCCATCAATGTCCCTGGCTGTGGACTCGCCTTGCCGAGTGGTTCAGCATATTTAACGAAGGTCCTCTCCTTGCCGAGATGAAAGTGGCTCGGCTTAAGCACCGGGCCGCACACTTTTTCTTGAATGGCCCTCGTGACATGGACGAAGCGCATTAACATCAATTATGGCCGAAGCTCCGGAAGAGAGTGAAGCGTCAAGAAGGAAGCCTGCTTAACGCCTGCCTCAGCTATAAATAACTCGTGTCGTCACCTTAATGAAAACATCCTCGAATGCGAAGCTCTCGATTATTTTCTTAATTATACTTTCGTACTTTCTTCCGAGAGCTTAGGTGTCACCCTGAGTGTCGGCTTATTCTGCTACACATTCGTCGTCATCGTGATACTGCTTGACGTAGTTTCCATAGTTGTTGAAATATTTGTACTGATTGTAATTGTAGTTATTGCTGTAGTTCATGTCGTCGTCGTCGTCGTTGTTGTTGTTGTTGTTGTTGTTGTTGTTGTTGTTGTTGTTGTTGTTGTTGTTGTTGTTGTTGTTGTTGTTGTTGTTGTTGTTGTTGTTGTTGTTGTTGTTGTTGTTGTTGTTGTTGTTGTTGTTGTTGTTGTTGTTGTTGTTGTTGTTGTTGTTGTACCAGCAGCAGCAGTAGTAGTTGCAGCTGTACTTACAACATTAAATCTTTGCTTTTTCACTCGATGACTTTTTCATACCTCTCATACGTTCAGTACAAATAGCCTTAATTTTATAATTCCTTGTTTGCGACGAACCGCAACTATAACAGAAAAAAGATATTACACAAAGAATTCGTGTTTTCTTTCTATCTGTCTTAAGTCATTCTACTGTTTCAAGTTTTGCATGTTTATTCGCGTTCATTCTGCTGACGTTTCCTTTTTCTTTCCTTTTTTGACGCTTCCTTTTTTTAGGAGTCTTGGCATTCGATTTCAATTTTTATCTAAAGTATTACGTGCAGGCCAAATATGGTTATGAACTGGTAAGGAACGCTATGACCGCATTTTTCAGTTGGCTTATTTAGTTATTTATTTATATTTTTATTTATTTATCTAATTTTTAATCAATTATTTATTTATTTATTTATTTAGCATTGCTGTCACAGAGAAATCAACCGAGATGACGCATCAAATAAAAAAAAACTTCGGGGGTGCTTGCACTTCGCCTTCAAGAGTAGAACACGATAGGATAATTGCTTCCAGTGCGCAGGCCTAAAAAATTTGGGATAAATATAGATAAAACCAAAGCATCTTCGCAAGCACGAGGAATCTGTGCAACCTAAACATCGCTAAAGTAACTGACTAAAAACTGTAAAAAATTACCTTCAAGCATTCCGTAAAGCTGGTTAATTAGCAAAGCTGAAGCGTGTAGCTCCAGTGTAAATTACTGAGTTAATCCTAATTATTTGTTAAAGTTTTTCATAATTAAGGTTACATCTGTCGAAAAATCTTCATTGGATTCGGCTTGGTTCATACAGCACATAACAACGAAGAAGAATAAGAAACACAGAACAGGCACCACGGACGCAGACTAGAGTTCCTCTGTTAAATTATTATCTTCACAAATTAATCACAAAAACCCAATTTGTGGGTCACATAGGCGCCATGCATTTTTGCGCTAATACGGTAAACTTAAGTTGGTTTCTTCATGCCATATACAGTTTTGATGTAGTAACCGGATCAGGAAACATCCCTAGTTATGGGAGATCATCAGGTAAATAACTGCACAGGGAAGAGGAATGTATGGTGTGATAACCACATATACAGCAGGTTTTTTTTATTTATACGAACCACATATCTGGAATGGCATGTCCCAGCAAACCATTTTATTGCGATAGCAAATATATGGACAGTCTCGGCTGTTTTTTGTAATTGCTGTCGTCATCGTCACCGCCACCGTCATTCACGTATATATATATATATATATATATATATATATATATATATATATATATATATATATATATATATATATATATATATATATATATATATATATATATATATATATATATATACATGTGTGGGAAAGAAGTGTATACGTAAGGGCTCGTTTTTTCGTATTTTTGACACAATAATAGATGAGATCTAAGAGACAATATTGCCAAGGAATGTATAGGGAAGTTATTACAACTTGTGCAATGTAAATAAGAAGAAAGAAAGGTGGGTGAAAAATAACTTTGTGTGAGCAGGAATAGAACCTACGACCTCCGAATTACGCGTTTGATGCTCTACCACTGAGCCATCACGGCGGCTGTTCCCTTAACCGCTTTATTGGGTTTATATGTGAATTTAAACGTGGGAGTGTCTGTCAGCGCCATATGTAGCCATGGTGGCGAGTGTGGAGCACTCTTTTTATGAGCCTGTGTGGCGTCACGTAGCCCGTGAACTTATTACGAGCTGGCAGCAGACCAATAGTTTCTCGTATACAACCTAACAGCACCAAGTCTGCCAGTAATAGGCCCTCGTTAATGAATAAGAGGAAGAAGCGTATACCTAAGGGCTAGTTTTTTCCGTGTTTTTCACCCAATAATAAATGAGGTCAAACAGACAATAATGTCAAGGAATGTAATTACTGTCTGTTAGATCTCTCAGTATTATTGTGTCAAAAACACGGAAAAACGAGCCCTTAGGTATACACAATTCTTTCCCTAATATATATATATATATATATATATATATATATATATATATATATATATATATATATATATATATATATATATATATATATATATATATATATATATATATATATATACACTGCATGGATGTTAAGCCACTTTTTACGCTCCTGTCTCTCGGCAATTTGCACACACGCCATGCTCTAGCTCTCAAACCACAACAAACTTTCAACCAACAACGCTCTTCTGCGCAGTTTTCCGTTCTGTAAATTGAACAGCGCCACTAGCACTCAGCGAGGCTGACCCACATTTCGGGAGCACCACTGCGGCACAGCCGCAATAAAGGCGACCGTTTCATTTGCATGGTATGAGAGGAGTGAAGATTCCTGTACATCCCAGGCAGCGATGCTCACTGAAACCGAGAGAAGAATGTCGCATCAACGAAAATGCGCACCCCGTCGTACGTTTCCTTGGTGGCCCGGCCGACTTCTCCGTCGCATCACAGGCGTGACTCTCATCTGTTACTACGCCTACAACATCGTTTCTCTGCAACGCCCCTTGCTCTCGTTGAAGGCCCGCTTGCTTGTACAGGCGATGGCGATGCGAGCGTTCATGTGCTCGTGCTGCTGATGAAAAATAGCAGTGCTACGAAGAATAAATGGCGTTAAAAACATTATTCATGTCTGAAGACTATAATGATGATGATGATGATGATGGGGATGGTGATGATGATGATAATGATAATGATAATGATATTGATGATGATGATGATGATGATGATGATGATGAAAGCTTATTCAATTGACAGAAAGACTTCCTTATCCCTTTCAGAGGAAGGGGTACCCAACCTAAACGACAGCCACGATGACATGGGCCTTGGCGGCGTCTTCGGCCTGCCGTATTAGGTGGACTTGTAATTGCGAGTTGGATTCAAAGAGCGTAGCTTTCCATCCACGCTCGTCTGCGAATTCGGCCCTCATGGGGGCCTCCGGGGACGCCCATAGCATGTGGCTCAAGTCTACTCCTTTATTACAGAGTTTACACTTGTCTGCATAAAGCTCAGGCGCGCAGGAAATCATCGTAACCGGACTCAACATTATCTTTTTTACGCCATGAAACGTCGAGCCTATGCAACAGGGATAAATAATTATCTTGTCACATTCTTTCGGTGGTGACTACTCTATCAACTAATACTTAGAACAAACAGCTGAGCGTCGTATTGGGCGTAGTCGTGCCCAAAATGTTCAAGGATATCGGTGAATACAGCAGTCAGTCTATAAAACCTAATCTACGGATTTCACGTATCAGTTATTCATACACGGGACGTACCACAGCCACTGCAACACTTAGTAGATAGCAGTTTATTGTTAAAGGAAACATCGGAGTGTGTGGTGGCCAATCAGCACCACCACCGGTGTGCGGCTGGGATGAGTTTCGCGAACGCGCAATGTCCACAGTGAATGGTACTGAAGAATAATTGAAGTGTAAACGCAAGTAATAGAAGACCAGTGGTACAGGCCACCTCGATAATTGTTTCACTGTGGCGAGCACCATTATTGTTTCACGTTGAGCTTCTTGTCTTCTTGTTTTTTTTTTCTGCGTCTGCCTGCATGTTTCGTTACAATTGACTTTTTCCTCTCCTCATTTTTTCTTTATTTAGTGCGCCCGGCCCTGTCAGTGGCACAGGCACATTATACCAATTCTCTCAGTCACACAAGGCCAGCGTGACCACCAATGTGTAAGAAAATGGTATTCTAGGATACTAGCCTAGCCGGAATTCAGCATAAGTAACTATAAAGCGTGTGATCCACTTCTTCAAAGACACCGGCTTGAACGATACATACTGACTGAAAAATGGAAATGTTTCGTGTGTTAGCCAATGATTAACACAATGAAAATGAGCTTGTGTTGTGTTCATAGACATTCTTTCATATTTATTCTTCCAACTCCCCATTCTACTTGTCCAACGCAGGAGCCAAGGATGCGATCTTGTTAAGCTCCAAACATTTTTCTTTGCGTCTCTTTCTCTTTCTCTCTCTCTCTTTCTTTGGCTCCCTTTCTGACGTTCGTATTGCCGTGTGACTAAGCCCTTCAAGACCACTCATTTATTTGCCTGCCATTACTCACGAAAGGACCCGTCGCTCAGTCATTTCAGTTCCCTGAACGATTGCTGCCGCTCGAAGACACCAGCGGAAAAGAAATACGCAAATACATTATTACCAAGTGACCGCAAGGCGCACTCTTTGCCTTCATCTGAACGTCGCCAACGGAGACGGGGGAAATAAGAAGTGAATCGGAGTGGGCTGAAAGGTGAGATCGCATTTCCACGATCGAACTTCCGCAAAAGAAGCAGCGAGGCACGAAATGCACCGTGCTATCGGAGACGTCACTTCGACGCTCGTCATTGAGGCCATCTTTCAGTCGCGCAAGGCGTGCGTCCACTTGTCCGCCCTCTAACAACTATTCTAACCACCTTCGCTCCTCTTCCGTTCCCTTCTGCCAGTGTCGTATTTCATCTCCGTGTCACCCTCTTCGGTACACGTGCTTCTTAGGTTGGGCTTCCAGCATTTGAAAATAAAGCAAGTAAATGTACCTCTTGTGCTTTTCCTGGATCAATAGACAAAGCCAGGTAAGCCACTGAGAAAATAAGAAAAACATTCAAGAGCACTGCGCAAACACATGTTTGCCACGTAAAAAAAAAAACAACTTGTCACGTACCCGCGTGTTTCGCTGGCAAAGGTCGCCGAAAGACAATCGTCTTCTGTTTGGAGCCGCTGCGTGAGAAATAGACGCCATCTAGCAGTAATTTCAAACCCCTCAAGTTTTTCTAGAATGCAGAGCCAGTGGTAGGTGGCAGCACCATGTCATTAATGCGAAGGGTAGGAAACACCAGTTCTTTTTTTTTTTGCGTTCATGGCGCCGCATTATCAGCGCAGCGTAATAATCACTCTCTTTGGAATTACGTATCTAGGCATTTTAAAAATAACGATACACACTACCTAACATTTTCGTATTGATGTTTACCTCCAATATGCGTAACACTTGCTTTCTGATTGACAATGTTCACAAGTATGAACCCAGCCAGCATATCAAGATGGCTGGGTGTGGAGGAAGTGCTTAAACTTTTGCTGGGTAGCTGATCCATGCGACGGACAGACGAACTGACAGACAGTCAGACATACAAAATATTCGCGTTAAAGTGTTCAAAGGATGACTATCGTCTGCAAAATCTGTGGTGTAATAACCCACATCGCCGTGTTGGATACCATCACAAAACAGTCGTGCGTCTGAAACTCCGCCGCTCCAATGAATTCAAAGCCGAGGGCTTTGAGAGTCCGTGTATTTATTCATTTATCTGTATATCCATGCATTTGTTTGTTTGTTTGTTTTTCATAGTTTGTTTAATAAACCACTTTAGCTCCTCGAGGTGCGCGCGCAGAGTATCAAACTAGCTGCCTATAGACTGGTTAACCTCCCTGCCGTTCTTTTCCTCCTATTTTCCTTCCGCGAGGTGCGCCGTACTTGGCGCCTACATAATTTCGTCCTGCTGCTGTGTTCTATATGCTCAAAATATTCCGACACATACCTGCACGTGGGAGCACTAGCGATTCAACATTACAAATGCACTTTGTCTGCTGGCATTGTTTCTAAAAGGCAATAATTTCTGTGCACAACACAACATGATTCAACTGTAGATAGATACCTAATAATTTCATTTCATACGGTTTTTCACCTGTATGCGAAATTTGTTTCTACTACCCAGACAAATGACGCGCTCAAAAACTTTAACCAGCAAAAAAAAACAAAAAACTTCGAAGGAAGGAAGAAAGCAAGAGAACATTAACTTGGTCCTGCGGAACGCGACTGAGTCACGCATCCGACTCAGTTCCACGGAGGGACCGGCAAGCCGAGCCTGCTGGTAACCTCGCGGGCCCGTTGAACAGCCGTGAGCGGATCAGTGAGAGCGGGGCTGTGTAGAAGCATCTACCACTCCTCCGTATATCTTATTATCAAACAAGCACTGATATGTGGGGTTTAACGTCCCAAAACCAGCATATGATTATGAGAGACGTCGTAGTGGAGGGCTCCGGAAATTTTGACCACCTCGGGTTATTTAACGTGCACCCGAATCAAACAAGCACTGACAACCGCATCTGTCAGAACCATCTCATGTTTCGATTATATGCTTAAGTACGACGCCTCCAAGAAAGTACAAGCACACACCATGTATAGAAACCGTTTATTCGATTCTTTTTTCCTCATACTCTAACAATTTGGAACGTTTTACCGCAAAACTACTTTTCTGTATCTGATAATCGTATTTTTATTCCAGGTTCGCATAATTTTTTCCAGATTGTGTTCACAATAATGCATAATTTTCCTAGCTCTGTATGGGCTTTCGGTTACCTCTTACAATGCTAACCAATTGTCTTTTTCACTTTTGACACCTGGGGTTTACCGTTTTAAAATCACCATATAAATATGAGACGCGCCTTAGTGGAGGGCTGCGGAAACTTCGACCACCTGGCGTTTTTCTTTAAAGAGCACACGAACCTAAAGCGTTTCTGCCTCCATCGAAAATGCAGCCGCCGCAGACGGGATTCGATTCCGCGACCTCCATTTTTCACTTAGTTTACCGCTATACTACGCTTGTTTTATACATTTTTATTGCTTGTCACTGTAAAACGTGCAGAACAAGGTACTAAAGCTGTCTCCCCCACGATAATGTCTTCGAAGCAGCGAACGCATCAGCTAATTATTTAATTGATGATTAAGATGACGCTAGATTACTCAATTGACTGTCCACTTGGCCTGTGCTTGAATCTGTGCGCAATTCTGGTGGCGTAATAATAACATAGTAATATCTACAGTTTCACGTGGCAAAACCCCAACATGATTAATTGGCTCACCCTAGTGGAGGGCTCTGAAAAATGTCAGCGTCTTGCGTTCTCTTCACGTGCACTCACTGCAAGCACAAACGGGCTTCAGTATTTATCCTCCATGATATGCTACCACTGCTGCGAGAACAGAATCCGCGATCTTTGTTCGGATCCGTAGCCGAGCACCCTGACCACTACACAACCGTGAAGGAGAGGCCTGATTGGTTTCCTGGAGTTTTTTTCCAAGAAAAAATGTCTTGTGCGATTGGTGTGAAGACGAACATACCAATGCTCTTCACGGAAGACTTTCTCTTCACGGGTGCAGTTTCACGGAAGACTTTCTCATCACCCTCTAAAATGTCGCCTGCACCACCCAAGGTCGACATGACAGCGGTTCCCTCGCGCTATGCGCCACACGCCGAGAGCAGCGTGCGCCTCGTTCGGTGAAATTCCGGTGCCAAATGGTGGCATGAAGCTGACAGTCTAGAAAAAGCTTTTCTTTGTGTTGCTGTGTACGCCACCTTGATGTTGTCCAAGCGTGAAGGAAGAATAGTGCAACGACGTGCCGGCACCTGCTCTTGACGCCAACGGCGCGGTGGTCAGCGAAGCGTTGAAGCAGCGCAATTCTTTCTGGTTGTTATTATTTTTATCTTGTTTCTTCAACTTACTGTTTGTTATTGTTATTATATGTTTGCTCCGCTAAGGTGATATTTCTAGTAATCATCCCCGTCTAGCCTCATCCTCTACTTCTTGCTCCACATTTTCTTATCTCTTCTGTAATTTTTTGTACCGAAACTTCGCGATGTTTTGCACTACTTTTTGTGGTGAAGTGTGGGTAAGCTATGGTGAAAACAGGAGGGAAAAAAAGAGAATGAACAACTGTTACAAATTAAATCTAGCCGAGCCTGTAGCCTCACTGAAATCTTTGCGGATGCAGCAGTCCCTAACGACAGAAACACAAAATCAAAGATATACTGTTATTGTGAATGCCCAGAAACAAAGGCACCAGCAGAGACGCCTCTAGATGTCGACCTAAAAAAATGTTTTTTCTCTCTGTTGATAACCTGATAGCGTTTTTTTTTTTCCTTTTTCCGTAGGAGGTGTGGTTGAAGTGACAGCCACTCATAACATGAACGCCCGGATGTAATTACCTCCATCCTGTCAGAAATGAGAGAGGAGGAGGAGAAAGAGAAAAGGTTGACCGAGAGAAGAAGCGTTTGCAGTCTGTAGTAAAATATGCTAATTGAAGAAGAAATTTGACGTGGCATAAGAAAAGAAAGACGAATATGAAGACACGAGAAGGTTGCATACGTTTGAAGCGTGACCAATCACTATCGCTGCCTGCCGAAGTAAAACTTTGCGTAATAGTATGGAAAGTTGGGCGAGTTGGTTTTAGAAAATTTTTGGAAAGACTTCTGCGCGCACACAATGAATGTGAAAATGGTAGGCGAGAATAAAAACAGGCGCGAAGCTTTGTGGTTTTTCTCCACTGACAATCGGCTGTGATACATTAAAACATATAAAAAATAGGTAAATTTTGTAGCTTACTGCCTAATCTCAGGCGATTCTTTACTCTTAGCACTTTTGAAAAAATAAGGCTGTATGTAAGTGCAGGCGTGTGTTCAGTATCGCAAGAGGGCCCTGTACTCAATGACTTGCGATTACCGGGGCATTGCATCCAAACAACTTTTCAGTCCAATACAAAGCTGCGCCCTCGGAGTTCTAACTTATCGCTCGCGCAAATATCAACTGAATCGAACCTCGCGCGTGAAACAGGAACACAACATGACTGGTCCCGAATTGGTTGTATTCCGAAACGGTTTTTTGACCACCCACTCAGTAATTTTCTTGTGATGACTTGTCCCCCTAAAACATGCCCACCGAAGACTTGTCCACCAAGCAGTTGCCCTCTGAGGACTTGTTCACCGAGGACTTAACTACACATTACTACCATCAACACTGAATAACCCAACCGCCAAATCTTCGGGATAACACAAAATTATTGACCAACACATAATTGTGACCACGAATAATTCACGATTCAGCACTAAAGATATAGTGGAAAAGATGCACAGCTGAGCAATAACGAGAAAGCATACAACTGATTAAAAAAAATGTACTAGTTAATCTAACATTTGTTATTTAGCTATTACGCTGTAACAATTTAACCTTCAGAAGAATTTCATATAACAATTACACCTCAGATATTCAGCTAATTCTATTATTTGTCTTCTCTTTTCGTCACAATGTTCCAAATTATTTTAACAGTTAAAACAAAGAAATACTATTCCCCTAGCCTGGATAACCTAAAGGTATTGACTTGCATTAACCACCGACTTCTTGGCCCATCCCCCTAGTGGGTGAGAGCCACAAAAGAAAAGATCAAGCAAGCAAGCAAGCAATAAGCGGAAAGAATGGGAGGTTAGCCAGTTCATAGACTGGCTAGCTACTCTGTGCAACAGATTCACGTCTCTAGATAGAGAGAGAGATTAAACGCTTATTAGTACTTTCATTAAACTGAAGTAGGTGGGGACCTTCGTCTGGAGCGCCACCGGCTGCATAGCACAAGCCAGCAGAGCTGTATATATTATGGTCAGGAGTTGATTGTTTCAGTTACTGTATCAGCATTATCCCGAGTTTAGGACGCTGCTATCACCATACGAATTCGGTGTATTCATATAAGAGCCTAAGCTAATTCCAATATTTTGTCCTCTGCATATTTATCATTTGCTGGAATGCAGACACTTTCTATTAATTCATTTCTCCAATTTGAATTATATCTACTTGCTAAAAGAGTTGCCGACATAAATTTATACCGTTGTGTGTCATGTCCGTGTACACACGTGTGACTGAAAGGAAGTCAGTGAAATAATGTGTCTTGTCTGTGTCGCACTATGTTTCACGGCTCTATTTTAGGCGCTTTTTTTTTTGCACCTTAGGGCTATACTTTCGAAAGTGTGCATCGCTTCTTTTATCAAGCACGTAAAAAATGGTTTTACTGATAATGACTTTCACTTTTATTTATCTTTATTAAAATAAAATGTGTCTAGTGGCATGTTCAGGTACGCTGTCTAAGTGTACGCGACCAAAAATTATGTCACGTGGTTGGAACGGTGAAGAAGTAAGCAGTGAGATATCTGAAGACATCTATTTGCTTGGCACATTTGTGCCTGCAGGAAAAGGAATACTTTGACGCAGCGGGATTTGCGACGAAAAATGTCCCAGTTTTATTTGTGAAAGCCATTCATAGTAAATTAAAATGAGAACGCGATGCAATGTAAAGATAGCACTGTTCGTAATATATACTTGTGTAACCGGCAGCGCACGTAAGTTGTCTCATCTACTCTGTCTCTACGTTAGCGCTGCTTCTCTACGTCCCGGTTACCAGTTTCAGAGATGAATTTCGCTTTTCATAGCAACGTCGCCATCGCTGAAGTCTCCGACGACTGGGTACAGAGGCACGTTGCACAGAAAAATAAGCAGCACCAGAAGAGTATCTTGTCACGCATGTTATTTGGACGTTATGTACACGCTTCAGCGTCTGACATTCCTTAATTTCTCAGGAACCCTACGATACTCCGATTAGCTATTAGCGTTTTTTGTTGTAATTACCTTTCTATTAAGACCAAAAAAATGTATGTAAGACATCATTGCACACGCCTGCCTTTCATCTCGCTGTGGACTGCAGAAATTCATGATGCAAAAAGAAAAGTGAGAAATGCGCCTTGATTTAGGCTGCATATTAAACTGCTGGAGTGATTGATTGATTGATTCGTGGGGTTTAACGTCCCAAAACCACCATTTGATTATGAGAGACGCGACTGCTGGAGTGAAAGGAATTCTTACCCAATATTAGTTATCATTCCTTGGGGATCACAGATCCTTTTTTCTCCACAAGCACTAATGGGCACACGATATTTTATTGTTTAGTGAAAAGTATTACAACGCAAGCATCGAGTACTTGTGACTCACGAAACATGAAAATAATGAATGCTGTTAGGCGGAACAGGAAGTAAATGGAAAAGCCCTGACTGGAGACCCGCCCTTCCTTGCCGAAGATGAAACCCAGATGCACGGTTCGTCTTACGGACCGATAACTCGCTGCAACAACTCCGCCACCACCACGCCGTGTGCTCCCCTTCTCTCCTTCACTTGTAATGGCCTGACGGGGAAGCATATGAACAGGGTAAGGGAGCGGTGGTACAAAGGGGGTGGAGCGCCTGCTCTGGCGAACACCGTAGCGACTACAGTAATCCGATTAGGAAACTACGCGATCATCGTGTAAGTGGGTGTTCCATTATTGTCTCCGGGATCAACCAGAGCACGCCCCGGGATCGCCCGCAGAAGGGAACTGAGCAGAGCGAAAGCAAGTGCAGAGGCTGAAATGAAAGTAGACGGAGGTTCCTGAAGCCATTACTGTTTTGGTAGAAAACTGTGGGTGAAAAGCGTCACTAACCGATCCAATATCCAAGCTCGTGATGAATCCACCCATAGTTCTACACATACGAATGGTGAGAAGCTGATTGCATGTTCGATCTGAAGGATACAAATGGTCACATTCCGATCGTGTCACGAGCCAGAGACCACCTACTAGTGCTGCTAAGGAAAGCGTATCGAATGGCCCGCACTCGTTATCAGCTGAAGATGAAACTACTTTTAGCCAGCCTAAAAGATAGTTGTTAACAATACAGGAATTACCTCTTTTAATCACTGAAATCGGTCCTTTGTCCCTAAATAATTATTTAGATATGGCGTATTTGATTATCCATGCATATAAAAACTGTTTTAGGTCAAATCGTCCGCAAGGACGAGCGAAGGTGTCAAAAATAGTGGTCAAGATATCTAACGTGAGGAAATTGGTTCAAGAAAAACCGCCATCTCCACAAAGTAAGTAATGATGGCGAAGCTTGCTCGGAGCTGATGGGGAGAAGCTGTGAATACCCCGTACAAGTCTTCTACCATAATATAAAGACGTGACCCGTCAGTTATTATAAGGATGATTGTATATACACATACACAACATGCGATCCTTTACATGTCGACGTAATTATGTTCAAAGAATACATTACTTGTTACAAAGCCATGGGATGTGTTTTCCTTTGAAGATTACAATTTTGTAGTCGGTGAAATATGTGGTGAGAGGATCTTGAATTAGAGGTTGCAGTTGAAAGCTGGAGAAGGCAATGTCAGTACAGGTCCCACTTCGAGGTTCTCTCGCCGCCGTTGCTTGCCGCATTCGCTCCGCGGGCTTTCAATTGAGGGTCTGTTTGTCGACGAACCTTCACCGCAGCACAAAGTGCATGTAATGCCTTACGGATGTGCAGTGGGTATCTCGCTTATCAGCAGAATGGCGAGTGGCATAGTGGGGGCTTTCATACTTCATGAAGTTTCCTACTTCATGGACGTGCAGTGGGTACATTGGACAGCTGCGCCTGTAGCGTAGTAGGTACACGTCAAGGGACATGCCTCGAGCATCAGAGTTTAGGCGAGCAAGCTGTAAAAAGTATATATTCTGGTGATTGATAGCCGCCAAAACGACAGAGGAAAACGAAGTGAGCAGCACAAGCAGCAGCCATTCTTGCTATGAGGACGACAACGTTGGAACGTCTTTGTTGTGACAAGGAACACCCAACCAACCAACAAACCAATCTCTTAACACAGACTAATCTGTCCACGTCGCACTGTGGTGTTGTTCCTTGTTCTTTCCACGTTTCGCACTGTTGGTGGTGCTGGGTATCAATCCCAGCATTTAAAAAAAATATGTTAAAAATGTTCATTTTTTACGTTGCATTACTTGCCTTAAAAAGGGGGGGGCATCCAGCTCCTTCGCCAAATAATTCTTTTTTTCTTCATTGCTTTGATAACCTCTATACATTTACCTGTTTCAAATCTTAAAGTATACAACCCACCTGTTCTCCGGTCTCACTAAACTAAAATTTTTGTAAGTGGCTAATTCTACGACTTGTAACTATTCTAGCATAATTACATACTCTAAAGCTAACATGCTTAAAACTAAGTATTGAGATAAAAGAACCCGACAAGCATCAATTTCGAAACGCGGGACAAAGAAGAGGAAAGCAGAAGCTTCATCTGTGTAGCACGCCATCACCACAACCACTAAAATCAAAAACGGCATCGGATAAGGTCATTATTCGACACACAAAGATTAAGAATTCTCATGACGAGCACGAGTCAAATTCAGTCACTTGACCTCCAGAAACTCTATCAGCCATTTTCGATTGCTTTCGGCCTCGCAAAACGAGTTGTCAGCAATGAAGAGGCTTAATCAATTGAAAGCCACAATAAGAACATCATCGTACACCTACTCGTGGGCATTTATCAAAGGGCATTTATTAAAACAAGGATCTCTTTCTTGCGCAGGAACTAAACAACTTGGTGGTGTGGAGTCATTTATTTCGGGCCACTTCTGAGTCAGTGTCGTTAAAAAGACTCTGCCAGAAGTCCTATATCTACAAAGAGAGGGAGGGGATTGTCAAACGTCTCTGGGCAGCAAATCATGTTTTCCGAACAAGAGATAGTAGCGTCCCAGGTGCCTTCGTGTCTTAAGTATGCTTAAGTAAACTTAACGCGTGGTTCACTTAAGATCAATGAAATAAACCAGAACGTGGAGCACCTGTCGTCCCAGATTCCCAGGCTCACCCGTCCTCTAGAAATCACCTTTACGAACAAAATAATTATTCATGAAAGAATTCTAAATCTGCAAGAGAGATTGCATTCAAGATTTCCGTGGGCGGACATTTCAACGAATCTATTTTGACAACCTTTTGCCTGTGACTCCGTTACTGCTTCAATGTATTGACCAAGCTCTATTCGTAGCTACTGTTCCAGTCTTGCCTGTTCAAATAGATTATCCCCGCAACATCAATTACAGTAACTTTATTATTTCGCATTCATGGCAATATAGTTTCAGTCTTTCCTGTACAAAAAGATTATCTCCAAACATAATTACGTTATCTTTATTCTTTCGCATTGACAGCAACAGAGTTATTCAGTCGTCAGCTGCACTAAAAAATGCGTTAATGCAAAGCGCAGTACTTCAAACAATTGTATTGTTTCCACCCGTCATCAGATGTTTCTCTCATTTTGTCGTAAAACCAACCAATCGATTACAAGCAGAGCCGAAAAATATTCCCGCACTCAAGTCCACACTATTATATTATAGCGTTCGTAACAACTATTATCATCATGACAGCGAACTCTTTTTTCGTCAACTTTTTTATCATTTGCTTCTCTCCCAGAACGCGTGCGTCGCTATTGAAATACTCAGGGAAAAAACACACAGATCAAGACATACAGAGAGAAATAAATAGAGGGAGATAAGTAAAGAGAAAGACAGAGAGGAGGCGAGAAGTAGAAGAAAGGAAGAAAGAAGAAAAAGGAAAAGAGTGTCGTGTAAAGCCATGAAACTTTAGTCACGTGACACATTCTCGCTGATATCAAGTAACACAAGTAACGAGAGTTGAAATCACGCAACACTGCATCAGTGGCAAGTTACCGCCAAAACAAACCATGTTTAATCGAGGTGGAGACATAGGCTTTGCACCACATCGTCTTTTACAGAAGTACGAACGCTAGCTCCGCTGTCAATTCCAGCCTTGTATCACTAGTACAAGCTGCGCCTATTTAAATGCTAAGCATTTCTTACCGAACTTCAGTGACATTCTATCTATCTATCTATCTATCTATCTATCTATCTATCTATCTATCTATCTATCTATCTATCTATCTATCTCTCTATCTATCTATCTATCTATCTATCTATTTATCTATCTATCTAGCCGCCTACGACTTTTAGCTCTCCTGGCCGTTTCGATAATAGTATCAATACCAAACTTGGTATGACATTACATGACTGTATGAAGAACATGTTTGACTAGTCATAACATAAAAATCATGACACGTATGTGATGAATGTCATGAGTTAAATCTCATGACCTTGCTGCTCTTGCGGTGGTTTCGTTCGCAGGACATGCTGCAAAACTCGTATGGTAAGACATGACTGCATAGCAAACGGAAGCGACAAACGCTAACAAGAAAATCATGACATGAGTGTCATGTACCAACATGACTACACGCCACACTCATGTGCGCTCGTGGCAATTTCGCTAGCTCCACATATAATAAATTTCGCATTAAGTGACGTTAATGGACGACGAATCTAAATGGCAAGTCCGAACATGATTATCATATGATATTTGTGTCACGTAAAACATGACTACATGTACGCTCATAGCGTGCTCGCGGCCGTTTTGCTAGCTCAACATATGCCAAATTTGCTATCGGGTGACATGATAGATGACGAAGGTATATGACACGTCCAAACAAGATGATCATTACATCGAAGTCATTTACGGCATAACTTACCTCCGCCTCGAAACGTTGTGCTAATTTTGAAGTGACATATCAACATTCCTCATTCGTGCTTCACATATAATCGATTCCCACTGTACGTGGGATCTGCCTTTTGTGTGTGTGTGTGTGTGTGGAGTTCGCTCACCAGGTTCTTAAACAAGGGTGAAGTCACGCGTCGTAGTAACCTGAGCTCCAGAGGCGACCGCTAGAGGCGCAGCTGTTACGTACGTATGGACGAATGCTGTATGAAGTGATGCTGAGCAATATTAATATTTACGGTACTATTAAGGTGAAGTAATAATGCATAAAAATGTAAACTACGAAACATGGAAACATTGCGTATACATATATATATATATATATATATATATATATATATATATATATATAATTGCAGGGAATAAATTCTTGGACGCCGGTAAATAGAATGAATAAAAAGAAGACACACGTCGATAAACGGAAAGGTTTTTTAACGTTTCGCCCGTGGGACCAGCCTTCGTCAGAATAACAACAGGGGGTTATTCTGACGAAGGCCGGTCCCACGGCCGAAACGTAAAGAAACCTTTCCGTTTTTCGACGTCTGTCTTCTTTTTATTCATATATATATATATATATATATATATATATATATATATATATATATATATATATATATATATATATATATATATATATATATATATGAGATCTAACAGACAGTAATGCCAAGGAATGTACAGGGGAAGTTATTTGAACCAATGGAATGTAAATAAGAAGAAAGAAAAGTGGATGAAAAAATAACCAGCCGTGAGCTCACGGCTGGATATTTTTTCATACACTTTTCTTTCTTCTCAGGCTGGTTATTTTTTCATCCACTTTTCTTTCTTCTTATTTACATTCCATTGGTTTAAATAAGTTCCCCTGTACATTCATTGGCATTACTGTCTGTTAGATCTCATTATTATTGTGTTAAAACACGGAAGAACGAGCCCTTAGGTATACACTTCTTTCCCTTATATATATATATATATATATATATATATATATATATATATATATATATATATAATCTCGGGATTTCACGAAAAATATCATAGACACTACATATGTTCAAGTTTTTGTAAGCAGATTTCAGTTCGATTTTTTGTTATTCAAGCCGTAGCGAGTGGGAATGAAGAAAAAGTAAACAAAATATGCGACAAAAGACAAAGTAGAAATACATACTTGAACTATTTGTTGAAATTTATCCATTTGTTCGCAAAAGGTCCTGTACTCGCACTTCAGACGTACCCTGGCTGTACCCTGGCGTATAATAGGGTTTTGATTAAGTTCTTCGCAAAATTCGTCTGTATATAGCGTCTGGGATCTCTGCTTTTACACCCATTCCAGTTGCACAACACCAACTACCAGCTCATACCTTTGATTTAGACTAACCTGTCAACCATTTTACCATTTCTTCTTTTTATCTCTTCTTTCTTTTCTCACCTTGTGTCACCGAAAGGTTCCAAAATATTGAATTTCCGATCAGTAATGCTTCAATATTTTCCCACGTACTTCTAGAAGAATGTAAAAAAAAAGTTGCGTTATGAAGAAGCGTATTTTAACGCAGTAGCGTTAGAGAGCTCGTGCCGCAGAAATTCCACCGTCGGCGTTGGCCCCGTTGGTTGTGAGCGAAAAATCGAAAAAGCAAATAAAATAAATAGCAATATTTTCGGTCCCATTGAGGACCGAACCCGGGCCGTTTGCGTGGCAAGCAGGTGTCCTACCATGGAGCCACGGTGTTACTTGCAGCTGCTTCGGGAAAAAAAAACACTTGTGAAGAGGTTTATTAGCCGTTAAAGGCAGCGACGAGACAGCGTGATGAACCGTCCAGCGATCGGCACAGCAACGAACCGAAGCACGAGCCGAGAGAGCCGGGCGTTGGCGATGGTGCTCGCTGCAGGCACATCTTCTTCTTCACAATCGCCCCCGCTGAAAAAAGGAGCCATCCTGGCGACTTAAGAGGTTTCCGGCAAAGGCTCATGGTACGGTTTCAGTCGGGAAACATGGACGATGTCACGTGCAGCCGGCGCATGTCGTCCGATCGGGAAACTGGTTCAATTAGGAAATTAACCGGAGAGGTTTTCTCCAAAACGGTGTAAGGCCCCTCGTACCGGGGGACAAGTTTCGAGGAGAGTCCCGGTGTTTGGTATGGGCTGGCAAGCCACACAAGAGACCCTGGGGCATAGCTGGGATCCGGAAGAGAGGTGCTACGGGTTTCTTTCTGGCGTTGTTGCTTTTCCGAGGTGAACGCACGGGCGAGCTGGCGGCACTCTTCGGCTTGTCTAGCAGCATCGGAGATAGGTGGACACTCGGAAGCATCAGGACGGTAAGGAAGTATGGTATCAATTGTATGGGAGGGCTCACGTCCGTAAAGAAGAAAGAAAGGTGAGAATCCCGTGGTGGTTTGTATTGCGGTGTTATATGCGAACGTGACGTATGGGAGAACACGGTCCCAGTTGCTATGATCAGATGCCACGTACATTGAGAGCATATCACCTAGCGTGCGGTTGAACCGTTCCGTTAGTCCGTTAGTCTGCGGGTGGTATGCTGTCGTTTTCCGATGAATGACGTGGCATTCCGAAAGCAGAGTTTCGACGACCTCGGAAAGGAAAGCGCGGCCTCTGTCACTAAGGAGCTCTCGAGGTGCACCATGTCGAAGGATAAAGCGTTGCAAAATGAAAGAGGCGACATCCTGAGCTGTAGCGCTCGGTAAAGCGGCTGTTTCGGCGTAGCGTGTTAGATGGTCGACCGCCACTATAATCCACCGATTGCCATCTGATGTCAATGGAAGGGGGCCATAGAGGTCAACGCCAACGCGATCAAAAGGCTTGGCAGGGCACGGAAGTGGCTGCAATTCGCCAGTAGCACGTAGTGGTGTTGATTTACGTCGCTGGCAGTCAGGACAGCACTGCACGAATTTACGTACAAAATTGTACATGCCGCGCCAGTAATAGCGATGGCGAAGGCGTTCATATGTTTTGAACACTCCGGCGTGGCCACATTGTGGATCATCGTGAAGGGAGGCGCATACTTGCGATCGTAAAGTGCGTGGAATGACCAGCAACCACCGGCGGCCATCGGGAGCGTAGTTGCGTCGATGAAGAAGTTGATCGCGGATGGCGAAATGGTAAGCTTGACGTCGGAGGGATCGAGATACTGGAAGGTTGGGCGTGCCAGATAAATATTCGATAAGAGAGGCGATCCACGGGTCACGACGTTGTTCGGTGGCAATCGAGTCGAGATTTAGCGATGACAAGGTCTGGAGGCAAGTGTTTCCGCACGTCTGATCTGGTGGTAAAGGTGAGCGGGACAGGGCATCAGCGTCAGAGTGTTTGCGTCCGCAGCGGTATACGACGCGAATGTCGTACTCCTGGATGCGGAGTGCCCATCACGCAAGGCGGCCAGAAGGGTCTTTCAACGTGGAGAGCTAGCAAAGCGCGTGGTGATCAGTTACTAGATTGAACGGGCGGCCGTATAAGTACGGCCGGAACTTTCCAAGCGCCCACACCAGAGCCAAACACTCTTTTTCTGTCACGCTGTAATTAGTTTCGGCTTTCGTCAGAGTGCGGCTAGCGTAGGCTACAACGTATTCTGAATAGCCGGGTTTTCGTTGAGCGAGGCCCGCGCCTAGCCCGACGCCGCTGGCGTCGGTGTGCACTTCGGTAGGAGCCGTCGGGTCGAAGTGGCGAAGAATAGGTGGGGAAGTGAGCAGACGGCGCATAGTAGTGACGGCAACGTCACATGCAGGGGACCAGGAGGTGAGGTCACGTCACCGCGAAGAAGCTGGGTTAACGGTGACATGATAGATGCAAAATTTCGAACAAAGCGCCGGAAATAAGAGCATAGGCCTACAAAACTGCGAAGTTCTTTCATGGTTGTCGGCTTGGGAAATTCTGCGACTGCTCGAAGTTTTGCTGGGTCTGGTAATACGCCATGCTTGGACACGATGTGGCCTAGGATGACGAGCTCGCGTGCAGCGAAGCGGCATTTTTTCAGGTTAAGCTGCAGACCAGCGTTGGTCAGACAGCTCAAAACGTGCCTGAGGCGAAGGAGGTGCGTAGGAAAGTCGTGGGAGAAAACCACGACATCGTCGAGGTAACAGAGGCACATATTCCATTTGAGGCCACGTAGCGTATTATCCATCAGACGTTCAAACGTGGCAGGCGCGTTACAAAGCCCAAAGGGCATGACGTTAAATTCATATAGTCCGTCTGGTGTAATAAATGCCGTTTTTTGGCGATCGGCTTCTGCCATTGGGACCTGCCAGTAGCCAGACCGCAAATCTAGCGACGAGAAAAATTTCGCTCCGTGAAGGGTGTCAATGGCGTCATCAATGCGCGGCAAAGGATAGACGTCCTTGCGGGTTATCTTATTTAAACGACGATAGTCCACGCAAAATCGGATAGATCCGTCTTTCTTACGCACCAGGACGACGGGAGACGCCCAGGGACTGTGGGATGGTCGAATGACGTCTCTACGAAGCATATCTTCAACTTGATCGTTGATGACGCGGCGCTCTTCAGCGGAGACACGGTATGGTCTTTGACGCAGTGGCTGGTGTAGGCCGGTGTCAACGTGATGTTTGACTTGTGATGTGCGGCCCAGTTGAGGTTGCGACACATCGAACGAACTCCTGAACTCATGCAGAAGATTCAGCAGGTCAGCATGTTCGGTGGGAGTGAGAGTGTCGGCGATGGCGCTGGAAAACGTATCATCGGACGACTCCCCGAGTGCCGACAGTGCTTTGGGGTGGTCGCAGTAGTCGTCCGGGACATCAAACAAAAACGAAGGGTCGAGATCCTGCACGCGGCCGAGACATTCCCCCGCAAGCAATGTGACAGGTGTGGAAAGCGGATTGCTTACGAACATGTTGCTTCTTCCGGCGGCAAGATCAATTGTTGCGAAAGGCAGCGGCAAAGCTCGACGACTTTTGAAGATATCGGAAGGCATAAAAAGAACTGTAGCGTCAGTGTAGGCGTTGCATGAAACGAGAACAAGGGCGAAATTTCCAGGCGGAATATCGGTATCTTCATGAACGAGCAACTTCGGCGGCTGACGAGGAGCGTCCAGTAATGGGACATCACACAAGGGTGAAAACTCAACTTCGGCGCGTGCGCAGTCTATGACGGCATTATGGCGGGATAGGAAGTCCCACCCGAGGATGACGTCATGCGAACAGACAGGAAGAACAATAAACTCCACGATGTAAAGAATGCCTTCGATGGAGACTCTTGCAGTGCAGGCTGCGAGAGGCGTTACTTGCTGTGCGCTTGCGGTGTGAAGCGACAGTCCCGAAAGCGGCGTCGTTACTTTGCGTAATAAACGGCAGAGATTAGCGGCAATAACAGAAACAGCGGCGCCAGTGTCGACAAGGGCGAAAGTACAATAACCTTCAACAGTTACTGCGACCACGTTAGCAGGAGAGGAGCGAGGGCTTAGACAGTTCGAAAACGGCGCAGTTCTTGCCTCTTGAACTGCGTTGCTTAGTTTTCCTGGTCAGAAGGTCTGGGCCGGCGACGCATTGGGGAGGGCGATCGCCGACGAGGAGAGGGTGTGCGTGGCGTCACGAAGTCGGGGTCGTTAGGAGGGGCATAGCGAGGTGACGAGACCGGCCCGTATTGCGCGAAGGGTTGGCTGCCGGGTTGCGACGATCGGACATAGTCGCCGAACGTCTGAGGTCGACGGCGGCAGTAGCGGGCAACGTGTCCGGGAGTAAAGCAGGCGTAGCATATCGGTCGGTTATCGCGCGTCCTCCAAGAATTGGCTACTGGTGGGGCCGCCCAAGATGCAGTATAAGCAGCCGGGTATGCGGGCTGTGAGCGCGAGGTATAGGGTGGTTGCGGAAGCCTACGCACAGCGTCTGCATATGTGAACGGCGCTGCTACAGGCTGCATCACTTGCGAGCAGGCGACAGGAGGAGCCACAGGCTGCGCTGCATACGTTAGGGGCGCGGCCACAGGCTGCACGGCTGGCGGATAGGCGACAGGAGGGCCTACCAGCTGCGCGGCACGCTGGCAGTGGGCAAGGCTGGATAGAGGCGGCTCGTGGTGCGCAACAGGAACAGCTTGGGCAACCTCTTCCGAAATAGCAGTGCGAAGCGGGGCAGGTAGACGGGTGGTGGTCTCGTGAGTGAAGGGCACTATGGAAAGTTGGCGGGCGACTTCCTCACGGACGAAGGCTCGAACTTGCTGAAGCAGCGGTGAATTGTCCGGCAGGGTGTCGAAACTGCACAGTGACTGACCACCATGCTGAGGCTGCCGAGTCAGAGTGCGTTGCTTGTTCAACTCGTCGTAGCTCTGACACAAGCTGACGACTTCGGAAACTGTGCTCGGATTCCTTGCCAAGAGCATTTGAAATGCACCGTCGTCGATGCCCTTCAGGATGTTTTTGACCTTGTCAGATTCGGGCATGGTGTCATTCACACGTCGGCAAAGGTCGACGACGTCCTCAATATAGCTGGTAAAGGTCTCGCCAGTCTGCTGAGAGCGGACGCGCAAGCGCTGTTCTGCCTTCTGCTTGCGGACAGCCGGCCGACCGAACACTTCAGCACATGACGTCTTGAAGGCGCTCCATGTGGGGATGTTGTGTTTGTGGTTATTAAACCACAATTCGGCGACGCCAGTGAGATAAAATATCACGTGGCCCAGCTTGTCGGCTTCGTCCCACTTATTGTTGGCGCTCACCAGTTCGTAGTGCTCGAGCCAGTCTTCGACGTCGGTCCCATCCGCACCGCTGAAGACCTTCGGCTCCCGTAGCCTGGGATGGCCAGGGCAGTTGAACTGGAGCGAAGGCGTCGATGTAGTGGCGTTGGTAGTCATGACAGGTGGTAGCGTGCGGCTTCGCAGCTCCAGGGTGTAGCAACGGGGATTAACAGCACCTTCCACCAAATGTGAAGAGGTTTATTAGCCGTTAAAGGCAGCGACGAGACAGCGTGATGAACCGTCCAGCGATCGGCACAGCAACGAACCGAAGCGCGAGCCGAGAGAGCCGGGCGTTGGCGATGGTGCTCGCTGCAGGCACATCTTCTTCTTCACACACTATATAAGTGCTATGAAGTGGAAGGAGTCTCCTTAACGCATTTTGCTCGACAAGTGTCACGATGAAAACGAGCCCATTCGGTGATTTGTAAGCGCATTTGGGAGGCCATCAAACTAGGTAAAAAAAGGCCGTGGTAGTGCAGCCATCGCCGCTAACAACAAAGAGGAAATTTCAAACAGCTCTAAAAATAGACAACTATGTCCATCTGGCGGAGAACATATCATGCCATTCGAGAAGCGTTCATCAGGCAACAACCAACGATAGATATTGTGCTGTCATCTGTGCGGTATTGTGAAACTCTTTATGGCCTCGCAGGTGGCGAGCGTGTGGCGTGTATCTTGGAGGCCACGCGACTCGTGCTTTACATAAAAAATATGTATACCATTCGCGCGCGCGTGTGTGTGTGCCTGTGTGTCTGTGTGCCATCTGTGAGACATTGGGAAAAACGTGTCTCGACTGCAGCACAGGGCCGTTCTAGCAGAGAGAAGTGGTCACACTGCACAGTCACTGCATTACTATAAATACGTCGCGCTTGTGCGCATGCGTGTGTGTGTGATGATATGTGGGGTTTAACGTCCCAAACCCACCACATGATTATTAGAGACGCTGTATGGGAGGGCTCCGAAAATTTAGACCACCTGGGGTACTTTACCGTGCAGCCAAATCTGAGAACATGGGCATACAACATTTCCGCCTGCATCGGAAATGCAGCCGCCGCAGCCGGGATTTGATCCTGCCACCTGTGGGTCAGCAGCCGAGTACCTTAGCCACTAGACCACCGCGGCAGGGCTGTGTGTGCGTGTGCGTGTGCGTGTGCGTGTGTGTGTGTGTGTGTGTGTGTGTGTGTGTGTGTGTGTGTGTGTGTGTGTGTGTGTGTGTGTCAAAACATATTATAAGTATGTACTTAGCGGTTGAAGGGCGAACTGGGGGCCGGATTTCGCGATCGCGTTCAACTCCTAAAGGCGAAGCTTAAGGGTCCCCCATTTTATGTGTAATCAGCAAGAACTAAACAGACCAATGACATAGCCATATAACACTGACACTTTTCATACTGGAGCGTTTAAAAATAGCAACCAAGGAACTGTAAAGATGAGTGTTCATTATTCTTCGCAACTATACACGAAGATTCTGTCATTAAGTTTGAACGAGTTCCAAAAACCTTGTTGCTATGTTTTCATTTTCACTGTTTTCAGTGTATTCGCTTCTAGCCTTCGAACAAAAGAAATTTCTCACATAAAGGCGCCCTTCAAGCGTTAACTTGATGCATCCCATATTGAAAACAAACATAAATATGTGGTAAACTAATGAGCTCACTTGCGCTGACGTAGAGCCTTTCATGCACGACAAAAAGTGATAAAATTACAATAGCCTTTGAGGCATCCGAGAAACATGAGCTAGCTTGCACCAAGTTCATTCAAACGTATGGAGGAAGCTAGTCTAGCATCATCAAAAGGACACAATATGCCGGAGCTAATAATTAATTAGAAACAAAAGTGTCCATGCCTGTGGCTTTATTTCAGAACACGTCTTACGCTTTGCCGGCATACGACGCGCTGACAAAAATTTGTGCGCTGAATGTTGTAACGTGTTCATTGCTATTTCAATATTCCTCTTTGTTTCTGATAAGTCGGAACAATGCTGTTTACGAAAGCTGCCAGAACCGGTGGCGTATAAGGCGGGCCCCACTCTTTCACTATATGCACCTTCACTGGTGCTATGAAAGGGTCTTCACATGCATTTGCAAACTAATTAACGTGCAGTAAAGCTACAGCCGATAAGACTAGTGCGATTCACCAATGATGCCCGCGTATGGTAAATATATCGCACATGCTTTCCACATCTCGTCATGAGCTCCGAATTTCTTTTTTTTTCTGCTAATGTGTTTTCCGATTCGCAATTTTACTACAGTGGCGACATCAACATTTCTATCTCACTTACACGCATTTTCATTAAGGCTAAGCTCGGTAGGAAAAGATTTCTGGTTGAGAATGACGTCGGTATTGAGTTGGAGCAATAATCACTGCACAATAATAAACGCCTATGAACAGCCTCTTCCTTTTCAAAAATATCTACTAATGAGTCATCATGAAAATACCCAATCGTCACACCTTTCAATCAGGCGTGTTTTGCTTTTTTCGGTGTTTTATGTATGTTTTACTTTGTGTATGTTTCATGTGTTGTTTTGTTTTTGTGTGCGAGTAATTGTCAGTGCATTGGATCTCTCGTAATTTAATACCTGCTGGGCTTTTACGTCTCAAAACCACTATATTATTGTCAAAGACGCCTTTGCGGAGGACTCCCGAAACTGCGATGAGCTGGAGCTTTTTAGCTTGTGCACCTATGTCTAAGTACATGACCCACTAGCATTTCACCTTCATTTAAATGTGGCCGCTTCGGTCGGGATTCGATCCCACGACCTTAGGGCCAGCAGTCGAGTACCATTATCATTAGACCACAATGGCGGATTCTGTTGTGTTTTGCTGCATTTTGACGGCAACATTTCGTGGTTAGAATTCTAGCGGCAATTTTAGAAGCTTGTAATTTGATATATGCATATTGGCTTTGTGTTGTTTGCACGAATGT
The DNA here is from genome assembly GCF_043290135.1 of Rhipicephalus microplus. Lineage (NCBI taxonomy): Eukaryota > Metazoa > Arthropoda > Arachnida > Ixodida > Ixodidae > Rhipicephalus > Rhipicephalus microplus. The sequence goes on from NC_134703.1 coordinate 19,141,480, forward strand.
AACAACGCTTCACGCTGCGACATTCTGGGTTCCTAATGCGGAGAAATTGTGCAGGATGCGTGCGAGAGGCTGCAGCTTCCCCCACGGCCTTCATTTCTCTTTTCAATCGCTATGCCTTTCACCAAATGACTCTGGCAGTTTTAGCTGTATTTATTCTCGTTGTCCTCTTTTTTCCTCTCTCTCTCTCTCTCTCTCTCTCTATTTCTCTATCAATATTCTTCGTGCATTGAAGCAAACCTGCCCATCACAATATGATAATATTTTACGGACCGAAAAGCATGATACGATTCTGAGGCATGGCGTAATGGTGGGCTCCAGAAATTTTAGATCACGTGGTGTACTTTAACGTGCACTGGCATCGGATAGCACACGAGCCAATACCATTTTGCTTTCATGTAAAGGCGACCATAGAGCCTCAGATCAAACCCGCGTACTTGAGATGGTCATCCAATGCGCATTCTTTAGCGAAAAATTGTATACGGACCACAGGAGAGCCTCCGAAATTGTCTTTTCCGCCATATGGTAGCGAACAGTCTGATGTCGACAGCACTGCACTGGCCGCACATTTGACACAACAGTGTTCCCGACAGTGGACGGGTCACCACTAGATGGTGCAGAGACGGAAATTTTGGCACGCGCTCATGTTACTTGTATGCTGCTGCTCAAGGGCGCAAACACAGTTGAGAGCAACATGAGAGGCAACACTGAAATTAGCTTCTAAAATGATAGCTGCTAAACGAAAACGTATTGTGCAAAAGTGTTCACAAGACTAAGTTCCCAGCCGGCAAGGTGTGTCTTGTAATCGAATATGTCACATTGATATCGGCACATTACCAGTAATCACTGATTAAACACCAATGCGCTAGACTCATTCAAGTTGCTCACGAAGGTACAATCTTTTAGTCGTTGTGAAGCACGCGGGAAAAAAAACAAGCATCCACTTCGCCCTTTCGTTGAGCTTGACGCAGTCGAATAAAAGATGTTCAATAAGTCCCGTCATCTTGCTCAACAACAAGTAATTTGAACAAAAGCTCGAATGAAAATTCCTTCCAAATAATTCTATACTGCGTCTTGTAAGAGTGCGCCGTCTCAAGTAGTTCTGTATACATTAAAGACTTCTTTCTACTCAGGATAACAAACCTGACGATGAGAAACCGATGATGCTGATGTCTGCTCTTACGTCGCTAAACAAATATAATTGTGAGCAACATCGTAGTGGAGGACTCCGAAACTATTGACCATCTGGTGATCCTTCACAACGTGCACTGACACCATAACAGTGCACGGTCCTCTACCATTTCGCCTCCACCGAAATGAGACCGCCGTCACGGGATCAAATCCATGACCTTTGGGTCAATAGCCGAGCACTGTCACCACTGATTCACCGTAGTCGGCAGAGAGATCCTTATATGACAATAATAACGAAATAGACGAGAAACACCACACACGAGATTATGATGGTAGTGGTTGTTGTTGTCGTCGTCGTCGTCGTTGTATTTGTAACTTTATTATTATTATTCAGAATTCAGTCATTTTAGGCCCTTACGGAAGTTATGCACTAGGTTATGCACAAGATGCCGTTTTCTCCAACGTGAATGTGCGACTGTGATCTGAAACAGCATTTTGAAACCCAGCAGCCACTAAGCAGATCCAGAAAAATTTCTTAAGCACATGTAACCATGGCTTTCGAGGCATACATATCCATCGAAGAACAGATAAAAGGGTTGAGAGACATAGCACAAGGACACTGGTTTCACGCTCCAGGAAGATGAATGCCGACCTTACAATAAACTTAATAGTGACAAAACTTGTTATATAATGCAGAATTGCTTCCAGAAGCAAACTCGACGTGGCGTAACCTGGACATCTTACATTCCACGATGATTGGGAAGATAAAAACTACGAGATAAATAAACTATGAGAATATCCAGATATATGGAAAAAGGCGGAACAAAAGAAAGAAGAGACGCATCGAATGCACTGCGAAATGTTTGGTCGGGAAAAACCAGCGAGCCCGACCAGCCTGCTCATCGATCGCGCAGGTTCTCGTGGAATCCCGAGCTGATTAGAATTCCGTCCAAGCGTAACCCCGCGTTTCTTTTTTGCCACTGATCCTAGTGCATCTTCGAAAGATGTAGTAAGATGCGCGTTCGAAGGGAGCGTTGCGACGAACAAAATAAGGGCAAATTCCCAAGTATTTGTTTCTGAAACACGGTTTACAAAGATATCGTTTCTTCCTTTCCCGGCTTTCCTTTCACCCATCGCGTGGCGGCCTCCGTTCGGGAACACATACGTGACGCAGATTTGCGTTTATTCCGCCGATGCGTCGAGCATCGTTTCCCTCAATGCAACTTTCCAAGCGGGCTGCCGGCGCCAGAGGCAAACTGAGCGAAGCCAGGAGAACGCGACAGGCCGGACGTCTCACTTGCAGCTAATCTTTACGCCGATTGCTTTGAGCTTTCTCGCATGCTGTCTGCTAGGTCCTATGACGCGATAAAAGGTAATACATGAGCCTAAACCTGTTAGCATACTGCGGTAGAACGAGGTCGCTTACATGAAGGTGATATTACTGTTTAAAGCAGAAGGCCTGAGATGCCTCATCAAACGCGAAATGTGACCGTTGCAGTAAGCACGAGTGGTAAAAAAAATGTGGCTGATTTCTCCTAATAGGAATCGATAAAACATCAAAGTGAAACGTGTCTTCACAGAGGTAGTTGAGTGTTTATTGAGCATTGTTTCACTACAAGGCCAAAGGAATCAATGGTACAGCATCTAAGTGCAAAGTCCCACGAAGAACACAGCAGCTTGAAACTTTCAGCGCGCACCTCAATCTGAAAGCACGCACGAAATGAGCAGGCACAAAAATAGCGCGGACTAAGAACTGTCTTAGCTGAAAACTTAAAGCGCACTGTATACACAGAAAGAAAGGCACATGAAATGAACGCTCAATATTACACAGGATAAGCGTTAATAACTATCACAACTCTTACTCCTTCGTGTGTGAGCAGTGTGCTCCTTTCGTATATGTGGCTGGGGCAGTGAACGAAGTCACTTTCGTGCTTTCCCGAATCACGAGTCTGCCGCGCAGGAGAGACTAAGCTCCGTGGAGGCGGCGCTCTTCGGAACGCGAGAGACCGCAGAGTGGGCGCAACGCACGATCATCGCGCCATCTCTGCTGATGACGAAAACGTGCTGAAGCCTCGCAGCTCTGAGGACAGCCAAACGGTGTATGGTGTATATTAATGGCGCTGTTCTTCGAGAATTCACTGGTTCGACGCCCCGCGGCAGATCCTTTGCATCTCATTTTTTTTTCTTTGCAATGTGTTAGTATATATATATATTTTACAACTTCATATCCAAGATGGAAATACGTCAGTGGAGCCGTGGTGTACCCCGGCATAAAACATTTTCGTGTTAAAAAATCATTGCGTGGTACCATGACCTATGACGTCGTCATGACATTTCTTAACCGGACGGCATGTGATCCCGTCACCTAATGACATCATCGCTTGCCCAAAAGTGAGCCGACCTTAGAGTCGGCGCAAACCGATGTTGGGTTCAGGGGATTTTGAGAATGAGGGAGGAATCAATAAAGGTTACTCGGAGGAAAAAAATAACTGCAGAGAACTGCGTAACATGCAGGCTTGTGTGACAGAACTTCGAGTACTATGATAATTGTTTATTCTAAATAATGTGTCTGTGACAAACAACAAGAATGTTATTGCACACGAAATTGTTGCTATGATGAAAGAAATAGAGAAATAGGGATAAGCAGTCAAAAACAGGAATATTTGCAATAGCAGAAAGAAACAGAGCGAACGACGGAACAACATAAAAAGGAAGCATTAAACAAATGCGCGTTCGTTTGTGTCTTCCTTTTCCTGGTTAACTCCTTTTCGCGTTTCTTCCGGCTATGTCGAGCCAACCCGTCCAAGCAACCAGACGCACGTACGATTTTCTACCCAACGTTGGGGAAAAGCGGTGGTTAGGTGGAAAGAGATTTAATGAACGAGATAGAAAGGCAGCCCTAGTCACGTACTCGCTCGAAAGTGCATGTTACGTCCGCAAACAGTCGTACACTACTTTTAACTTGAGGTACACTATCGTTTCCTTGTTTGCATTCTACGCCATCCCCGCAGATAGCCAAGGTCCAAGCATCTTGGACGGTGAAAACAGTTTAGAGTCTTGCCGGATTAGTGCTCTCATGTCGAGGCATTGGAAAATTCTGTTCAGGTGCAGATATGTTCGAAGCGTTTCAGCATCCACTTCCAAGACAAACACTCGCCATGAGCCGTGATGGAGCGCTCAATATCAATGTGCCGCATTCCTTTCGTACCACAAATCATAGCATGAATGGATTATTGCGCTATCTCAAATACAGGCTGACCTAGAAAATAACTAATGTGCGGGCAGAATCAGTCTCTCGGAGGATGGCACCGGTCTCGCATTGTTCCCAGTTTCAGTTCCTGTTATGCGAGAGTGGCCTAAATGTCTCTGCCTCGGTTGGCTGACAATAGGCAGTTTTTTTTCCCCAGTCTCTGCGCGAAGACAGTGGACGACAGCTTCAATATGACGGTGCTATTGTGGCATCTCATCCGTACGCTTACTGCGATGAATAGCCCCGTAGGGGGGAGAGGGGCGACGTGCGAGCGAAAAGCCACTGTTCGTTCTCTCATAGGAGGAAAGACACCAGAGACCATCGTCTCTTTATGAGCGGATTAGTTTGATTGTACTGTAATGAACTGCCATGCTGTGCTGTAATATCAGTCAGCCTTAAAATAATGTTAGTGTTGTTCTTGCTTCTTGATTTCAATACCCGCCACTTGTGATACAGTGGTTGTGGCGCCCGAAGGTAGCTGAATTGAATCCCCGCCAGGGCGACTGCACTTCGATGTAGGCGGAGTGTTCGAGGACCGTGTGCTTCGATATAGGTGCGTGAACAGCGAAACCCCGGGTTAAAATGTCCTAAGCCTTCCAATACGGCATATCCCATTATGACATCGTGTTTTTGGTACGTAAGACCCTAGAAATTAATACTGTGTCTGCTGATATGCTTCCGTTCCCGTTGCACACTAATGAAGCATGTCGCTGTTTTTTGTTTTTTTTTTGTTTTTGTTTTTCGCAGTTTGTAAAGTAGGCTCAAACTTTGCACAATTTGCTATAACGATGCTATCTGTTGGAGGCTCAACAACAACCACCGGTTTTTGCTTAGCTTGCAAGTGAGCTACCAAAATATAAATGCTATTTTTGAGAAGCAGCAGTCGCAACATTCCGCTTTTCTTCTCTCCGATATTTATTTCTTGAACATCTCCAGGAAACTGGGCGATATCATTGCACCTGGAACTTTTCACGTAACATTAACCCTGGAATCTTGGTCTTAAACGCTAAATTTCGCAGTACTTCATTCAATCTCTTTTTTTCTCTTTTTCTTTTTTATGATGCCTTAAACAAAAGCCGCGTGTAATAATGACGTGTTTGCTCATCTGACTATTTGCGGTTCTCTTTTTCTTTCCTTTACTTATTCCCTCCTTTTGATTTACTTCCGGTAATTAAGACTGCGAGGAACCATTGAGAAAAAAGCAAAATACTTATCAAGTGAGCGGGAACTTGTTCTTAGCAGCATGCCCTTGGAACTCGTGTGGTCTCGCTGCATGCGAGAAGAGTTAGCGAAGCGGCAAAGCGAGGCTAATGCTATTATCGGGCAACCGCGCGCAGAGCGTGAGCTGCGGGACGCTTGTCCCACCTAATTGAATATCATGGCATTACGCACCATCAAGGATTGTTCTTTTGAGAACTTTACGTATAGTACTTTACTCTTTGCACACTCACTCAGTGGCACAGACACGCCCAATGGTCAGGTAAGTGCTTCTACTGCCAGCGTTAATCAGCTCACTATGCACAAATAGGGTCCTTTATAGCGAGGGATATAAATGTCCATGTGTAGATCTGCGATCTCTGGTAGCTAGGTCTTACATGGTAGCTAAGTGTTACTTTCCTCCCTTTCATCTCAATTATGAGCTAAACAGCCAATCTGTTCTCTCTATCTCAAAAGACCCGCTTAGTTCCCGTATTACTCACGTTGAACCTTACATCTGATCAAATGATAATGCAAGTCGGCAGCTGATAATGACACTTTAGACAAAAAGGCAGCTTTCTACCTTGGTTATCGGTACCCCGTGGAAGGGCGATAACCCGTTACGTACTGCCCCACGATCTAGAGCTTAAACGCCTCCACGACACAACCACCTGCGCCTCATCTATTACCATCGTCCAAACGTGAGCCTAGCTTATACAACGGTGAAGTCCAGTGCATTGTCAAGACAGAACGACCGAAGCATCGGCGGTATGATGTACCGCTGAGCCACTGTCAACGCACTGCCTCCCCGACCATGCCGGACATATGCTTCTTTCGGAGAGCTTCGTCCTCGCGTCAAAACTGCTAGCAAGAAAATTGCACACTTACGCAAGACGTCGACGGGGGGGGGGGGTGGAAATAGGAGATCAGTCAAGGGGGGCGTGCAGACAACAGCGAACTCGGTGCACTGCGGGCTCCTTTCTCCCCGCCACATTCACCCCGGCGACGAGTGTATGCACAAGCGGCCCCTACGTCCCATCGCCGTACACATGATGTGAGGAGCCATAAAAAGGCTTCTTCAAGTACGAAGGCAGCATACGTCCAGTGAGTATACTGAGGGATGTCGCTGCGCGGGGCTTGATTTCATCACGATTTTGCCAAAAAATTTTAGTTCACTGAAAATTTTATTTCCGTGGCTGCACAGGATTACGAGACGCACAGTAGTGGAGGTCTCAGGATTTATTGTGATCTCCTGGGGATCCTTAACGTGCGCCAAATCGAAATACAGTTTCTTTTTTTATTTCGCCCCAATAAAATGAGGCAGCCGCGACGTGGCATATCCAAACGACGCCCTCAAACGTAGCAAAGAAACATCGCAGACGCTGTGCTAACACAGCAGATAGGGAGTCTGGCCTGTTGGATGCAACCGCTGCATGGGCTTCTCACGGGGAACTATTGCCTTTCTATCTACATTTTCCCCTTCCTGTAACCAGAGTCATTTCCATTAAACTTATGTATTCGCATGCTGATACATCAACGCCGATGCTTTAAATGCAGTGTCAAAACTCCGCGTTCATGTGCGTTTATTCATTTCAGATGCGCCAAGTTCCTTTTTATTAGGTGCAAAGCTCCTAAAGGCGTGGGCCTGTCCATCTTTTGTATGTATGTATGTGACCGTTTACAGTTCCACTTTTGCAGACTGCCCACTACTTCGTCTTTGCAAACATGGCAGTACGCCCCATCACCGATCCACCACTTCAATGACCATAAAGCCATTATAATGGAGGGGGAACGGAAGCGACGGATAGCTACCACTTAAGAATAATAAAATATCTTGTATAAATATATACAGTGTTCGTCCCGTCTTTGATAACGTAGTGGGCGTTATTCGCGGATGGTTCACGGTTTAGCGATGAAACCCTCCAGCGCTTCGCCCGACTCTTCATTCACTCCATGATTATGCTGTGATTTTTTAATCCAGTCTTTTTCCTTTTCGCTAATACATATACATGCAATAAACGTTTTGTGGTTTCTTTCTGAAAAATGTTGGATCGTGAACGTCTGCGTTTTTTTTTTCATGACGGCAGCCCGGATGCCACCGCTATTATTTATTTATTTATTTAGTTAGTTAGTTAGTTATTTTTTTATTTATTGAAAACTCAACTGCTCATCGCCAGAACGGGTCCACTGATATAATAATCAGTGATGAATAAAATCTCATATATTAATTTGAAGGCAAAATAGATATTATATGAGAGATATAATTAGATTTAATATGCAAATGTTGATACCGTAATTAATTTAGATAACCCAGTGACAACTCAAAATCTATCCGGTTATCACAGTGGAAGGGCATGACAATTCATAGACCCTGCTACTTTAAAATACAAGGCGCACAACAGTCTTGAGAGATGACATATAAAGACTGGTTAACAAGCAAAAGAAAAAAAAGAAGTGAAGGTAACGCTTTTTTTTTTTTGCCGTTCTAAAGCAAGTATCACACTGAACGAAACGTCGTGTGAGGACACTGTGCGGGGTGGCGTGAAAAGAAAAGCGCACATGACGGCTGCATCGTACGTCGTTGAACGAATGGGCACGCTTCCCTTTTTGTTTTTGTCACTGAAGTTATATATTCTTACTCTTCCAACTTTCTTGCATTTCCTATCTACGGCAAAGGGTCGAATAGCACCGTCCTACGTCAGCGCCATTTCTCTTTCACGACCAACGGCCGTCTTACACGCTCCGAAGCAACTACGCCCTCACCCTCTGTCCTCGTTCCGACCTTTTATTCTCGACTTACCGCTGTAGCCAGTTCGTCTTCATAGGATGCAGCCACTTTTTACACACCCAGCCCATGCGATCTCTGGCAGCTGCTGCAATTTTTCATCGGCATGGGAAGCTCAAGAAAAAAAAAAAGGAATTCATCTAAGGAACGGAGCGCTGCGCCCAGATGTTGAGGAACCAACCAAACAACCAATCAAACATACAAAAGCCAGGACACCAAGTAACTGAGCGTAACACACTAACAAATGATAGGAATTAAGAGAGAAGGGAGGGAGAGCGATAGCGACGAGTGCTGATTTCCGTGAGGACAACTGTAAAGGCCGGAAGCAACTCTTCGCTTGGCATCCGCAGAGTAACTTTTCGCGATTGGTTATGAATGCTCTTCGATCAATGCCGCAGTGCGTAATGACATTGCTCATTAGTCTCAGAGCACTGGCAGTGCTTCCGCGATCGGTGCATTTCACCGAGATGTGTATTCGATGTCCTTGAGAAAACGATGGAAGGAAGCTTCCGAAAAGCCTCCAAGTGCTTTCTTGGCAGTGACTCGAGGTCGTCGCTATAGATTTCGCGTGCATTGTATACGCTCTGTCCGTCCATCCGTCCGTCCGTCCGTCTGCCTGTCTGTCTGTGTGCGGGTGTATGCATATGCGTGTGTGTTATTATTTATTAGTAACGTGCAGGATACACATTAGGGGAGGCCATAGTAAACGCAATATTGATGTTACATTTCAAAAAATGAAAGCAGCTTCACAGTAGTGGTGTCAAGTACAAAGGATGAATGGAGATGGGCAGCCTTCTTTGTTTCTCTTCGGTTTCATTCTTCTCTCTTTTCTCCTGTCTTTCTTTTTTTGTGCTCTTCTTTTCAGTTTTTCCTGGGCTTTTCATTCTCTTTATTTATATTTATTTCTTTCTTTCTTCCTCCTAACTTCCTTTCTTTTTTTTCTCTTTCTATTTCTTGCTTACTTCCTATTTCAGTCCTTTTACGTAGTTTTTGTATTCATGTTTCACTCGCCTTAGCAGTATCAAGGCACTCGAAGAACAAGAGCAAGACGACTTTAGCGTGAGCACGCACCGAATATGATAAGTTGGCTACATTTAGCTTTTCCCTGAGTTGAAATAATCATCAGGACACTCGAATAAGAAGAGATGGAAGACTTCTTTTTGGCTTGTGTGTGCACTGACTATAATGTGCGACAACTAACTCTGTTGCATGGGTGTTCGCCTTTCGTTACGACGAGCGACGAAGACAGCCTGCCCCCTTGAAGTGCTCCGCGTTTAAAAACATGCCACTTTCTCCGACTCAAGTAGCTCGGAACATTATGCCTCATGCATTCGAAAGGTTTCATGAAGCTTATCGAGGGTTGGTGCAGTATCGTCCACTCATCTAAAACACATCTTGCTAGCCAGAAGAACACTATTCCCATCTAATTATTGCTTTGTGACACTTCCTCCATTACCTCCTAAACTTACTCTGCGCTGAATGCGTAAAACCAGTCCGCCGGAAGAAAGGTTGCTGCTTGTTCGTCCAAACTTTCTTGAGCTATAATATCCTTTGATCAGAAGCGCGTTACGAAGACGCTCAGCCGTAAGGATTCAATGACGTCGACAGCTGTCACTGGATACACGGCGCTCCAGAAACTGTGACTAAATGAGCCCGAGGCGTGACGAAAGAAGGGGTGAAAGTTTCAAGAGACGCTGATGATCCTATAGCTGAAGGAACAAACACAGGGCGTCACCATGCACACGGAAAAGGACGCTGTGGTCGGGGCTCACAAAGGTCCCAATTAGGGCGGAAAGATTGGATGAGGACGAAAGGAGGATGGCAAAGGACGCTTCTAGATTGCAGAATACGTCCACTGCGCATCTGGGACAACGGTCCATGATTAGGATACGTTGTTCAATACCCAGGCATGGGGAGACTGCGTTCCTACTTGCTCGACACAAAACTGCAAATGCACCGTGTGTCTCGGATGTGGTCAGCAGAACTGCGTCCTATGCAGCCTGCGATGCTTATGAGAACTTGACTGCTGCGAGGAAAAAAACATATTGTTGTCGCACATCCATGAAAAAGCAAGCCACACGAAGTAAAATTGGGCGAAGGGGAATAATAAAATCTGACTTATAGGAAGGTTAAAACAACAACACAATAGATCACGATACTTGCGCAACGAAGAGCGAGCAGGCGATAACGACAGACATCACCCGGCTCGTTGTATAACTTCGCCATTTGTAAACAGCGTCTCGCCAACAGCGCATGCATGAGGCAGAAGGAAATGTAAGGGGGGGGGGATACACTGAGTATCGTGGAAACGCGGCTGGAACATTGCCAGGTCACAAAGGGCGGCGTCTCTTGGTGCCTGCAACGATGGCAAAACAACACGAAAAAGTAAGCAGGCGCACCACTGTGTTTGCGAGATGTCCTTGTCACATACATCGCTTTGCCCTCAACAACAGCAATACGCCCTTCTTCCTCGAGGCGTAAAAGCGCCATACATGCATACGCTCCTCCTTTTATTTGTGTGCTAATGAGGAGGTGTGAGCTCTAATGTCACCCGCTTCATGTACAAGCATACTGCAGTGGTGCCTCTGTGGCATTTCCCGCTTCTCACTTTCCTACAATACCCGTTCTCGCACGCTCAGATGTTACTCCGTGGCTAAGACATACGCCTTGTCACCAAAAATTATTTTTAGAGAACTTTGACAAAGCGCCAGCACATTCATGTGGCAGCAACGTTCATGTGGGGGGGGGGGGGATTATAGGCGAGGATGTATTCGAGTTTCTGGTGTTGACGCCTGTCGACTAGTTTCGCAGAACTATATATAGTCACTGTCAGACTACTGATGGTAAAAAAAAGAACTATCGATAGCGCTAATGTAGTAAATCTGATGGTACTACCGATAGTATCCAATCAACCTCGTGAACTTACTTCAGCATGAACTTAGTTGCCCGAGCGCATGACATATGGTCAATTAGGCTCATGGGCAAGGAAATCGACTTACTTCTGTTCATTCCCCAGAATGCTTGGAAGACATAATTAAGTTCAGCTGCTCATTTGTAGCTAAAAGGCAGACGTTAGATATGGTGGAGCTGCGCTACTTTAAGATAATACTACCTTTGCGGATTTTAAATAAACGTTTTCAAATAATAATTGCTGGGGTTTCCTGTCTTGGAGCCAACCTGTCAAAACCTTAGTAGCTGTCAAAAGCAACATGTAACTGGTTACTTCTGAATGTCAATTTTTATGCACATATTTGGGCATTTTCGCAGCAAAAATGAATTATTTAATTCCTGAAGATATCGTTCCCAAATTAAACAACAGGCTTTTAGCAATGTTATGACAATATCGCAGGCCAATAAAACCATATTTATTTCAAACACAACCAATTGTATTCTCAATATCAATGCCAACAACGGTGCTATTGTTTTTGCTATTCGTAATACTGTAGTTTCCCGATAGCAGTGATATGGATGGTTTGTTTACGCTTTACATGACACTTTATGACACGTGTTCATTCTTACCTCCCCAAGACTTTCTTATTTTCTTTTTATTCACAAAATGCCTGTTCCTTCTTCACAGGTATAATTCGTCAACACCCCCCTCCTTGCCCTGCTCTCTCACAAAAGTGTATCCAATATTGCCCCTCCCCGTCCTTTGTTAGGATGGAGGTGAGGTTACGAAGTATTGACACACTAGCGCGAAAGAAATCAGTTCTGTTTCAGCCTTGAGGAACACAAGTCCGCTTGTCGAAATGTCAGCTCGACACAACCCCTAATTACGGATTTTAAACTATGAGTAGTTTTAAAATATATCGACGCCATGACCACGGCCGCTGGATGTGTTATGACAGTCAATATACCGATAGTCTTTCATCACTACAGTGTACACTCATTTCTCCGGCGTGAACGACTTCAGACGGCGACGTTCTTGCCCGAACTCGTGGTATTTCGACGCGCTCACCGTCTACAAACCCACAACCCGTTATAGCGCGTGGGATACAGGCACACAGCCTCGCTGCAAAAATACAGCAATATGCAATGACTTCTATAGACGTAACCAGAAGATCCACATGTGTCACAGGTCCCGTTAATTAGGGAGGCGATCGCCAGGCTAATTCCAAGGGCCGAAGTATCGGCCCCCCCCGAACCGCACCACGAAAGCGTGGACAATTTAGAAGTGGTCCTTTTTGGCGCGCCAGCGGACGCCGGCTGTGGCCCAAAGAACAAGTCAGAGCCGAGAGTTGATAAACAAAACAGAATTATATTCTCAATAATGGCAGATCAAAAACCAATACTCAAGTATGCACACTCCACAACAGTTGAATACAATATGTCACCCATCAAACAACGTACTACACGGTACAATCAGCCACACTCGAAACAACGGACACTGACAACAATACACACTACAATGGAGTCGCATGCATTGAACAACCAAGACACTTAAAGACTATAGAGATAGAAAACCTATTCAATCCATAGTTCTTGGAACAAAAGTCTGGATGATACTCTTCCGAGAATCACTCACTCAAAGTCCAGCGTTGTTGTCGTTCCGCTGCCCCCGAAGTTTCTCTTCCAGGAAGCCACGCCGAAGTTCCTCTTCCAGGAAACCTCTGTCGTTCCGCTGCCCCCGAGGTTTCTCTTCCAGGAAACCTCACGTCTTCACTTGGCCGCTCTCTAAGCTTCAGACTTCTTCGCCGGAAACACGTCGGCTTCACAAACGCAGCTGTTGCCACGCGTCTTCGCTCGATAGCGGTAAACACACACTCTTGCCTGTAGCTCGAGTCGTCACCCCTCAGGTGGAAATTATCTTCTTCCGCTTTGTCTCTACGACAAAACCTTCGCCGACTACACGGCGGAATCCCTACGCGCTCTTGCGCTAACTTTCGTCTTCTCCTGATCTATCGTCTCGGCTGCTCGATTAAATACCTTCCGCGCGAGATTCCAGAAAGTTCTCATCATATCGTCGGCGCGATGCGCAGCGAAGGCTGGGGGAAAGGTCGAGACGATACGAGGGCCGTCCGCGACGGATGACTCAACCCGGCATCACCACGCCCCTTTCCGTCTAGAAATTTCGAGGGCTTGCTCGGCCGCCAATGTGGGGTGAGGAGGTTCGTCGGCGAACCTACTCTTCCGAGGGGAGGGGGTCGCCGCTCGGGGAGTCTTTAGATGCTTGTTTTCTCTTTTTTTTATCGTTGACCTCGCGGCGGTCACTCCGGCGTTTCGTCGCGAGAAGTTGGCGGCGCGCCCTTTTTGAGCGCTCGTTTTGTGACATCGTGCAACAAGGCGTGTTCAGATTCTCGGCGCGTTTTAACAACAACGACAGCCTATTTTCGAGGCGCCATTCAACTATACGCCAAAGTTAAATTATTAAGTGCCTTATCCCTCTAGGGCGCTAATTATGGCGCGCTTTCTGCGAATGTAAAATTCACATAACATCATTTTTAGGCACTCAATATTATATTCCAAGAAGAAAATGAAGTAGTGTGTTGTTTTGTGAGTGTCAGCAATTGAGCAAAGCGTTGTAATTAATTGACATGTAATTGAGTACCCCATCATTCTTCAGTTATGTTTCATTTAGAAGTAAAAATGAGGATATCATGGGCTCTGAATGTCTGCGCAATTAGTTGTTAGTTGCAATCATTTTGAGAACATAAAATCAATTTTGACGTTGGTTCTGAAACGCGGCAAGTGTCACCCGTCAAACATCATGGTGCTCTCACCAAAGTGATTGGTTTCAGTCATATGCAACACAATGAAGTTTATTTATGCTTGTTGGCTATGCAGAAAGTTCTAATTAATCTGATGAACAAAGTATATTGTTCTCCTTTGGCCGCAAGTTGACACAGATAGCATACATAAACGTACAGCGACTACCACTGGAAGAATTATCAACGAGAATGAGGTATGCTTTGACCGTGAAAAACGTTGATACATCATTTCTGCAGTAAACCTTTGTTCACTCTGCAGACTCCTTTTTTTCAGTTTACAACAAGGGTCCAAAACCTACGTTCTGCGCACCTTTTGCCAGTGGCCCACGAACCACACGTTCTTGCCTCCATCCTCCACTTTTCGCAAGGCACCCTCTGCAGTCACCATGTGTTTAAATAGAATCCTGGAACAAAAACTGCATATTTCACAGTCGGTGTCAACATTTCAGTCATTACGGAGATCGGCATAGATGTATATCGAGCCCTGAGGTCCAATCAATATTATCAATAAGAGACAATGAGAGAAATAGATGAAAATTAAAAGGCAGGATAGTTAACCTGATAAAAGAATTGGTTTGCTATCCTGCACAGTGGCAGAGGAATAGGGATCGGAAAGAGAACAGAGAGTGAGAGAGAGAACAAATAGAAACTAAAGCACACACACACGCATGCAAGATGCTCCGATCAGAGTCGTTATGATTGGCAGATTGGATGCGGAAAGAGCAGTAGCACCTGCACAGCCTTATTCTGTGACGTTAAGTACTATCTATGGCACGGGATTACTTCATCCGAAAAAGCTTAGTCGTCCAGTTGATTGAGCACATTGCAGAGCAACTGTCTCTGCGAACAGCATTGTGGACATTCTCACAGAATATGCTTAATCGTTTCCGAGTGGCCGCAGTGGTCAGAGGATATAGTGTCGGTCATTCCTATGCGAAACGCGTATGCATAAGTGAATGCAAAACCCAACCATAACCCACACAGTACGGCTCGGCAAAGTCCTGGAAGAATTCTTAGTCTGAAAGTTGAGCCTAGGACATATAGTCATGCATGTTTGAAGTGTGGGTCGTTCCACTGCGACGTGGTGAGTTGGCAAGCAAGCATGTGAAGCTGCCGTGCAGCGTAAGTTTTCAAGGCTCTATTATTATCTTAATGTTTTCAGTAATGGATCATGTATGAATTTGAGAACAGCCGTCTTTATAGAAATGGTAACGTTATCCAACAACCCTCCCCCCACCGCCCTCTCACTCCAACGCTCTTTAATGCCTCGGCTCTGGTGCAGCCAACTTTCGGAACTCCAGGTGAGATGACCATGAGACCGTAGTTACAGCTTCGCGAAAAATCAACCTACCTTCTTCATTATGGCAATCTAAGATCATCAAATTACCCTTACGCAAAACAGATACAAAATAAAAAAAACATCAATGATATAATGGGAGATGCTAGTCTGCATTAGAATTAAGCATAATGAAAAGCGCGGCTCGAAGTTCAAGCATGTCTCGCAGCCGCGAAACCCAGAGATGTAAGAAGATAATTTCTAGGAAAAAAAATGTAGTCGCGCGATAAAACGAAAATGAAATTCTGGCGGGTCTTCCTTTGGCACTTTTACATGAGAACTAGTAGATATACGCCGAACCTTTGAAATTGCGATGCAAATCAGTACACGTTAGTTTTTTTTTCTAGATTTTGTGGTATTTCACTTTTTGGTCAAAGATATATTATTCGGGATAAATTCAGCCTCGCAGGCTGATTAGCGTGCAGTCTTCGCTCTTTCCGAAAAATGGCAGCTCAATGTACAAAGTCAGCAGCGCTCATACAGCAGGGAAATCTCGACTATGGGTCATGGCAGCGTGAAAAGTTTAAGCACAGTAACATTATTGACAGATAGAAATAAGTATTTACCACAAGAAGGCCGGCTATTAAAGTTTAATGACTCATCTCTCCCTCAAAAACTGTAACATGCGCGTTGGCACCGCACGCAGCATCAACGGGCCGGGGTCATCCAGAGAAATCAGCACACTCTGCATAATTAAAGCCCCGAGTCGTCCCGGTTTGCAAAAGCCAGATAAAACTTTACAGCAATCAACTGCGCGTTGGCGCGTCGTCTTATGCAGTCGCAGTCACGTCCGCTGTGGCTCGACCGGTGACTCAACAAACTGGACCTTCTCGCATAGGAACAATCTGTCCTTGTTTTGCAATAGCGAGAGTATTAGCTGTCGCAAGGCGCAGCTCCTTCGACACACTTCTTGCTTTTATTTTTGTCGTGGTAATTTTTTTCAGAACGGTGCAAAATTGTTCATTTAATCGTTCTTCGAGACTCCGTATTAATTCCGAACGCTAGCTGCTTTTTATTTATATTTTTCTCGTTTCCAATAAAGCGGCGCTTAATTAAGTAAGCAAGGCCCCTTCTGCAGATCCCTAATTCTCATTAAGGTAGAAATTTGGGCTTTGCTTAGGGCCACTTTCTTGTCGTCTACTGCAGTTTCTTTTGTCGTGTAAAAGTGCATTGACTACAAGCACTTCAGTTCATTGTATTCTAACATTTTTCCTTTTATATTCCGCATATTAGTGGGCCTTAAACGACTGGTCCAGCCTACCATGACAAAGAAGTTTTAAGTAAATGCTAGGTACGTCTACTTATCCACTTTTTTTGCGTTATGTATGATTTGAACTGTCATTGTAGAAGCACGAGCTCCCTGCTTTGTACGTCATGGATTCCCAGAGGCCACCAGTGCGAGATTCTATAAATCATTAGAATAAAACAATTTATCTAGGGCACAGATAAAACCGGATAGATGTAAAAAATACTACGTTAAAGTTGATGCGAGAAAACGAGGCCAAATTGAGCGTGGCCCTTTTCTATATAAAAGCATGAAAACTTGTCTTTAATTCGATAATTAACAAATCGGCAGCGCATGCCACCGTGTCTGAAACGAAGAAGCGTAGGGTATGAATATACGCCCTTCCTCTCCCCTTAGAAATAATAAACTAGCTTTGTCCCCGATGGTAATTAACATCATCATGCTTAACTATTTTTTATTTATAATACTGCTACTCTCTTTCAAGAGCGTGAAAGTTGGGCAGTACAATGATTTTTCACGAAAAATAACGAAAAGAAATACAGTTCAAAGCAAACACAACCATATCAAAAGGACATGAATATCGTCAATACAATCGAAGACTTCGGGAGTTGCACAATGCTAATACTTCGCATAGAATAAACACAAAGTATAATACAAATTCTAAATGTTATGCAGTGTTCAAATCAAACTGAATGTAAAAAAGATGAAAATATATGATGCTTTGGTAAGGACTGGACGGATGTAATTACGATACCTTTAGGATCGGTACTGAAAACGTATTTTAAAAAAACTTGAATTGTAAACACTGAGAGCTTGTTTGAAAATGTTCAAGCTATTGTTAAGTGCAGGTATGAACAAAGAAAAGGTAACTGAAAATGTGTCACTTTATCGATACCGTAGATGGATCTGGGTTGGTGGCTTTTCATACTTAGCTTCTGTTACGCGCACACAGTTTTTTTTGTGAAGTAAATCCAGATAATAATTCTGTGTTGGTGATAGTAGTATCAAGTTTATTCTCTTCTGCTAATGTGAGCGGGAAGGATGAATACTTAAATGTGTCGTTTTTACATACGCATTATCTCAATGTGTGTGCATGCTTGTAACGTGTTTGTCGGGCCTAAGAACGTGATACGTATTCAGAAGTATCTACCTCGCATTTATTTTTGAGTAGTTAGAACGAACATTTTGAGCTAGCGTGTTTCACTCTTGTGAACGGTGTTAGTAAGCCGGACTAGATTAAAAGATCTGTTGGCGAGTATAAGCGTCTGTATTTGTTGTGGATGAACCTTACATCTTTCCTTTGTATTGCTTTCAGTTATCCTATGTTGGTCTGCGTATGCGGAAACCACACTTTGTTTGCGTATTCGAGAACTGGCCTTGCAAAGAATGTGTAAGCCAACAGCCTCATTGATGTTGAGAGCGCTATAGACGTCATTTTAGAAAAAATACTTTGCGCAGTGCCTTCCAAGTAATATTATCGATTGCTTTGTCTCATTTATGATCAGAAATAAGTGCATCTTCTAGGTATTTATGTACTTCAACTATGTAAATCATTGTGTCAATATTTGTGTGTGTAGTTGGACGATTGTGTTTTTCTGCTTGCAGTCAATATCCCTGATTTCTAGCACCTATTTAGAGCCATTTAGAGCACCTATTAGCTAAGACGGCTAAAGAATCGTTAAGTCTAATATGATAATAGTAATGACTA
Organism: Rhipicephalus microplus; assembly: GCF_043290135.1. Lineage (NCBI taxonomy): Eukaryota > Metazoa > Arthropoda > Arachnida > Ixodida > Ixodidae > Rhipicephalus > Rhipicephalus microplus. The sequence continues at coordinate 19,159,838 of NC_134703.1, forward strand.
ATTTCTCTATAAATGACACAGTCATCCGCGAATAAATTTATATTGCAAGCAACGTTATCTGTAATACCATTGATGTAGATCAGGAGGAGCAGAGACCCAAGTACAGAGCCTTGAGGAACTCAGGATGTTACTGCAACTGTATTAGAAAACATTTGTTCGCAAAGTACAAATTGTTATCTGCTAAATAATAAACCTTTTAATAACACTATGTACACGTCTGCATTAAGGGAAGAAATAATGTACGCGGATTTCTCGGGGGAAAGAAACGTGCCAGTTGAAAAAAAACTATTTCGACCTTGTCTAGAATTAAAATGAATTTTTCGAGAACCTGCGAGCTGTATTCTGAGAAATGGCATTATTTTATGGCTTCGTGCTACAAATGAGTGGTTGCCAATTGTTTCCTTTTATTGACTTTCATCCACCTTGCAAGCTAGCATGAAATTGGTTCCACTTATTGAACGGATGTCTATCCCGACTCTTAGATCCATTCAGGTTGTAGATTTAGCATCAGCTTCACGGTTGTCTCTTCTTTCGTTTAATTTTTTTTATCAGCTACAGCCGATCTCATTGATGCTCAGTGAACCACAGAGAATAATAACACAATAGTTGTGAGGATTTAATGTTCCAAAAGCGCAATATGATCATGCGCATAGAACATGATGAGACAATGGCTAAATAATTATAGCTAAAACATAACAGGCAGCGAGCCAGTTGAAGAAAATTAATATACCACCACCATACAAGCGCCTAAAAGCTTCCCATAAACCAACGGTCCACCCATCTGATATATGTGGGAAGCGACACATGATCTTCAATGTTCACATTGCAATGCAGAAGTGCAACCTGTAGAGCTCGGCAGCCGCATCACCAGCATTATGTAAGAGAAGCTCGAGCTGGACGTTGTTGCTGCTGGAACTGGCTATATGTGAACTCTCGCTTCTCCCAGTCACTGTTGCCTGCGCTGTCGCTACCCGAGTTACACTTCATCACATTGTGTAGCATTACTGCTTCGAAACTGGATCATACGATTGGATGGCGAAAAAACATGCATCATGGTAAAGACAAATACCTATCTGCCTGGCTCAGGTTAAGGAGTTTATCCCAGATAAGTAACTTTTCAACGATGACACCTGCTGCATCATAGTACCCCCAGTGTCCGCAAAAAAAAAAAAGAACTTGCATTCGATGAACTGTAGATTGAAGAATGTGTGGCTTAAACGAGCTGTTTTTATTGAGATTAGACGGCCGCCTCTGGTAAGTACAGAAGGATTACGCTAAGTGTGAACAACAGAGGCTCGCCGATTGCCTTAACACTTATACGAGTTCGACAGCAAATTTGGCGACGTCCTATTCAGCGGTTGCTGCCTGTTAGAGGCTGGACAGTCACGAAGAAATTCTCTGAATAATGTTAGAGTCTGCGACGTATCCTCTACGAATTTCACAATAAAAAGACATTCCTGAGTTGGTGTGGCATTTGAAGGTAAGGGCAAAGTCTGATGTGTCTGAGCAACCCGTCGGTGTAGACGACGTCTTTTCGCTGAAACCCATTTTGGCAGGTGCTTAAAGTAGCCAAAATATCAAAGAACTGTGAATGGGACATACTTCACAAGCTCCAGGCGATCCGCACGTCGTGCCAATTTGGTCGTTAGAACGCCTGCAGGATGAACTCTATTCCCAGGGCAGGGCTTATTGTTAGATCTCAGGTGACTGAGTCAACGTCACCCATGTAGGCCTTCACGAAGCACGTCTGCAGACGTTCGATGTTAGCCCGTGTGACAGTATTCCAGGAAGTGTGAAACAATATATGCCACGTACCACAGTGCACCTGCGAGGAGTTGATTCAAAAGCGCCATGTTGAGTAACGTAGAGTGAGAGGGGCGTACGAAGACGGAGTCGTAGATATCGGGCATAATGAACTACCGCGTTTTATCATATATAAGAAGAGGATCATACTCTGTGATGTCTTGTGACTACGACTTGTTGCGATGCTACATCTGGATCACCTGAAAGTCGTAGTCGCTCGCCCGTATCAGGTTCTCAACAAAGCCTTCCGTACTGGTCGGAAGGGCGATGGGGGTCTCCATAAACACCCTCGTTGTGATTACGGTCACGTTGCTGAAGTGACGCCGCAGTTTGTCAACGTCACTCGAATCGAAAATCCAGCTTGACAGCAAGTCCCTGAGTATGGGCTTTCTAATAGTCATGAAGATGGCAACGACTTGATCATCTTTCTCGGGCGTTACGAGCTCTTCAGCAGTGAAATGATCCCACATCTTTTTTCAAGCTTACAATGGTTTCCATGCACTTTTTGGGCGCATTTTGATACGATACTGACTTGAGCTGCAACTGTCGCATGGCATTCGTCACACTGTGCCAAAGAAAGTAAGCAGCTATTCAACTCTTGTCTTTTCCAACGCTGGTGATGTCATGAACGGCCCGAATGTGCTCAACACCGAATATTTGTATCGTGAATCGGCTGTCAATTGCCAAACTGAGGTGACTGAGTGCAACCTGAAAATCACTTACACACCAAACACGCTTGTCGAGAATATCCTTGGTGCGTTTCAAAGTGTAAGTGGCGTTCGTGGTGCTGACTGGAAAGCGAGAACAGAGTTTTTTATTGACGCGAAGACACTTTTTTCAGTCGTAGCAGTTTTAAAAACTTGCCTAACTGATTCCACCGGGGCGTTCAGGCTATCCAAAAATACGACCATAAGCTCACAAATTGCATCAATGCGAAGTGTCATCTCAAGGTGATCAAATGAGAAAAAAACATTGGCTATAAATAGGAAGTGGTAGCATAGTGCGATGATCAAAAAATACATAAAACTGGTTCTTGAATTCACGTTACCGAGTACGTGGTGGATTCGCTCCGCTATCACAAGGGCTACCTGCGTCATCAAGGAGCCGTCTGCAGACGTCGCCTCGATGCAGGACTTGTGAAGAGCCCCGAAGAACCGGCCTGCTTTTCCTGAAGGCTGGAAATCTTTGGGAACTGCGCCGGTAACCAGGAGACGACTCAGCTAAAAAGTCTGTCGTCCACCCTTCTTCCATAGATTAAGCCGAATAACATTAGCACAAACTTACTGAAAAAAGCTCGAGCAAGGTTTGATGCTGTCGTTCGCGTACTGGGCCAACTCCTCAAGGGGATCGAAGCAACAGAAGGACTTCTTCGACGTTTGTGACGACACTAGTTCTTCGCCAAACCGGCTATTGAAGTAGGCGAAAAATGCGATCACGAATGCAGTGACCGCCACGAAGAACAAGACAGTAAGGACAGCGCGGAAGTGATTACGTCCGTAGAGTGAGTGACAGCTGTGGTCTGGCGAAACAGTCGTGTCCTGCGTGTCATTGTCTTCCTTGAACGGTAGCAGCCATGGTGGTTATTCTGTCGCGCTGGCAGCCGTACAGTTCTGTCATTGCGAGTAAATCGTTGGGCGTCGTCCTCTGAGCCCGTATCTCTCGCAATCGAGGAACTGCCGTGCTGCTTATTCGTGGCATCAGGTTACGTTTCTTCCGCTATAAAAGACGATATTTGTACATGGGTGTTTAGTGGGGGAAGGTAAAATAGGGCTTGGTGGAGGAATGTGAAAGCTCCGCGACCGTAACCTGTCGCGCGTCTCCTTTTTCTGTTTCTTCTTGCATGCGCACGACTTAAGTGATGGTGCTTTCCAAGTTCGGGTAGAGTAGAGTGGAATAAAACGTTTGAATTGTGGCGCATACCCTCGTCGAATAATTGGCCAAGAACCGCGTGGCCTTAAGAGTAAATTCTGAGTTATTATCTCAGATGGTATATATTTTAAAGATTATGGAAGCAATATTGTATCACAAATTGCAACTATTAAAAATTGGTAAATAACAAAATACGAATATAAATGTTGAGGTGGGCAAGTTTGAGGGCAAAGTAAAAAGAAATTTATAAAATAAAAAGGTGCGCTAGTTGACATTGTTTTGGGTGGTTTCACGATGCTTCCTAACCTAACCTAACATAATCTAACCTTCACACTTCTAGTGTTACAAACCGCTTTACTCGCTACTTGACATCGTTTTGTGCGGCTTTACGACGCTTTCTTGCACTTTCACGACATTTGATATCGCAGTTTCGTATTTGTAACTGATTTAATGCTTGTTCGCCAGAGTCTGTTCCTCTAAAAAGCATATTGCTGTGTTCTTTTCAGTTTCCAAGTGAAGGTCAACGATACCTGCGAGCCTAAAAGCAACTGACGCATGGAGTGACTTAACGGGGTGTATTTGTTATTAACAGCGATGCTGTGCATGCCCTCCATTATTCACTGCATAGTGAACAAAAAAAATTAATATAATCAAACATTAGCCCACTGTATAATTAAAACATGCTATGGCGGGGATGAGAAACATCTGCGTTTGTGAACAGAAAGTACTCAAAAACACCCTTCGTTCCTTATAAAAATAAAAACAGCTTCAATATTTTCCATTTTTTCTACAGGTATATACTCCTATTCCCGGCCGCTGCATTTGCTTTCTTGGCAAAGAGCTCCGGCGTATGTAGACGACCCGCTCTGCGTAACCCACGAGCGAATGTCTGGGCGCGCTTCATAGGTTGCGCTCATCACGTGCTTTGGTCACTACGCAAAGGTTTCAACTAAAACAACAAAAACAAACGCCATCCAGTGTGAAGTAGGAAAACCTGATTAGCTCAGCAATGGGGATGGTAGCAATCACGTTAGCATGCCAGCCGGGATGAAAGCCTCTCAGCTATACAGCTGTGTGTTAAGTATGCCATCAGCTACTAAAGACACGCTTTGTCTCAGCCTGCTACGCACTGTTCGTTTCTGCACCCGAAACATATTCGCAGGCCAGTAAGAACGGTGCAATGGTCGAGTGGAATGCAAGTGAGCGTGTCTACGCGGGAATCACGCCTTCACAGACGGCGACCGAGCAGGCCACCCTATTCGCTCGATTTCCGGGCCCCTTTATCATCATTACCGCTCCTCCCTCTTCCTCTTTCAACTTCGCCGTTTTCCTCTCATCTTTCCATCTCTCACGTACTATATTCTGATGCCTAACACCATTTTCCCCTTTTTATTTATTTCTTTATATGCACTCACAAGATGTGGTCCATGTCTCTGAAGCTAGCGTAAGCTATAGCTCCCCTTCGTTCTAGTGTCAGCGTCTCCTTTTACTCCGCTCTATCGACAGCTTTTTGTCCTGAAGCTTGTTTTGCTTTAGAAAGACTTCTGCTGTCTTTGACAAGTATAAGGCGAGGGTTCAGCGCAGAACGTGACTCCCGTTCGATGCCCAGGCGTCCGACAAAACGACACTGAGTGCTGCAGTGTTTTGTTGCCTTTCTTCATCCGACGCCACTATCTCCATTGGGAGGCGTGAGGAGAACACGTGCAGCCAGAGCACGATTTAAATATTTCGACACGCTTCCTTTGTGTGCATCGAAAGCTCTGTCGGTCGACATCGCAGTCTTCCTTCGAAAGGCCTTCTGATGCCTCTCGTTTTCTTTTTTCTCGTCGCCGTCCCACAACGTGATGGCAGCGTCAACCGATAGAAAGGTGGAAAAGATACGACTGAATAATGGACGTCGCTAAGACTAGTAAAAATTTGAAGCGAAAGTAAAATCATTTTCTTTGTTCTGCTTTACTTCCTTCTCTCGTCGTTATGTAGGTGTGTGCGGGTGCTGCTCGGGTGATCCTACTTCCTACTATACCTTGTGCAGCCGCCTCGACATACATGGATGCTTCCGACGTGAACTTCAAGCAGCCCGTGCTCTGCTTTCCGATTTCAGGATGCTTTTGTGGCGCGTATTTATACGACGATGGTCCTCCTCCCGCGACAAGTTTTGCACGTCTGTGTTTATTGAAGCGATTGGGAGAAAGCGAAAATGAAACAGAAGACTTCGACGCTTAAATTAGATTTTGAAAGAAATACCTCATGAATTTTGTATCATGAACCATTGACGTTCATCGCAGTAGCACCTAAGTTTCTCAATGTTCTTTACTCGAGTGTTTTTGCTTATCATTGCTTGAAAAAATCAAGTACACCGAACGATCTGATAGTTTCGCTGCATGCCTGTTTAGCCTTTGTGAGTGCCAGCTACTTTGCCTTAGAAATGGTCAAGTTATTTCACGAAATCACTTCTGTTCACTCAAGCTCTCCGCTATGGTGCCTCAAGCTTAGTTAAGCTTCTCTGAACTGTTATGAACATTCTCACTGTGCTGCCCCCGGATTTCCGTAAACAAATGGTTTTAAGCTCGTCTTCACCGCAAGAAAAAAAAAGGTCATTTTGGCTGGAAATAAAACCTGCGACCGCGTACTTAACAGTACAATGGTACTGTCTTTGATTAAAATCACTCGTGAAATCATCAAAAAAAAGCACAGCATATACACGTAGTGAATGATGATGAGTTGTGCGAAGCGCTGGAGGGTTTAAACGCTAAATCATGAACCATCCGCGAGTATCACCCACTACATCATCAAAGACGTAGCAAACACTGTATATTTATACAAGAAATTTTATTATTCGTAAGTGGTAGCTACATGTTGCTTCCGTTCTCCCTTCATTATGGCACCTTTATGGTCGCTTAAGTGGTGGATCGGTGATGGGACGTATAGAGGGATGTTTGCAAGGACGAACTAGAGGGCAGTTTTCAAAGATTTACTTACAGGCGGTCACGTACAATTAAGGGATGGATACAGTGGGACAATCTATGGTTCTTTAACGCGCACCTGGATCATCTTCAGTTTCATATTGGCTACTTCTCAACAGTATTTGCTTTCTGGTCAGTAAAGTGGTGGATCGGTGATGGGGCGTAGTGGGATGGTTTCAAGGACGAAGTTGTGGGCAGTTGGCAAAGATGTAACTACAGTTCACTGTAATGTAACTATAGGTGGTCACGTATACATACATACAAGAGATAGACAGACCCACGCATTTAGGAGCTTCGCGCCTAAAAGAATGAGTGAACTTGTGGTTTATTTCATACAGGGCACCAATCGGACGTGCAGAAAGGGATACTCGATTCACATATATTTACCCATGGAAATACGAATTTCACCACGCACTCACAGAAACACACATGTGATTTCGCATGTCGCTGATTTGGGAAATACTTATTTTGGAGCAATGCATGGCTAGATTAACACAAACTTAGACGAAATGTATAAATAAATATTATTGCGGAAGTTTTCAATCACTGAGAAAAATAGCTCAGAGTGAGGCGAATGCCACTACAACCACGTTTATACCATGCGCACTCTGATCTTACCTTGAACCGCGGTACTACTATACGCACTGCGTATAACTTATTCTCCATGGAAGTTTGCAACCAAGCTTATTGGTCAGATAATTTGAACTGTTTGCTATTTTGAAGGGCAATGAAGGATATTTTGAAATACAACGTGGTTAGCAGTATCCTCGGTCCACTTTGATGAGGCATGTCATCTAGTTTGGCTAATTTCCCACCATTTGAACAGAGAGTTTCGTTGCTTGCGAGCTCTGGAAAAACAGAAAGGCTGTGAGAGACCAGGAAAGTGGGATGCAGAGGGAAAAAATACTGTTTTTAGAGGCGAAGCTCCTTAAAGCGTGGGTTGGTCGTCACCTGTATTATTCACCATTCGTGGGTTGGTCATCACCATTTATGTACTAACCACCTCACAGCATACCCGCGGAGTGAATGATGATGAGTGGGGCGAAACTTCGGAGGGTTTTATCGGCAAACCATTCATCATCCACTGGCCGTGTCCATGCGTCGTCTGTCTGTCTGTTTGGCGCACGGATGGATATATGCGGGGACATACGAACGCAGAGACGGACGCACGGATGGACGTACGGACGCACATACGCACAGACGGACGCAGGGACGTATGGACGGAAGCAAGAGTGAATGCGAAGCAAGAACGAACGGACAGACGGAAGTGCGGACGGTTTGACGGACGCTTCACCTCACACATCATCATTCGCTCCGTGGATATGCTGTGAATATTTTACGCTTTCATGCTCACTGAAATTGCCGCTACGTATGAAAATTAAAGTGGGGGGAAAAGCTGGAAGAGTAACGTGTCGTGTTTGTCGCGAAATTTTGACGTGACTGCACTGCTTAAGTTGCTCGCGAGAACGTGCTGTCCAAGCAAAAAGTGCGGCGGCCATTTGACGCATATGAGCACCACGTTCTGCTGTCTTTGCTGTCATCGTTTTTGAAGCAGTGGACGACAGTCTGCGCGTTGGAAAGCTTGGATTAGCAGGATATGGCATCGAAAAAGAGCTCCCGCTTCTTAAAAGGGAAGTTTTTCAGGCATCGCCATTGTCAAGCATGTCAAGCGCAGCCAGTCACTTGGAGCGGAAGTGAGGCGTTCGCTGCCCATACGGGTGGTCTATTTCACGACGTAGTTCAATGACGAGTTGGTTCCATTGCGTTTTTAGACGCGAAGCTCTTAAGACGTTGGTCATGCGTATTCTCTACGTATAGCCACCTCTCGTTTTAGTCCTTGGAATGTCAACTGAATGGCGGTACTTGTATATGAGGAATGTATGGTGAAAAGATGCGAGATGGCGGTACATGGAGTGTTCGTTATACGGACGGACGGACGGACGGACGGATGGCAGGCAGGCAGGCAGGCCGGCAGGCAGGCAGGCAGGCATAGAGATGACCGGGAGGAAGGACGGACGTGGTCAGCGGATGATTCGCGGTTTGCGGGTAAAACCCTTCGAAGCTTCACCCCACTCATCATGATTCACTTCGTGGATATGCTGTGATGTTTTAGCACATACATTTAGTTAGTGGTTCATATAGGCAGGCATCATATTTTTATCTTCACTTTGATCGTAATCTCATTCATTATTTGTGGAAAGTTTTGTCGTGACGCCTCCTTTTTTTATTCTGGTGGTCGGAAGCTCCGACATGCTAACAGCAAGTGCATGCAGCATGCTACTCTGCTATAAAAATATGAAATATGGTGGCTCCTATTGAAGTCTTCCTAAGTAAGCTTTTTTATATAAGTGTGCCGGACTGCGCGAGAGAATCTAAACATGCGCACAAAGAAAGACAAACACGTACCTCACTTTCTTTCTCCCATGTTTAAGTTGTTTTGCGGTCTTAATCGGAAGGAAATTACCAACAAGCTAAGCAAACCATTCTTTAAAAGAAGAATGTCAGCCAGGAATTGTCAATGACCAGCAAACGAGGGAAAAAATGTGAAATATTCAAGGACGTCCGCTTCACCAGGCGGCAACTTGGCATTGGAGCGGAGGCTACGGTGGTGGCACCCCTGCACACTCGTGATGCTCCACAAGTATATAGTGCGGCACCTTCCAGCTGGTTTCAGTTTTGCTCGCTCGCATTGTTAACGCATTTAGATAGTTGTACACCAGAAAGCATGAATGGGAGAACCATTCCTGTGGTTGAGTGTACATTTTAGTGTCCCATTACGGGAATATTTTTCGTGAGGAACTAAATAGCGCATTTACGGCTCCACACTAGCTCGCTACGTTATGGACGCCATGCTTATCTTGGAAAACGCTTGTGCTGAAAACGCTTTTCTGTTTAATAAATGGACAAAAAAGGCACTCTTGCAAGGTGAACAATGATTGTCTTTTACCTACATCGTCCCGCGGGTACTCGAATCTCATAAGAAAGAAAGCAGCATTTATTTGAGCAAGGAAGCGTGAAAACTATCAGCGTATTAGGTTCTATTTTTTGGTGGGGCAGCAGGCATTGGATTCGGTTCTGTAAGTCCCACAGTGCTGTTAAGAAAAGTTGTCACCGAGTACAGTAACAGGTGAACAGCCAATGAGCATATCAAGTACGTGAAACGCGTTCTTCTGTGGTGCTGCTGACCAGTAAAGCCGCACCGGTTTTCTTTTAGAACACTGTGCGATGAGTGAAACGTAGCACGAAGGAGCACAAGTTTCAAAAAAAATAATAAACTGCCGCTTGAGCAAGGTACGTAAAATAGAATAAATTTGCTAAGAAAACCAAAACCAGCTCTTTGTGCCATGACACGCACTATACAAGACGCCTGGTAAACGCAGTGAAAAGACGACAATATTGCATGGCGTATTAGCAACGTTTTCTGTCACTCCATGTTAAAGAAACCCAGGTGGTAAAAATTTCCGGAGCCCTCCACAACGCCATCTCTCAATCGTTTGGTCGTTTTGGGGCGTCAGCACCCCACATATCACAGCTTTGAATTCATCATATTTAGTGGATTATAGGGATATAGCCAATTTTCGTGGCGCTTATCTGTTATGATGTACCGTGACGACGACATGACCTGCGGAAAAGCCGGAACCCTCAGGTGCTTCGGCCCGCAACATAGTAGCGGGAGGTTGCTGTGCCTGCACTGCGGACACACAGCACATATAGTCACGCAATAAGCTTATATGGTGTGTTTGGGACGTTAAACCCCACATATCAATCAATCAACGCAAGAAGTCTATACTAACTAGCGCACCATTAAAATTCACTGATTTGCTTTACCCAACATCATCACTGCTTCAAAAAAGACTAAAACGAAGAAAAAATAGTGGACCCAATAAGTTGAAAACATGCTATTCGATACATGTGCTATGTTGCTTTGCGACAATGTATATCACTCCTTTCTGCTAGCCATCAGCACTACCAATTTAGCGGCTGAGCTGGAGCGCTGTTCCTGGTGAAGACGATGGTTCAATTTTCCGGAACGTTTTGATGAGGATGAACTTCAAAAGAAAACATCTGCAAAGTTTTATTATGCTGCACACAATAGAACCCCAGGTAGTCGAAATTTATTTGGCTAGCTGTATCCACGTCACCTCATTTTGTCGCTTAAAAGTGAGAAACATCGCTTAATATTATAACTATAAAAGGAGCAACCTATACCCAACACAAATGATTAAAGAAATTTCACTCCTGGCGAAAAGTCATGATACGGGAAATTCCCAGAATGTTCAAACTAGTTCAACTTAAAGCCATAAAAATTATCATCTTTGTCTGTCCATTCGGCATTGTTTCTTAATGAAAATCGGCCATTGATATCTCGATTTCTGTTTTGTTTTTCGCCCTACAGATCCACACAACCTCACGTTGATGGTGAAGGGTATGTGACAGCTGTCTGTCAGCTACAAAGTCTTTTGTAGGCAATAGCTCACTTTTACGTCTTACTAATGGTTCGTACAGACACGCTCCAACAGCCTCGTGTTTGTACTTTCAATCTTTACTTTGTTGCGCCAACCATTGAGAGATTCGACCTGTCACTCTCCCGTTTGGAAGAGTGTTCTGAATGTTTCGTGCAACGAGTAATGTTGCTTGCACTCTATTCATCAACCTTCATGTCTTTGTCTTCTCTTACACGCACAATGCCTCCAAGGTTTCACTGTGGCTTCCATACGCCTCTCCTCCGCACTCGAGTTCTTACACTAGAGTCTAGTGGTATAGTGAGATCGTCGATGCCGGCGCATGGAGTGAATTATGAACGCGTCTTGCCGCTGCGGGGTTCCGCATAATGGTGCTAACCTCTCGTGGCGGGACCCGTCTTTCTTTCCGCGCAGTTTCTCGTTTTCTTTGATATTTCGGCAGCCGGCAAACAAATGATGTCCGGCGAATTATCAATCAAGCGCAGCACGCCCCGTCGACAGGCGGCATCATTCCTCAACCCGCTTTTTCCTGCAACTTTGTTGTTGCCACTGATCTCACCCCAACGCAGGGCTTCACATTGCCATAATTTCGAATAGGATCCCCTATGTTTGCCCACTGTGCACCCCAGAGAGTTCTGATATGCTTCTTCGCACACACCCCTCTTTCCTTTGGGCTGCGACTGGCGGAGTGTGTGCCCCATCTGTCTAAGAGCTGTTACCGCTTAGGTAATACGAAAAAAATCCCGCTGCCTCCTCCCGTACCTGGTGGCCAAGAAGTGCGCAGCTTAGCGTCACCGTGCGGGGAAGCTTGACGCCAGACCTCTTAAGACGGCACCGAAGTCGTGCGAATCCTTTATCCCGGTATATATCGTTTGCCGCTCGCAATACACAGAGCTCGGAGGTGCTTCAGCGCGGCAGAAGCTTCTTCACGATCATCCATGAGACGACATAAAGGACTGGAATTGAAGGTTCTCGCACCACTCGTACTTCTACAGGCTTTAAACGTGCTTCATACAGGCTACAAGGAGTGGCCACCCATGCTCGAGCACTTATCTCGTGAGAGGGAGGTTTGTACATGATGTGCTCTCACCGCAAAGCTTACGTTGAAGCTATAGACCGGAGAAAGGTTTCCTCGTTCTCCGCCGCAACCACGTTTGCGAAACGAGTGAGGTGCTATAGTTAAATGATTTCAAGTAGGGGCTAGTTCGTTGTGCGCAATCGACACTCGCAGCGTGCTGCTCGGACACAAAGAAATAACTGTGACAGTTAATTTGAGCTTGTCCTGTATTTGTTCTTTACGTGCGTCATTTATGCTTAAGCAGCGCTGTAAGCTTTGAGCTGCTTTCTGTTCTTTGTGTGACATTCCACTTTGTTGATTTCGCACTCATTGCTTCACGTAGGAGCCAAAACTGACTTATTTCATTTATCCATTTCATTGACGTAAATTCAGAGTAATGCTTTGTAGCACGTCTGAAATTCTGAAATTATTATTATTATTATTATTATTATTATTATTATTATTATTATTATTATTATTATTATTATTATTATTATTATTATTATTATTATTATTATTATTATTATTATTATTATTATTATTATTATTATTATTATTATTATTATTATTATTATTATTATTATTATTATTATTATTATTTGCATACACTATATACACAAAAACCCACGGAAAAAAGGGAGAGACACTGGAAACTGCCACCCGGAGGGGCAAAACGCCTGCTTACTTGTTCAGGAGGAGGGAAGAGACAGGTGAAAGGAAAGTAAAAAGAGAGAAAGGGGAAAGGAGTATTTTTCAATGTTACGCAATTCCCGTGCGGCCAATCCTTCGTACATCGTAAACACGCAAACTTCGACCTTTAAGAGACTTAAAGTCGCTTCAACCGAAATCAAAGAGTATAAGTCCTCGTTTCATGCATATGCATACAAGCCGACTATGTAGCAGTCAGTTCTGATATGCGTACAAAAAAATTCGGCAAAGAAACGGC